>NW_028185761.1:1683560-1732814 GCF_003343005.1 Rhea americana | reverse complement strand
GCTTTTGGGGCAGTTAGGATGAGTCAAGTAACATGAGTTTGCAGGCCTGGCGGTGTTTGGGCATAACATTAAGGTTTTGTTGTCCTAAAAATGTGTCTAGCCGAGAATCCAGCATAAAACCCTCTCATCAGGTGTAGAAACAAGTTATTTAGTGTGGCTTTGTATGGCTCATGCATATATTATGAATATAGTGTGTTTAAAGCCCTTATGCTTGTCTTTCTGCCTTAGGAAATGCATTTTCCCTTGTTTCCCCCRTAAATCTCCTGGTTTCAAAGCTCTTGTACGTAGCCTTAGTGTTCGTGCTTTGTATGTTKAGCTTGGTCTGGACCCTGAATTACAAGCGCCATCGGGAGTGACTGAAGGCACAAATGTGGCTGATGAGCTCTGTCCCAAGAAGCAATCAAGCAGCTCTTTACGCAGTTGAAAACAGGGATGGACCTTTAGCTCTTTGCACACCCAGGGCATTGCTCCCCTTTCTCCTCTGCTGCGTAAGGTCTTCATTAAGCGGAGCTGATAGGAGCAGCACCGACACCTGCTCTGAGAGCTGCAGGTGTTGAACTCTTCCTGCTGCTTGGTTGTCCCCAGCAATGCCTGCTGCTGGGAGGAGAGCCCATTGCCCTGGTCGTCGCTTCCAGCACTGCAACTGGGTGGCATTTCCTCACCGCTATCCTTAGATCCCGYGTCTATGTGCCAGCGGGTGTTCTCCTTGCTTTTGGGTTGCCTGTTCCCTGAATACATGTCCTTACAGGTCTTCTCTTGTCCTCCTGGTGTATAGCCACACCAGTCTTTCCAGTGTCTTTTTCCTTTCTTTCTCCATCTTTTTGTGGCAGTAACAYTTAGTAATCGTAGCTGAGCTGTGTTCTCATTCCTGTTGCTTTGCAGGCTTCCTGCTCCCATCGGTTAAGAGCTGTTAGGTCCTGAGCAATGTCTTGTRACAAGTCAGTTCTTCTGTGCCCAGCAGCAGATGCTTCATGGTCTGTGGAGTTCAGGAGCTGCCACATGATGGATCATGGTTTGAGGGTCTCTGGCATCCAATCAGTAAAAGGGTATCGCTAGCTAGTCATTACAGGCTGCTTGGAAGCACGCCAAGCGAAGAGTGTTGCTTCATTCACCATCCCATCAACAAACAGGCTCTTGTACCTTTGGAGAAAATGCTGAGATACTTTAACGAGTGCCCTCCTGGAGGTGGTCTGATTTAGTGCAATAAAAATTTAATAGGCTTTGGCAGAGTGCCTCAGCCTCCCTGACAGGAGGCCTCTGGAGCGTATGGGCATGGTGAAGTGCAAGAGAACTAGAAGGGAACTAAAAACTTCCCAACTGGACCAGTTCTTGCCTATTMCCCGCCTGGTTTTGCCGCTGGTATAATGTTCCTATGCTAATACTGCTAATCTTCAGGTAGAATATCAAAGCCTTTAGTCAGCACAACCTCTTAGGTTTATTTCTCACCATGTAAAGTGGCATAAGTTCCTCTGCAGTCTTGCTTTTTTCTGTAACTGGGTAAGGCGTGGCACAGAAGTCCAGCTGTTGCATGATGACTTGGTGGTGGACAGAATCTGGGTATTTTGAATCCTAACATTGTCTGTTTAGCTGCGTCTGGTATCTTGAAAATCAAAAATGCTTCTCAAGAAGACTCTTCTGGAAGAGGTGAACCCCTTTGTCTGGGATGCTTAGACCTCAATTTCCTTGAACCTTCTRAACATGGACATGTCTAAAGCTAATGTATGTGTGCCAGAAAATTAAAGCACATGTGAATGCTTTAATGGCACTGGGTATTGCATGTCTCTCCCATGCACTTTATAGAGCTATCATGGCAACTTGGAGGTGAGGAGATGGGGGTGGTATCTTAGCAGCTTGTGACACTGGCCGATGCCACCAGGAACCTTGGTGGGCCATTGGTAGACAGAAGTTAGTGGGCAGTTGTTCTTACTGTGGTTTTAACTAGGCTGCCTGTGACCCTTCAGGCTCTAGGTAATCAGAGACTCCTACGAAGGACTGCCCTTTTTCGAGGTGATTAGCGATTAGCTTATATAGCAAGAGTTGAGAATTTCTAATCCTTTGTCAGTACCTCTTTATTCAGAAACTTYGAAGCAACCCATGTGCAAGCTCCCCGTGATAAACGGCCCGCCAGTCTCCCTCAGATACAAAGGTGCCTTGTGGCTTTTCCAGTGTTACGGGCCTCCAGGGCTTTATTCAGATTGTGGCATTTCCGTGTTACAGCTGCCAGATGTGCTCCCACCAACTGCTTTTCTTTATGCACTGCACTCGTTATCTGGGTGAATAATTACATAGCTGGAGCCCATCRTCTCTCCCTCCTACTTGCTCTTGTGCCTTTTCAGCAGGGTATAGATGACACTGCTTCTAAATGCACCCCCACCTCTTTTATTTTATTTTTTTCTCCACTCTGAGGGCGGTTGAGCACTGGAACACATTGCCTGGGGAGGTTAAGTCCATCCTTGGAGATGTTCAAAATCTAACTGGACATGGTCTTGGGCAGCCTGCTCATGCTGAGTCTGCTTGTGCAGGGGGGGTTGGACCAAGTGATCTCCAGAGGTCCCTTCCAACATCACTGGCTTTGTGATTCTGACCTTGAAACCGCTGTATGCCTGGTGTTGCCTGAAGTATAGCTGGGAAAGGTGAGCTCAGCATTACTGAATGTCTATTGGTCACTTAGGGACCAGAAGGTCCCTAAGTAGGTGCTGGATCTCCAAAAAGCATGGAATAGCAAACCAGAAGAGTGTGTGTTGGGGGGGATGGTGGACCTCTGTCAGAAAGAAGACTAGAGGGACAGATGGACCTCTGTCACTCCCAGTTTTTATCCTGGGTTGAAGTGATAACCAACTTTGAGTAACAACTTGAAATAGGCCTGAAAAAGCAGCGTGTRTGTAGTGTGTGTATAGACAAGCAGATCCAAGGATTGGCAGCCATGTGCTGTCCATGCAGAGGAAGAGAGTTTTGAGGCTATTGAGGGTATGTGAAAGAGCTAATATATACGAGAGGGAAGGATATAGGGATTAAAGRGTTTCCAAACCCTTTTATTTAGAGATCCCTGGACAAGACAGCACAAAACTGGACTGGTCCAGTTTCTGGTATTAAAGAAATCTGTTTTTCTTTGATCCAGGAGTGACCAAAAGAGGGGTGTGTGTTTTTTTTATTTATTTGTTAATTTATTTATTAATCCTTGGATTTTTAGACAGAAGTCCAGGCTGTCTGTGCTTCCCAGGAAATCGATTACATATCAGGGAGGTTMGCTCTGTGCCAGTTCTTTCCTAGAAAGAATATGAAAAATTATGACTTCAAATTTTCCATGCTCAGCTCAACAGAAAAAGAGCAGAGACCAGATAGGGTTGATGCTTTGAAGCTCTAGAGGAAGAGCACTGCGGAAGGAGGACGTTTAAAGGCCAGAATAGTTGGCTGTAAGGACYCTGTTTTTTACCCTATTACTGGAGTGAGTTTCCAGAGAGACAGGGGCCAGGATCTAATGTCACTTTCCAGTGGCGAGTGATGGAAGAGATGGGAAGAGCTTTCAGCCCATCGAGTTGTGATCTGTGCTGGGAAGTGCATCCCCTTGGGAGGACAAGTTTTCACRAGAGAGAAGCTTTTTCCCTGATTGAGAAGCTTGAAAGCTGAAGGGCTCAAAGGGTCAGCATAAAAGATGTTTAAATGATATGGAAAGCCCTGAAAACAGGGTACTTTTGYCTTTGGTTCCAAGCTTTTGAAAACTAGGATTTGATCCAACAATTGGATTTTCTTGCGTTTATCCCATTACTCCAACATCACCTGACGTATCCATTAAGGGGATGGAAAAAGAACCACAAAGAATTTTGTTAGGTGCTATACTTTAGTTTGAAAGATTAGACCATGATCATTTCCTCCAGACTTCTTTCCCTGAGTTCCTCCTTGGATRTTTATAACTGTACTGGTGCTTCAGTATAGACGGTAAGGCAACAATCCAGCCTTGAGTGCTTTGAGTAGAAAAAACTCAATGAAGCTGCAACCTCCTGATACAAGGCGTCCCACCTGGGGTGGTGCAGTAGAGACTGGCTGAACCCCTGTGCTTGCTTTGGGGTTTTTAGGCTCTGGAAAACGTAAAGGTGCTCTGCTAGTCCATTGAGTTATAGATGTGCCTAGTGCAGAATATACTTCAGTTGATGCCACCTTGTAAGTGGTGGCACAGAGCAACTGRTGGAAGTCTTGACACCAACCCACCAAATAGCAGACCAGTTCCAAATTTCTGATGGTKTTAGTGTGTTATAAAGGGTGACAACACCAGTGACTGGCTTTGGTCCAATATAAATGCYTGGAGGTAGCATCAAAATGCTGGAGAGATACAGAAACGCTCGGAGCTGGGATACATCCCTCTGCCCTTCCTGAAGGCAATTCTGTGCTAACGTCGGTGCTGTTCATTTAGCCAGAGAAATAAGAGACCTGTGCCRGTGTGAATTAGAAACTAGATTGCCCTTTATGAATTAACGAGGTGCTTCCAGCTAATGCCCTCGTTGGCGTGCGGTACGTGAGGTGAAGTCGGTGGGTTCAAGGTGGCCCACGGGGGAGGCTGGCTGAACGCTTCCTCTAGAAAGCATCGTCCGAGGAGCCGTACCGTCGCTCTCCTTCCGGAGGCGGCGTGCCTTGCATGAGARAGCATCTCCTAATCCTGTGGTTAAATGCAAGGTGTCTGAGCTGTGCAGCTATGGGAGGGAGATGGGGCAATATATAATGCTTGAAAAGCCTCTCCCTGCCTTTAAAGTCTCTGTAGAAAAGAGTATAAATGAGCTATCAAACTATTCCTAATGAATTGGACAATTGCTGTTAAACTTATTCTCTTAAAGCGAAACGTGAATGATTCAAGATGATCTGTCTGATTTAAAACGCAGTGAAAAAATCACATGTCCTTGAACTGACGCTTCTGATGGTGCTTTTTGTCCTTTTGCGAAAGGATCAAGGCACAAGAAGAGCGCGAAGCTGTGATCTGTCGACGTAATGGATCGCTGTGCTGTCTCTGCGATGCCAGTATTAACTCACTTTATAGTGAAATATTCTTGTAATTCTCGCTCGGCAAGAGCYGGCAAGTGACCTGAACAGATGATCTAAGCCACGTTGGCGTGATATATCTGCATGACTGTAGCCTTTGGAGCTGGCAATCTGCTGGGTCTTCAGCGCTAATCCCCAGGCAGCCGAAGGTCACTGGTTGGGCCACAGAAATCGCTGGCTTAGCTAAAAAACCRCTCTGGGAGAATGAATGAATTTCCCCTCTTTTTCAATTTAATTTTGGTGCAATTTAATTTTGTTAATGTTCGCAACTAGTCCTGAGGACAAGGGAGCTTTTGATGAAAATGCTCTTTCAAGCCTGTTTGCTTCTACGACAGGCACGGAGCTACAGCGCGCTGAACGCTGCAGTGGGGCGYGAGCAGTGATTCAGAGCTGAATCTCCCTGAACAGACACGTCAGATTGTGCTGGAGTAGTGGGAATAAACGCAGGAAAATCCARTTGTTGGATCAAATCCTGACCTTCCAGTGTTTGGAACCAAAGGCAAAAATAYTCCATTTTCAAGGCCTCATTTAAGCATCCTTTGCTCTAACCCTTTGAGCCCTTCATTATACAGGGGATTCGTGAGGGGATTCGGGTTGGAGAATTGGAGAGGGAAGGGGGTTGAGATATTCACGGTTCGTGTGTCAATACGTCGCCCTGCCCACGTTGCAGGGTCTGGTGCCTCTGGCTTCAGCTGCAGGTTTTGCCCARTTCCCTCCGATTTGTCTTACTGTGATTAATGTTGCCTCACAGAAATTGTGCTGTCTGCTGCCTTCGTGATACTGCTCCCCCACGAGAAATCTGTTTCCCTCGGCTCCGGAAGATGCCAGGGAGTCAGGGAGAAGTGCAAACTGCCCCTTGCATCTGAAGTTGGAAGCTGTTCTCCTGGAAGCGTGGAGGCCGGTTGGATGYTGTCTTACTTGGTGATGTTCTTAGGGTTCAGCAGCTGAAAAGTACTCAGTGCTTCAGTGGCAGTTTGCTCTTGCCCTTGGAAAACGAAAAGGCAGGATTTCTCCATTTCCCCCATGCTTTCTGTCAAAGGACACCTCAGCCTCCAGCCACGCTTCAAGGCCTGATTGATTCCRTAAAGTGGTAACTGGATACCTACCCTCTGTAATATGGGTCTTCCTTTCCCCCATCTCGTTGGCTTTTCTTTGCATATTCCCTGAAGCAGGTCTGYGGTCAGGTGAGCCAGGCAGGAGCTGCATTTGCTGTGTGCAGCGCCATCAGCTCAGGGCTGGACCTCAAGGGGCGTCCATCTATCGATGGTATGATTTGGTCCTGCTGGAGGAGCAAGACCTCTCCTAGTCTGGGCAGGAGTCCAGTGGTAGACTGGAAAGGAGCAGAGAGGAGTCCCACAGGTAGATCAGACCCAAGAAGCAGGCTTAATCCATCTGGAGCTTGCTTGTCATTGAGACCCACATCCTCTGACAGCTCTTAGCAGTCTAAGAAAAGCTGGAATGAGTCCCATGTGGGGTAAGGATAACGCTGAAGTCATTGCCAACTTAACCAGATGAGCCTGAAGACCATTGCTAGTCATGTCTAAATCTTACCATAGACTAGATCTTACCATGGAGGTACAAACCCAGAAAGCTGGTGTATTTGTTTCTTTGAGCTCTTGACACCTTGACTAATAAAACAGGCTCCTGGGCAGCACTGTGAATAGCAGCCATTTAAGTAATAAGATCTAGCCTAATGGATATACGTTGTGTTTTTTTTTTTGTTTTTTTTTTTCTTGAAAGCCATTTTTCAATATGTGTAGTCAGCCCTTGGTTGCAAAATTGTGGCATCCGTAAACTCCTGCTTGCTCCACGTGAAGGATGTTTCCTACTTCTGTAATGCCTGTTTGAAAGATAGGARATCCCAGGTTTCTGAAACTCGAGGAAAGCTGCAGCGTTTGATAATTTGCTGCCTGGTGCAACCTAACGCTGACGGGGTGAGGATGTCTGATTAATACTAAATCTGTGGCTTAGTCCTAATGTAGGCAAAATGCCTGTGGGAGGGAGTCTGCAAAACCCATTGACTGTTTTGCCCGAGTTAGGATTATGGGCTCAGACTGGGCGATTAACATGCCCTATGATTTATAATGCTTTATAGGTGTCAAAGTGTTTTTTTTTTTTTTCCTTTTTTCTGCAGAGCATCTGCAAAATGTGTTTCAGGCTATAAACGGTCAGCACCAAATTGAAGCCACATCTGGAGAAAGGGGGGAGGGAGGCGGGTGGGTGACACGTGGTGGAAGGGTTTTGGGGAAGGAGGGGAGAAAGGGAGATCTTTGAGTCATGCTGCCGTGAAGCAAATCCTGTTCTTTAGCTTACAAAAAGAGCTGGTGGCTCGTTAGATTGGATTTTTCCCTGGGCACTTGGGAGTGGGTTCTCTGCTCCCGACCAGTCTAAGGGCAGTGGTACACACGCACTCTTGCACAGTCTCTCCTGATCTGAAAGATGTGGTGGTCTCCCAGGGTGAGAGATGAGACSTGGTCGCTTGATCAGTTCGCGGTGGTTGAGCACTTCCCCCCGCTCCGCTGGCATTTTGTTGTTGGATTTAGCGTTTTTGCTGCCGGCCATGGGAATTCAGCAGGAGCCTGCCTTGTAATGGAAGCTGCTGTGGCCAGACAATGGCGTGTTGATCCTCTTAGCGCTCTTGCATGCATACTTTATGAGTTTTTTTTTCTTCACATAAATAAATACTTAATTTTTCCAGTAAGACACCCATGAGGAGACTGGAGAATTCCAGAGCTTGCTGTGAGGAAGGTAGACTATTTACTAAATACTTCTCAAAAGGAGGAAAAAAAAAAAAAAAACACTCGTGCTCTGCTTGCTTTCCAAAACAAATATGTTTTTTCTGTCAGCTACATAGTTTGTCGGCACGAGCTAGGCTTTCTAAAGTGACTTGGATAACTCCTCCTTTGAAAAGAAGCGACGGGAACCTGTGCTCCCGTCAGCACAAACTTACCGTTGGTAGCGGTGCTAACACAGGTTAATTGGATGTGTTTACTTMGGTATTTTGTCCCTTGCCATTTCTATAACCATTAGCATGTGAGTATTGAAAAGAGTAAATGCCAGAAGTGAAGTGATATTAAAACCGTGGAAACTTGACTTGATGACCTGTTTTGGTGTCTGAAAACCCTTCTCTGATCTTAACAAGAACAACGATAAATTGAGGTCCTTCTCTAGAAGAGAGATTAGGGGGTTTTGTCCTTTTTTTTTTTTTTTCCTTTTTTTTTCCTGGTCATGTATGTGAATGCAGAGGGAAACAAGTGCAACCTTGTTGACCATCAGCTGGACTTGGGTGATTTACTTTTGGGTTTGAATTCTGTAGTTTTCTGGTTTACYGAGTTGCTCTCCTCGTGTCTTTACCTTATTCTCAGGTGTCCTGGAAGAGACCCAAGCACAATCCCGAGAGGGCAGAACGTAAAATGTAWGGAGAACAACTTTGTAGTATGTCCTTGCTGGGTGACTGGCTGCCACAGAAGGATGTGCTGGCCAAGAGAGGACACTTTTGAGAGGACAGTTCTCCTCCTCCCCCCCTTTTCCCTCTCTCTTTTTCTTCCAAGTAGAAGTCGTATTCCTGGAAAGGAAAACTTGCCTTGTGTGTGCMGATGGGCACATACAAAGGACTAAGGTGGAAGTCAGGCAAGCAAGCAACGATCTGAGAATAGATGGAGTCTCCTGCTTTTCTCCAGCCCCTGTCTTACTGTCAGTTGGGACACAGCCTCCTTCCACTTGTCACTGTGGCTGGCTCCATCCCAGCCTGCGACCAGCTGTTCCACCAAARCTGTGAATGGCTGAAAATAATCATGTAAAATGTTGATGGAAACTAAAAGGCTATGTTCCCACAGGGGCCTGCTTGGGAATCACTGATGAGATGTGCTTTGCAAACAGCCTCCTGTTGGTGTGTCCTCTATTTATTTTCAGGAGTGGATTAGATATTTATAAGAACAATTTAAACTTGGCACTGCTTTCACATTAATTTTAAATGGCTGTGAATAGCAGCCTTCAGGGAAGGAAGAAAAGGAAGGAAGGAGATCTTTGTGCTGAAGAGATTGAAGTTTGCATGGAGCCGCATATGAAGCAGGAAACGGGCCCAACAGRGTGGTGTCCTGCTGCTCTATACCTTATCTGAGGTGGATGTCGGTCTCTAGGGGAGATCTTTGAGTGGTTTTGTGGAGGGGCCACCTTGCTAGTGGAAGGAAAGATGCAATGAAGAAGCGCCTGACTCTTGCGAGCTGTGATGGGTGGGAGAACTCTTGCACAGATGGTTGGACTTGAGTTGGATGTAAGTGCTGCTGCTCTGGAGAGGCCGCGCTGGAGTGTCACGGCCGAGGCAGAGCAAGCTCGGGGTGGAAAGGCTTCAGTGTGCTCATGGCCTACTGAAACTGGGCTTATATGGATATGCTGAAGAGGACTGGAGATGAAGTGTTTGTAAAATCCCTCTGCTCCAAGTATGTGGGTTTGGGTATTTCTTTATTTCTGGTAATTCACCTGCTGAAAAAGATATGCGCTGTCCTTCTACCTCATCCTTTTATACTCAACTCTGCAGCAAGCCAGTACCAAAAGGCTTTGGAAGAGCAAATGATCAGTGAAGGCAACAGAGAGGACCAATACTGTCTTCTCTCCCATCCCATCTGTAGAAATTCTTCCTCTCTGCTGCTAATACTGGCTTGGAGGTCAGGAGGAGGGCAAGGTAGKGGGACGCTGTCATGCACATCTTGACATCTGATCTCACTTTTAGGTGAACTCGTGTCACTCGCTCTTATTTTCTCTGGGTGTTACATCCTACTGCTTCAGTGAAAGCCACAAAAGCGCCACGCTTGTGTGAAAGACCAAGTGTTTCTGCCATGCTGTGGCTCCTCCACCCCACGACACAACACTGCATTGCGGCTGTTTCATGCTCTTTTGCAGAATATGGTGTTTTGCATATGTGAAGGCCCTTTGGCTAAAAGTGGCTGGGAAAAATCGGATCCTTCTGTGGCACTGTAGAGGTGGGATGAACGCATCTGTGCAATAAGCGTTGCTCAGAAATCTTGGCAGAAAGGGCAGGTTTCAGAGCTACTAAGTTCCCAGATGCTGATTTTTAGCATCTGTAAGAAGAGTGGGGAAAGAGGAAAAGCTGCAGCTAAGAAATCTTTTCTGTCTGGGCTTTCCAGCTGGCTTGTGAGTGTAAGACCAGCTAGCCAGTGGCTAACCCAACATGTACTATCTAGATGGGAGCTGAGGGGTAATGTCAGAGAGGGTTAGAGAGATGCAGGGGGTAGACAACCACCCATGCATTCTGAATGCTACAGCAAAATAGTCATTGACTTTTCCTCCTCTTTTCCAGTGTAATGACTGGACTCTATGCTCTGGCTTAGGCAARGAGTTGTGTCCTGAATCTAAGAAATCTCCTGATGAAAGACTGATTTCCTGTAAAATTTCCAGAAACTGTCATTTTTGGAAGGTCATATTGAAAAAAGTCTGATGTGCTGCTTTCTTTAAATTAAAAAAATAAAATCAGCTTAAGACTTTCTTGGTAGTTGACTGTACATCTCTCCTCACGACATATTTGTGGGGTAAGGCTCAGAATGAGGAACTTGTCATGTCTGAAGATGGCAAGTGGTAACTGAAATGTGTTACAGACAGCATGGGTTAAACTAAGGATGAATTAATCAGTCTGTTATGCTTTGTGTGCTCTCCCACAGTTCTGATGCTATTTTTCAAAATTCAGCATCATCCTCTATTTGCATTTGCCCTGCTATTTTGGAGAGTGAGTTGCATTACTTGAATAATGTCAAACTTCCTCTGTGTCCTTAGGAAATGCTGCTGGGAGGATTTAAAATCTGCAGTAACCATCTCCATTCGCATCGATGGACACAATTTTCCTTGAATAGACTCTAACAATTCTTTCCAAAGTGGATTACTCGGATCTATTCCTCTCAATTTTACCATGGGCAATGCTTATGAGCCTCCACCTCTGAAAACGTGGGATGGTTTTCTTTTCTTTTTCTCTCTCTTTTTTTTTTTTTTAAGTGATCCGTGTTTAGCTGTAGCACAATATTACAATATTTGAATATGTGGGTGACTTCTTTCAATGGCCTTTCTTGTACAGGAGTTGAGCTAGAGGATTTTAATGGCCCCTATGGTTTTAAAATGTATGTGTTTTATTTTGTGATGTAAAAAGCTTCTAAATTGAGGGCAGAGGTTAGCGTGCCAAATAAATCGCAGCTGTTCATCCTAATTTGGGAGGCGAGGCCGCGAGAAGTCCTGGAACAGAAAGGCTTGGAAGCCAAAAAGCTTTTGCATAATAATATCTTTCTGCCTTTTAATACAGATGTTCGCATTCATGCCTCCTATTCTGGGAGTCTGGCCAAGTTTCTGCATAGAGTAACTGCACGCTGTTCCTGACCTTGTCCTTCACCCCTTCTTAGAGGCAACATCATCCCAGAACAGGTACAGCCTGAGATTAATTTCCTTGCTGGAGTCTCCCGTACATTTGTTAATAAATCAAACGCTGCATCTATTTCCGACACGTGGTTGGCTTTTCGTATTAAAAGGGTAGAGAGTGCACATTTCTCTACAGGGCTATTGCTATTTGTAGTTTGCAGACTAGTCCCATTGAACTAAAAAGCCACCGCAAACTGAAACTCTGAGGCGTTCTTACAGCGTGTGGGTTATTGCAGCGATGCTCRTTCAGGAGATTGAATCCAACAGTTGTGGCTGTGGCTTCCTCCACCTTTGCAGGAAAAGATTGTAACAGTTTAGTCTTTTTGTATGCATCTTGCAGCCGWTTTTGGGAAGCACTGCTTTGAATGTGGAGAATCTCTGTGCCCCAAAGCTTGTCACTTAAGCAAAGAGTTTTAGTATTGAGAAAAGTGTTGTGATGTACTACTTTCTTCCTCTTTTCCGCCCCGTTTGTTCCCATTGATGCTACTTTCAAGACCAGGGAAGATGCTTTCTCCTCTGCCAGGCTGTGTACTCTTTGCCCCCGGTGTTCAAGAAGATGCATTTTGGGTTGCTGAGACCCGTGGAGATGGATGCAAAATTTCTGTACCTAGGAGTACAGTGACTTTTATCATGGGATTTTTCTACTCCTCCAAGATGCATCATCTGAAKTGCATTTCTGATGCCACATGTTGATGGCACAGGAGCTTTGTCTGAGGTGAATGCCGCTGCAGTGAAAGCTGTCTCCTGTAAATGTGTCTCCTTAGCAGCTGAAGCTCGAGAGCATCAACAGAGATTGTGAGACACGTGATAAATACGAAGAGCTGGCAGCAAAATCTCTCCTACGCTCTTAGCATATCCTAACAAGCAGCTAGGCCAAACAATGCATATTTACTTCCTCGGAAGTTTTGCTCTTAATGTCTGCTCTGAATCCACTTCAGGTCTCCCAGCAACTGGTTTTTGCAGGGATGCAGTCATAGCTAGCTGCACCATTCCTGTAATGCTCTCCCCTGTGCTGGCTGCATGGTGGAGCCAAGGAAAAGCTCTTCATAACACAAGTGCAGATGGCCAGATCCTGACCTGCAGCAGGGACCAAACCTCCTCTTCTCTGAGCAAGGGCTGCTTGAAGCTGGAAGCTCCTAGCAAAGATTAGGGAGCATAGGCAGGTCATGATGATGTTATTGGGGTGGTTCTTGCTGACTTTTCCTCATGTTCTGCTTTTTCTACTGGATGTTGAGCAATGCCCAGAGTGGCCTGCAGACCAGCTCTGCCTCCTGACCCAAAGGCCTGTGTGCTCAGGGGCTGTATGCCTTTGTAAAATCATGATATTAGTTGTTATTAACTTCAGAGCTTGGCTGTAGGTGCTGCAATCTCATTCCTTCTAGGTTCTGCTAGCAAGCAGTCCTGCCCCGATGCAATGCACTGCCATTTGCTGCAGGTTCCCTGAGGTGCCACCTGCAATTTAATTCTCAGCCTGATAAATGTATTAGCTGTGTAGGCAGGGGAAACAGTGCTGTGTAAATGGGATTGAACTGTGCTGATGAAGTTAAATCCTTGGCCGTAGAAAGGTCTTTTGCATAAGCCTTCAAACAGGCTTTGAGCTGTCCAGACACAGAAGAGTGCAGCCATATCTCTACCTCTSCTCACTGGTGTGGTGGAAATGCCCGAAAGCCCACGAGTATCTGAGCTAGGGCTTGTTTGGGTGTCCTGTGGTGTGTAAAGGCTTCTGACGCTTTCAAAAGCTTCTTTGGGGTGTGGGTAGAATGAGGCCACATGCCACAGCTGCATGCATACYGGCAGGTTGGTTTCTGGAGGTAGCTTCACAGCTTGGTGTGGTTAGGGGAGAAGCGCTTGAAGATATGTGGAGAGGTGGCTTTAGCGGCCCATGTCTCAGGCTAGTTGTGAGACATTTCTATAGGTTTCCAGTTAGTCATTTTAGAGACTATATGGCTCTCTGTGGGATCTGGATTGGCATTCAGACTTTCTCAGTGTGGGAGGTGTTCAACCCAGAAGCTTGTGTGCTTGAAATGCTGGTGTTCTTTTGGATTGGGGAMCTCTGCTGACCTGTTGACCTATTAACAAACCCAATTAGCAAGGCTTAAATACAATGAAATGATTGTTCTTTGGTGTTGACCATGAAGTCTGAGCTACGATTTTTTTTTTTGTCAGCCCTTACTGTCTTGTGAGTCCCCTTTTCAAAAGGACCTTGAATTTAGGGATGTTTGAAGACAGATGCAAACTTTTTCCTGGTTGTTTCCAGGCAAATGACTGCTGAGCTCCGAAATGTGATTTCACGGGCATAAGCAGCAGCTGGAGATGTGCAAGGAGAAGCTGTGTTTTTGTGTGGCTAGCTGGAGGTTAGGGGATTTTTTTTCTTAATGGGCTTTTTGGTGGCTCATCGCAAACTTGAAAACTTATCCTTTGTGCTACCTCACCAATGAGTTGTTGAAAGAAGAGCTTAYAGACTGGTCTGGACCCGTCATCTGTCACGTATTTCTTGACATGTGGTTTAGAGCCTTTATTTGGCAGCACGCTTATTTGCACATGACGTCAGCCAGCACTTGAGAATCAGTCAACTTCAGCGCAGTCAGAAGAGGCCCCYTTTTCAGGGACAATTAAGAAAAAATAACTAAGTCCCTATTTGAAATCTTCCAAATTTATTTCTCAAAACATTCTGACTTTGCAATTGGCCAGCAAGGCTTTAGGAAAGCATATGAAGAAGTTAGCTGCAGATGATTCAAACTTTCAAAGTCAGTGGGTTTTTTTTTCTTTCTTTCTCTCTCTTTTTTTTTTTTTTTTTTNTGGCCAAAAAGCAGGACCATTTACTGTCAGATAAAATTGGGTGCTATCTGAAGTGCCATACGTGTGGCAAAGACAGCCCGTGCTCTCGCTTTGCTGCCCTGTGCATTGAGTGTCTGAGGTTGCTGGGCAGGAACAGGGCTGTGATGGGCAGCTCTTTGCTCCTGGATGTTGTATATGGAAAAGACCTGGTGCTTTTAATCTCACCTGTTGCACAYGCCTCCCTCTTGGGCTGAAGTCCCCAAAATAATATTTCTCAGTCCCTCAGCAGGATCAAATCAGGTGGAGGCTTAGAAAAGAGAGAGGACTCAGACTCAGCTTCTTTTCATCCCTACGGAGAGCACCACAAACCTTCTCCTGATCATGACACTTGGGGCGATGCTCTTTCAGCAGAGCTGTTGTGAAAGACTTGAGTGACACAGCCCTGCTGCCAGGCTGAACGCTGCAGGTTAACGGCAGAGGAAAGACGCATGTGGGCTCTTTTTTTTGTCTCCCACTCTGCTGGTTTCAAAACACGAGCATTCTTTCATTCTTGCTAGCTGCTGTCCTTTTATAAACCATATATATGTGTATATATATATATATATATATATACACACATATATAATAATATATGTATATGTATTTATTTATTTAAGTAGTTCTGCTGGCCTTTCTGGAAAAAACAAACCGCCTCCTGGTTTCTCTAATTCGGAACACGCTGCTACGCCGTACTTAGGGTTTGCTTAACAAGCCTAGCTCGTAACCGCCTCAACCGCTGCCGAGCTCGAGCAAACCACACCGCTGCGAGCTGCGCCTCATCGTCCCGGTGCTTTTCTTCCCCAGTAAGTTCGAGAGCCCAGAGCTGAATCGGGTGTGGCGGTATCGCTTTTAGCTGAGCGATATCTGAAAAGGGTATCTTATTTCATTGCTTTTCCTCTTGAGGTCAATGGTGAATTAGCGCGTGCGTGTGTGTGTTGGAAGGGTTATTAGCAATGTGTGCAAGTCTTAACAAGCTATTTTATTGCAATTGTCTGCTACCATCGAGGTTTCCTGCTTCTTCAGCAAAAGAAATGGGTGATAAACGGCGCAATGCGAAGTGAAACCTGTCTCTTGTGCTGCTGTATTATGCTCTGGTGCGTTGTCCGTGCTGAGTGTGACACTGCAGTGCAAGGCCTTGGACGGGCTGTTTTGATGAGGAGATGCCAGCACTTAAATTCCGATTAGGATGGCTGATTTCTCTCTCTTTGACATTCAGCCCCAGAGAGATGTAAAAAAAAAAAAAAAAAAAAAAAAAGTCCTCCAAGCAAAGCTTCCCCCTTCCCTCCACCTACAGACGGATGCTGGGTTTGGATACGCAGCTGCTGCTGACGCTTGTGACTTCATTTGGCTTCTCCCTGGCAGTGCACTGAGCCCATTTTTAATCTCTTACAGGGAAAAATAAGTAAATCCCTTCCATATGTCAAGTATTAGAAAAATACGTGATTTCTCTGGCTTGCACAAAGCGTCCTGTTGTCTGGCGGATACAGAGACAAGTGCACCCTTGTTTCTAGGAAGCCGAGCTCTAGCCTTGTACTGGTTAAATCTGACATGTCACTGTCCAGTATTTCAGATACTCTCTGTTCACTTCAGCTGGGGATGTGGAGGCTGGGGAGGACTCTGGTCTTATCGATTTACCCTTAGAAAGAGAGACTTCAGTTTTCCCTGCTTTAAATCTTTCTTATTTATAGACYTTCAGGTCGATGGATTGCCCCCAGAGATAGGGAGAAAGCACTTTGCCTATTAGCCTGTTCAATGGCTTTTGTTAACAGATGCGTCTTTGCCCTCTGGATCTCATCACGTGGAATAAATAAGCCTGTCTGTGTATTGATGGGGCAATATCTCATGGAGCAAAGTGCAAGCACATAAGGACTTGACAAATGGGTCAGACGAGAAGTCGTTCCGCGCAGCATCCTGTCTCTGCGCGGGTCTAGCAAGGAGAGTTTTGAGGAGTCGAAGATCGTTCTGTCGTCCCGCTTGCTCTCGATACTCCCCGCTTCTCTCTCCACTGGCTTCTGGTGATCTGCGGTTGAGCGCAAAATGTAACTTTGCTCTGTGAAACTGGTTGTGCTTATCTGGAGCAACCGTGTGTCAACAGCTTGCTCCAGAAAGGCTGTAACTGGAAAAAGGCTTGTGATACAATAATACGCCTTTAATTGCTTCGAGGAATTCCTGGAGACTGGCTTGCACCTGGGTTGGGCTCTTTCTTCCCTGGAAGAACTGTTGCTTCTCATAATGCTTGCAACCGAGCAGGCCATTGCTTTCCAGCCTGGGATGTCCGTCTAGAGAAATGTTTTCTTAATGGCAAACACCAGAAGCCTAGTTCAGGTGGCTGAGGGAAAGCCCAAGCCTCTTGTGATGGAGAAGGCRAAAACTCACTGCTTGTTCTCCTGCTAGGGAGGCCCATGAACTGCTCTAAGTGTAGTGGTGGGAGATGTGCAAGTTAAGCATCCATCACTACCCACTGCACCCTGAAGGTACACCAAAAACTAGGAATGCTGTTCAGGGGAACATCATACATCAGGGATGGATGCCTTGGAAGAGATATGATCCTCACGGTCTTGATGCATCTTCCTCTTCCTGGTGCAGCAGATGGTCAGCTTGGCCAAGAGGAAGGTGAAAAGGAGATGGGCAGAGCCTTGCATGAGGAGAGGGGATGAATAAACAGTTGTGGGAAAGTGCAGGCAGAGCCTCAGCAGAAGCATTTGGAGGAGATGGAAGAGGGACTGCAGCATGGTGCACTCGGTGGGCTATGTGCTGGGGTCTTCATCCTGGCGAAGGAGGCCCACATGCTGAGGACACATTCATCTCCTAYGTGGAGGACTGTCTAGCCCAAGTCTCCAGAAAACGTGGAAGCAGCTCAGTGTAGCTGGTGGTAGGAAGTCCCCACTTTTGCAGGAGTCATGAGGGAGGAGAGGTAGCGTGGAATGAGGCAGTGGATCAAGTTTATGATCTGACCCAGAATGGTTTGGGGGAAAAGTGCTTCTTTACCGTAAAGATTATTGTTGTTGTTCCCATCTTAAAGATGAGGAATACCGAGGGGCTGCAACTTGCCCAGAACTCCTGTTTCACGAGTAGCCCACGGGACAAACCTAGCTAAGCCTCGCCACCTTCAGCAGAAAGTCTGATTTAAAATGCACCTAGAGATCTGCTAACCTAAAAGCCGGAATATGATGAGAAATCTGCAAAGGGAGCATGAATTGTGGTATCTTTGAGAGGAGCATAAAAACAAGCATGAAATTTTGCTTCTTTTTTCCTCTGTGACKCTCAGTGGAGCGTCTCTTGGCTGTGTGCGCGCGCGCTAGGTCCCTGGGCTGCTGTGTGTGGATGGAGAAGCCTCTGAGAAAGCAAGTAGACTGAACATAACTCCAAGCTGGTTAGATAGCCACATTCTGCTATTGGAAAATCTCCGATCAGGGTGCAGCATTTCTCTACTTGCCTAGTTTTGCACATGTTTCTTTTAAATAAGCGTCTCTAGGACGTGTCCAGCAAAGGGAGCTGGTGAGGAGGTAGGAACGTGGCATTGCAGAGGAAGGAGAGCTCAGAAAAAAACCCCAAATACTCGAGGTGACCACGTTCGAGGCTGTGGTTTGATGTCCCCCATCTCCTCCTGCTTCAGTGCAGGTCTACTCGGTGGGAGTGGAAATGGGGGGCTTGGGCTTAGCCCAGCTTTGCCTCTTCTGCATTTTGTAGCTGGTTTTGGCTAGATAGAAAGGACTGAATTTCAGGCTCATCTTTTTGTGCTTGTAAGATAAAGAATTTCTTTATATCTGCTAYTGTTTTGATGCACTTAGACTTGTATAAAGTTGGTTTTCCTCAAGACAGAGTGCAGAAGGGGAAAAAGTCTTTTCCATAGTTGGCTGCACTTCTTGATTTTAATTATCTGATGTCCGTCAGCTCTCCTGGAAAGTGAGTGCAAAAATTTTTCCAATTTAATAGACTTCACTTGAAAATATAACTGGAAAAAGAATTTCTTTTCCCAGTGAGATTACTTTGGGTGGATGCATTGCCTTCTTACAGAGTAATAAAATGGCATTAGGGTTATTTTCGACTGCCTTTCCACTGAAAATTRGAGAATTTCACAGGTGATTAGAGATAGACCAAGGGACCTGCTTCCATATATTGTATTTCTCTGTACCTGGCAACTTAGGATATTGTTCTGCTGCTCTGAGCCTTTTTCCGTGCTGTCGGACTAGAGCAGAACTTACCTTCACTGGGCCAGAAACAAATTCAAAATYATCACTTCTTGGCTGTATTTTTTGCTGGAGTCATGCTGTTGCTGTTTAAAGCTCCATTTTTTAAAATTTTTGTTTATTTTTAGATTTTTTTTTTCGGTGAGGCTTTTAGCTTTGTTCAGGGATGCCATGCTAAAATATGAGCTTCATAATATTTCCAGGGAAACATTATTCTCAAGTTGAGACTAAATAAGAGCATAAAGTGCTTTTTCTTCCAACTTTGAGCTTCTGTATGGATCAGTCTTTTTTTTTTTTTTTAATCATTACTAAGGAGCGTGGATTCAGTGCCTAAAATGCGGATGACCTCATCTAAATCAGGTCCAAAACAGGAGAGACAGGGGCTTAGTCGGGGAGCCTGGGTCATCCCTGTAGCTCTTGGCACAACAAATATCCTGGGGGCATCATTATTTTTTCACCTTTGAACATGTTTCATGGGGAGTTTGGTTCCTGTGGAGTAAAAATTTCCTCCAACGATAACTAACTTAGTTATTCCTCTTTTTAAATCTCTGTCGCTGACTCTGGAATATAACTCTTAAGTSTCAGCAATATCCCTTTAAAACTTCCAGCCAACCTGGGAAATAATCGTTATAATTTTTTCCTTCTCTATCTTCCCTGGCTGGCTGGAATGGGGCTGTGAGCAACTCCCTGCTCTGTAATTTGGTGGATATTCTCACTGGCTTTAATTTCATCAGCTCTAGCATCAGTTCCTCTATGACAGCCTGTCAGTGTTTCCATAATAAACCACAGTATTTATGGGCAGCAGATAAATCTGTGAAATATTTTTTTGTGTATGTATGAACCTTCAAGCAATTCTGGGAGGAATTTTATACATTCAGTCATTTAAATTAAAGCCAGAGGAAAAAGTTACCCATTTCATATGCAGTTGTTTTTTCTTATTATTATTTCACTAAAAGTTAAAAATTACTTTCCCTATTTCCTTTGAGTTGGACTGCTTGTGAGGGTGGAATATGGAAATTCATTTGAMAGTAATTTTGAAGTTATTTTTCACCAGCAGTTGTTGAAAACTGAGTGACCAGTACTTCAGATTTCATTACTRGTCTTGTGATGGAAGAATTTTATTTTTTTATTTTTTTTTTATTTTTTTCCCCCCTCTTTTGGAGACCCCATATCAGGTGTGTCAAGTGCATATTAGGGCTGTGGGCCAGCCAGCTCCTTGCAAATAAATTAAACTAACTGCAAAGTTGCTAGCACTTCTTTAAAGGGCAACTTAAAACAAAAAAAAACCCAGAAAAACAACAACAAAAAAAATCCCCCCAAGCCCCTTCCCTTCTGCCCAACCTGGGCTGAAGTGAGAGCAAACTCTGCTACTGCAACCTGTGCTCTGACTGCAGCGTCCTGCTGCGCTTTCMCTGGAGTATGAATCAGGAGGGCTTATGGAAGAGAACCAGCAGATGAATTTCTCTGGGAATGACGATGCAAACTCTGCTCAGAGCTGTATTTTAAATAGTTATCCTGTGCACTGGCTAATGCCTTCAAATTGGCTAGTGCAATGGCTCTTTTCTGTTTTTTTAAAATATATATATATATGTATATGTGTGTGTGTATATATATATATATATGTGTGTGTATATATATATATATATATATATATATATATATATATATATATCTTTTGACAAAGTGGTGTTGTATATTATGTCCTAGATGAACTAGCTACCAATGAGCCTTTAGCTACACTTAATGGTTTTAATTATGTCCAGTGGGAATAACTAGATTAATGCATTGGAGCAGTACTTTTTTCAGTTTTACAGATCGGTAATACTTAAACAGAAAATGGGTACTTTCCGGAATTGTTTTTTTTGTTTCAATATTTCCCCCCGTGTAGACCCCAAGCTGTGATGTCCTTACTGTGATGAGTGGGGTCCTTCTCCAGTCCCAGACCTCCTGTGAGGTGTTGTATGCCCCTGGGAGAAGCACAAAACTGGTGTAGACTGGGGAAACTGGTGGAGCAAGGAACTGAGAGATGGGTTCTGGCCTCAGCTCTGCAAGTTGCGTCTTTGCCAAGGTCCCTTCCTGAACAGAAGATGGGCAACCAGGAAGCTGTAGCTCATTACCTGATATGACAAAGCTGGTTGCTTTGGGGTCAGAGACACTAAAGAGGAAGATATCTCCCTCAGGGCTCTGTACAAGCACGCCATCCTTGGATGTAAATCTGTGGCAGGAGAAAGGGATTGTAATTTCCTGCTGTATGACACGTTAATTTGGAAGCATATTGATAGCATTATAGTTCAGGCACTCTTACTGCTGGGATTTTCAGCACAAAGTGTGGCCATGGATGGTGCTGTCCAGGTGCACCTACCTTTGGGACATTGCTCACGTAGGAGAGAGATGGTGTAGTAGGTCATGCAGGGTCCATCTAAGGAGATGCAGCCTGGGCAGTGGTGYGGGACACACAGCCCGGCTTGTTGCCTGGGGCTCTCCAGCCCTGCTTGCAGGTGAGATCATGGGTAGGAAAGGGACATCAATGACTGCGAMTGCATGATGGGATGTCATGGCAGTGGGGCGCAGGAGGCAGGAGTTTGCAAGTGAGCCTTGGGGTGAAGACATTTCTCTTGGTGGTCCCTGCTCTGAGCAGGCTGGGTGGGAGTACTTTTTCATTAATCCTCCTGCTTCTAGAAGACCCTGTGGGTAAATGTGTTGTAGTGCATTTTATTYTGACTGCATCCAACCAAAGTCTGACCTGGCTGTAGGATGATGCTGTGATTGCCTATCTTCAGCAGCCTATGTTCWGGACTGCCACCGCTTGCTGGATGATGTTCAGCCAAGCATTTGTATCTGCTTGTTTCTTTACACCTGAATTCCTTATTTGACTTTTTGAGTGGCTTTGGGATCTGCCTTTGCGTCCTGTTTCTTTGGTGCTGTTTATTGCCTGAGCCGTGATTGAGAGCTCATTTCTGCCAGGGAGCTTGGTGATATCTTGGTATTATTTTGAGCAAAGACTGTATCACCCCCAGCCTCTCCCCAGTGCAATGTGAACGGCTGGAAGGATCATTGCCACTAAAGGAAATTTGCATTACATAGGTAACTTGCTTTGGCTGATGAACCCTGAGGTGAGGAGCCGACCGATTTTTTATGGAGGATTTATTAGTATGAAACGCACATCTGGCTCGCTGGTTTTCCAGAATCAGTATGTCCTTCAGGGCTTTTTCAGATCCCCTTAGGCTGGCAGAGTGGCGGTGGTGTCGAACTAGTTATTGGGCTGGAGGGGTGCCATTCGGCTTGAAAACGTCTCCCATGCGCCTGGATGCCTCTAACTGAAGCCGTTACGCTTCTGAAAGTTAACGGATTGATATGAAATAAAACACCCAGGAGCTTTTGCTCCTGGGCTTGTTTCTGCTTGGGGAGGCTGGAGCACTAACTGCAGCTGCTCTGCTTTGCTGCTGATCTGGCTGGCTAAAAAGTGYGTGAAAACCAAAGAAAACAATTAAAAAAAAAAAAAATCCACCCAGCTTGTCTGCTTCTCTGCCGAGAACATCCCCTGCCAGACTGCAAGGTGTTTGCTTTAGGCGCTGCTGCCAGAGCTTCGCTCTTGGTAAACTTAGGGACCCGCTCTTTGAGCAGAGGCGCGGAGTACGACGGAGGAGCTGTGTGTCGTGCTAATAAACTGTGATTCAGTGCACCGCAGCTTTGTTGTGTGAGAAGCCTTGTTTGGTGATAAAAAATTGTGCTAGGTCCTAAYGCGCCTTTTATTTTATTTTATTTRCTTTTTTGCTARTCTTATCTTTGTAAGCAGCCTGGAGTGTGTGTGTGCTTCTTGTCTTAATATTGTGTACTTCCTTTTAAAGTTTTTTTTTAAATTATTTAATTAAGTTTAACTTTTTAAATTGTGATTAAAAACCCTGAAATGGTAGATCTGATGGAGGCTGGTGATTTAAATGCAAGCCTGGGGTCTGGCCCTCATCTTTCCAGTCAATCTGTCTCTGGCTTTCAAGATGATCTTTCTCTATTGCCTACTAATAGGGTGAATGCTGATCTGATTTCAAGGAAGTATAATTATACATATACAATACATATTAAACTTAATGTTTTCRGTGTTTTGAAAGTATCTGGGTGGACACACTAGAGTGGTGATGAACTGGTTAATGTGTTCACATAACCTCACTTGAGGAGCAAATGTTGCAGTTGACCCAAAAGATGTGCTTTTGCCCATGTCTTGGCGATACAGATTGAAGCTGTAAATGCCTGTAGATTATGTCAACCATGGCGAGTATGCAGGGGGGTTGAAATAGGTTAGGAATGCCTATAACCCTCGGTGGACAGTGTATGTTGATTTCTCTTCACTTTTCTAGTGTTTTAGCTAGATTCTGCCTCACTGGATATTTGCACAGTGAGTTTATTAAGGTTCTTTCCACTGGTTATTTAGCCATGCACTAGAGGAGGTGGTGTAAAGTTTTTCCTCCTGTAATCCTGTAGCAGAGCTGCTTAATACCCTCCTGGCATATCTAAATTGAGTAGAAGTGGATTTGGTGTGGCAGAAAGAGGTGACTTTTCTTTTTTCTTTTTTTTTTTTTTTCGTCTGGGAACATGAGGGTGATGATGCTGCAGAGGCTCTTCAAGGCTGTGGGATCCAGAGGTGGTTGCAGGTACCGAGGCTTGCGCACGGGAGGACTTGCATGTTGTACCGGGTGCAATGCATGGAGGAGCCATGAAACCAGGCGGAGAAGGGTATAACACCAGGCATAAATGGCCAGGAGAGTCCTCTGAACTGGCTATCTTCATATCAAGTCCAAATGCCCCCTGGGGAGAGACCATGCCAGAACATGCTGTGCTCAGATGCAGGGGGTGATGGCTAAACTTCTTCACGGAGCAACCAGACSAAGTTATTTAATGCTTTTTTGCTTCTCCCTTTGCTAGAAGCTTGGTCAGGGTTCAAGAAAGCACCTTTTCCTCCTGTAGGAAATGAATCTTTCCTATTTTGCTCTTGATATTTAAAAGCAAATGAGTAGCAACACAARGATCTGGCAGAAGGTGTAAAAGTTTGGATCCCTTCTGAGCCTTTGATTCATTTTAGAGGCTTGGGCACACAGTGATTGCTTTGCAGCAAGATTAAGGGAAGACTTTCTTGTTCCTAAAGGCATTCYGTGTTTTTTAACAAGCCTTTCTCCCTCAAATGGAAAGGAAAAACTGCACAAAGATCTAGGACATCTCTGCAGTTGCTGTTTGGAAAGAGCAGCAAAGAACCCCCCAACTCTTTCCCTTTTCCCCCATCTTTTGCATGGATCAAATCTTAAGTTTTATTTTTTTTTCTAGCCTGGCTTTGCAGCATGAGCAGTAGGATTGGAAACTTTGGGGCAAGGTGTTTTGTTCATGGGCTGCACCAAAACTCATCGCTTGGGAGACAGCTACTTGGCAGGTGCAAGGGCGTCTCGTGACTCCCTCGTAAATCTGCATCAGCCAGGCAAGAGTGAAGACGCCTAATTACATTTCTTGTCTCTTTGGCAAAAGGCAAGTACTCCAGTCTAAATTACAGCATCTGTGATTGCGGGAGCCTGTCTTCATTAACATTTCAATCGCAAATCTATTGCAGTTTTCTGCCTGCTCAAGGAGAGCCTTGGAGTGAAGCTCTGGCTCTTTGCAGCTCCTTGGTTCAAGTCTTCCTTTTGCTGAGTATTTTTAGCTACTTCCATCCCTACCCAGTTGGCTTTTTTGTTTTGTTTTGTTTTGTTTGGTTTTTGTTTGCTCCTAAGCTTGTGGCCATGTTGCATCCTTCTGCATGTTTCGAATTTTAGCAACCTTAGTGCCAAATGAGCAGGGAGAGGATGGGTTTTGTCCTCTTGGACCATTGCTAAAGAGCTCCACATGTCTGATCGTGGCAACAAGGAGCAGACTTGTCTACCCTGGTACTGGACACRTTTAGTCCCAGGCTGTATTGACCTGTCAGGATGCTTTAAGGTTTAGTCAGCTGATAACTGGCAATCAACCACAGTGTTTTGCAATRGGGTGAGGATTTAGAGCACCTCTCCACCCTCCCTGTCTAGGTGTGATTCATGAGCCAATTTATTGCTGTGTTCCCACATTCCTTTTGTTATCAATTATCTCTTGTTCCCYGCTGTCAGCGGGGATGATATGAGCTGCCAGAGCTGGGCATACCAGTGTGTTCACCTCCTCGCTTCCCAGCACCAATGGGTGGACTCACCTCGAGTCACGCGTAGGCTATAGAAAATATCCCGTTGCTTCCTTAAAGACGTTGCTGGGCAAGCGTCAAAGCTGACGAGCGGTGGCAATCTRTCACTGCGACATCGGGGTGACGTGGTTCGTAGGCACCCACCGCTGCTGTTGAGCCTGTTCTGCTTCTGGGAGCAGAAGTGCTGGGAGGTGCCTTGCACCTGTTCTGCTTTTTGGAGGATGTTTTGGCAGGTGCTACAAGGCACCTTTGGAGACGAAGGCCTGGCACGCTGTGCTTGCTTCACTCCTCTGCATCAATCTGCAAATTAGAATAATCATTTTGCCCTTAAGATGCTGCTGGTGAAGGTGTTSCTCCATCTTCCAGCACCCTGTGCTTTTTAAATGACTCTCATTGGCAGCAATCGGGGAGGGGGAGCTTTGGAAACATCTACTGGTGTTGTTTGCACACAAACTGCTTGGTGAGAGGTTAACACTTGCTTATTAGTCCAGACTCACTGCAGCTTGAAAACAAATTAAATTTGAGGGCTTAAACACTTGCAAGCAATGCTTACAGCTATTAGAGAGTTGCAAGAGGCTGAAATGACTGCTAAAGCCCCCACTATAATCGTTAACATTGATTAAAGTGTTTTTCAGGGGTGCCTTGTAATGCTGATGCCTGTAGTGTTTAATAAAGCAAACAAAAAGTAATGATATGTGGTGAGGGTTTTCGAAGCACCCTCCGGGCTTTCCCAAGCCTGCACAAAACGGGGAGCCCAAGTTTAGTCCATGGGGGAAGGAGGAAGTGCACAAGGGCAAGAGGCAGCTGCTGCTGCTATTATCTTCATCCTTGGCAGAAAAAGATCACATCTTRCTTTATGCTTTTTATTTACTTCACATCACCTTCCTTGCCTGCCTGCCTTATTCTGTTTTCTYTTCTTYTGCMRTCTCTACTGGAYGGTTTTGCTTGGGGTGCCCCGTGTTTTGCAGAACAGARACATAGCCAAAATCYGTCTTGTAAGAGCTGCTACACTAAGCAACATCAGTTAATTTAAAAATAAACTCCTCCTGCCTCAGATAGCTGGTTTGTGCTTGTACTTGCTGAGGATAACAAGTTCTTRTAGTCTGATTCCTGACGATGTGGATTTTAAGACAACTGAGATTTATTCATTTACTTGTTTTTCTCCCTCTGCTTTGAGATTTATGAAAATCTAGATAGATGACAGAGCTAGATGACATTCATGATGCTTCTCAGAAACAGGCAGAGTTTTCCTAGTGCTATGCCATTGCTGACTGATGTTATTTTTTAGTTTATTTCTTTTAATGTAAGCAGCTTTGCTAGGACCAGGCTGCCCAGATGCTACCTGCTAGGCTGTAGGCATTGAAATAGGTGCAAACTTTTGGAAGAAAAAATCAGGCTGTTTGGTTTTTATTCTCTGTGTGTGTTTGCATCCTCCATGAKCTCTGTAGCTCCAGATTCTCCTCTCTGCTGCTCTGTAGTGCTCCCAATATTTTTTAGTATAGTAAAGGGAGATGCTGATAACAGCATGGAAACATGTATGAGAAACCAGGGAGAGACAAGATGTAGCAAGCACTGCTCAAGGGATGTTGCTCTGAAAATTAAAGAGATCAGTATAATACAGCATGAGAATTTCATATATAATAGATATTCTTAATTCCTGCAAGAAAAGGCTGCAGGGAACAGACAACAGGTTTTTCTGGCAAAGGCTGCTGTGCTGCACAGAACGCTGGGGCTGGCTTTGGCCAGCTCTGCGTTTGGCGTGGAGTTAGGGTCAGCAGCGACCGTGTCAAACTCGGGCTGTTTCGTGACCCGCGGACAGCGAGGAGTCCAGCTGCCGTATTAGAGAGTGAATATTGCCGTCCGCATCACTGCTGAGCTTTTCTCTGCCGCTGCTGTTTGTGCCCAGATTTAATTATAGCARTGATACCTAAAGACCCTCCTTGTGATACACCCCTAATGTGCTACGCACAAAGGAAATTCCCCTTTTTCTCCACAAGTGTCATCTGAGAAATGCTCTTGGTTCCCATGCAAGTGCCTCATGAGGCTGAATTGATTCACCCTTGCACGTGGAAAGGTCAAAGGAGCACAATGTCYGATCTTGTCCTGGATCGGATTTGGCATGTTCGGGTGGCCACGTGTGCCAAAAGAGCCTTGGATGTTTCAAAGCAGGTGAGGGAGTGAGGTCCCATGTGCTGAAATACTGGTAAGGGAAGTAGAAAGCTAGCAGACACAAGGCTGACCACCTGACAGAGTATCAGGTTAAATCACTCTTAAATCGCCTTTTCTCCATGCTAGAAGAAATTAGACTGAAGGAAGGTAGTGAAATATATTAGATTCAGTGAAAGCTTTAGAAAGGAGAGGGGTTTGGTCCCAGATGGGATTCTAGATGTGAATCTGAAAGGAAAAACAAAGATGTGTAAGTGATGGTCTTCCATGTTGCATATTCCTTCTGTAGTTGGAGCAGCTCTTAGAGATCTAAAATCARCCATTACACTAAGCAACATTCAGTTATCTCTAGATAGATGAGAAAGTGGTGCAGTCTTCTGAAGGATGGGAATGATGGTGATTTGTGTAATGGAAACGGTCTTGGCTGGTTCCTCTGAGCTCTCCTCCTACATGGTACACAGTTCAGGCTGGTTTACAAGCTGCTAGGAGAGTTTGGAGGGTTGTGAGAGATACTTCTGGTTTGGGACTGACTGCYGAGTGTATTCCAGTCCCTTCTACCCTATGGCTATGTATGAGAGTATATGATAGGTGATAGTAGAAGGAATTGTAATGTGTTGCCTATTTATAGGGTGCGGAGGTGTATGCCCTTGCCTGGGAAGGGGGCTGGAGCTCAGTGTCTGGACAGAGAGCCCAGGGTCTGGCTCAGCCTGAGAAATAARGACGCTTGCACAATGTCTGCGTGGAGCTAGCTGGGAGTTGCTCGTCTCCTTTTCCAAGGAAGAGGGTTATTTCAGGAGAGCTGTGGAGCCCTAGGGAATGTAATCTTCAGGGATGGATGACATTGCAAAACCAGCTCTGAAAATGTACCGGCTTACTAAAGCTGTTACCTCCTGCTGTGATGATGATGACTCTGCAACTATGCATGTAGGAGAACCAAGTCATTTCACTTGCCTGTCAAAGTCAGAAGGTTTCATTTTAGACTTGGGACTGAACGGGCAGGGGCATAGTTTTTGTCCCACTCTGTTCCTAGGAAAACATGGTCTTGTCACATAGCTGTGCAAAAAGCATCTTCTGGAGCTGTGAACAATGATGGCCGGGTAAAAGCTGTGCTCTACTCGCCCCTCCTTTCTATGAACAGAGATCAAGTGTTGCCCCAGACTTATTGCTCTCTTTCATGTTGTTCTCTATCTCCTACCCTGTCTATCCCGTATCTTCTGCCAAATAGACTTTATGCATAGCAACAGCTGGCTGACCTATATCAGCCTAGGTAGCTTAAAACTCTCCTTTTTCTGGAAAAGGGCCTAAGAGTGTTATGCAAATGCTGCTGTTGGCCCCATTGCACTGGTAGACCTCCTGGTCTGCTAGGACCACTCTTGTTTGCAAAGGTACTCCTACCTCATACGTGCTGCTTTTCTGCAGTGACCTAGTGAAGTATTTCAGTGTGTGCTTATGTCTATACATTTGCTCTGTGCCTACCCTAGCTGTAAGAACATGGGTCTGGAGTCTGTTTCTCCCCCCCCACCACCTTTTCCCCCCAATGCATCCATTCTCCATTCTCTTGCATTATCTAACTTCTTTTTCTGTAGTCTCTAAGCTCTGGGGAGCACCATGAGAATGAAATGTTACTTCCTAAAGTCCGTAAGACCTCTCTTCTGTCTTCTGCAGAAATTTTTAATTGATGGGAGGCTCCAGGGTTCAGAAGTGCAACTTTTGCTTCCTCTAGTGTTACGTTTGAGGGCCTTGCTTCTTCATTGCTCCAGAGATGCTGTRTCCAGTGTCACCCTTGGAGTGGGCAGGAGCTGATCTACAGGACCTGCAAGAAGCRCTTGAAGTAAAAGTATCCTAGATAAGAGGTTCCGGATGGACAGTTCTCACCTTTGTGTTTATGATGGCAAAAATCAAGAGGAATATGCTGAATTTGCTTCTTATTGCACATTGCCTAATTCTACAAATGCAATTATGGATACTGCCTAGTTGACTGACTCCATTATACATCGATTGGATTTGGCTAGAAGAGCATCTTTAACAATATAAGCCCTTGTCTGTGYGTGAGCAACAGAAGACATAAAGGCTCCTAATGTGTTGGCGCTTGTTGGCTTTGTGTTCACGTCTTCCTTTCCTAACATTGCAAGTCCATTAGGCTGTCTCAGCTAAATGGCACTATTAGTATCATACTGCCACATACAGACCTCACCTTGCCATCCTTTACTGAGTTCACCAATGAGTGCTGTGAGGGGAATGGGGCGAGTTTTTGATCGTGCGTGGGCTGTCCTATCTACGAATCTCTCAAAAGAAAGGATACCGTTGTTTTTCAGAGGAGYTGAACAGTGGTGACTGAATCAGCCACCTTAAAGTCCAGCTCTAAGATCAGTTGGCTTAAAAAAAAAGGTGTAAGTTAGAAGAAACGTGGCAGGCCATRCTCCTTGGTTTTCTGGGTGTAGTCTTGGATGACCACACCAACAGCTTCTGCTATAAAACACAAGATGTATGCTGGAGACAAGATTGAACACTGGGGAACATAAATTTCTCACTCTAGTCTGACACAAGAGTGCATTGTCGTCTTGTTAAAATTGGATCCTGTATTTGGTAAAATGGCGTTGTTAAAAGTTGCTTTAATGCACAGTTTTGGAGAAGAATCCCAGCCTTTGTTTATRTGTCTTCTCTTTCTCTCCCAGTTTACTAGAGAAAGATGTGGTCTTTCAACCTAATTTTAGAAAGCGATGTCTATTGTGACTTACTGGCTAGTTTTAAGTAAATGGCTGCGTTCCTAATGTTAGAGGAAGAGTCAAAACTCTAAAGTGCTGGTCTCAGTAACAAGGATAAATGGAAGAGAGAAGTAGCCTGAATCCCCTGGCATTTTTATTTCGTATTGGACAAACGAGGGTTGCAGAACTGCAGCTGTTTGTGTATGGCCTGTCATCCTCGAGGGGAGACCTGTTACAGACCGTCGTCACCGGCAGAGCGACGTGTCAGATCCTCTGGGCAAATGACACATTGCTAACTGGGGCTAGAAGCTGACAGACAAGACAATAGTTAGAGGTGTGCCAACACACTGCTTCTCCTCCTGCAGTGAATTTCCTCCTGCGTGGAAGCACCCAGAAAGACCAGGTCAAAGGTTTTAGGCTTTTCATTAGAAACTCAAGTGTGAAGGCACTTACCTTCTCTTGGTGTAGCGGAAAGCCTTGTGCACAGCCCASCTTGACATTGTGCCAAGCTGGGATGGTCCAGCTACCTTGAGAGGTACAAAGACACCTGCAAAAGCTGTAGTGACCTCCAAAAGAAAGTGCTCCACTCAATTTGCCATTGTGCACTTTTGTGATCTGGAAAGTAACTGTTTCTCCCAGTCTTTTTAATGTTTTGGATACTGGTTCATCCCCTTTAATGGCAGTGACCAGACTGCATCTTCCCCACTCTCCTTTCTTCGGGGATAGCAAAGACACTGCTGCTAGGTAGCACTGAAGCTGGTGGATGGACTAGCACATGACTGGCTGGGTGCAGCCTGCTGGGGCACCTCAGTTGAGCTGCACTTGAAATAATTGGGCAACTCTTCCAGCACTGTSGAAGTCAGGGCAGCAAATAGTTACAATGAATAATTTAATCTTTTCCCATCTGACCAAAATGAAAATCCTTTCTATTTTTACGTGGAGATCATGGTAGTTTAAGCAATGCATTAAAGTGGCTGTGGTAAATGCACCTGTAATTGCAAACTACTGTGCTGCATTTTAATCTTCGGTAGTGCTGCTTTATCCTAGCTGGGTCAAAATCAAATACATTTTCTGAAGTCCAGAAATGGCTTGGAAACCTCTTAATTTCAGATGTAGCTGTCCAAAATGCAGAGGGCTGGGATTTTTTTCTCCTTTAACTGGAAATGAATTCTTGTGTGTCATCCTGCATTCTGTCCATGTCCTCCCCTTCCCTTCCCTAAATCTTGCACAGACTGGGAAAAGCACAATTAAAAATCTAAAAWATATTTCTCTTTAGAGAGAGCTGAGGAGAAACAGGAGGTGTGCAGACAAGAATTCATAATGACAAAGTMGCTATCTACTTTTCTCACCTTTTGAATACCTTGTGCAATAATGATCACTCTGGCAACTCTGAAGAAGTAAAATAACTGTTGGTGCCCCGAGTTCAGGGAAATGAAAGCAAAGCACTAAACTGGCTTTACTATGGGACTCTAGAAAACATCTACCTTGAAAAAGGAACTTGGGAATTTAGCATTTAATTTTCTAACCTCCCCTCTGAATTTTTGGTTTGGGTTTTTTGTTTGTTTTTTYTTCCCTAGTAACAGCTTGCTTTTTAGGTAGCTCTCCATAATGTTGAGAGGCTGAGTACACGTCCATCCTCACTGAGTGTGTTGCGTGCATAGATGGGAGGTCTATCAGTTCCCAAACTGAGACCTTACACTACCTGGGTAGCTAGAGAGTAGAGATGAGCAGGAAAGAAGGAATTAAGTGGAGAAGAAATAAATATCTGCACGTACTTGGGGGAAAGGTGATTCAACAAATGTACTTGCAGATATTTGGACTATTGTCTTGCTTCCGGGAATGTGATGAAAATGCTTTTTGCGTGTCTTCTGAACCAGTGAAAAAGAGGCTTTGAGCTTAGTAATTCATGTATCAACATCTTGAGCTTTGTTTAAACACTTTTGTCTAAGACTGTAGCACTGGCTTGAAATAGGATTATGGTTTGTTTTTCTTGGCTTCCAAAAATTTTGCTTCAGGAAGACTTTAGCTCCATTATTATGCCATATTTATTATGTAAGGACACTAACACCAATGATGAAAGCTTGTGAAATAATTCATGTGCTCCTTGTGTGTTTGGCTACAGCTTTATATTTGTTATAGCTTTCTACAGTGGATTTGCTTTCATGTAATTTGGGGGGAGGAGGGACACATGCATATGAATCTAATTATTTTAAATAGCAGGGCAAAAGCTGTCTATAGCTGCATGCTCTGTCATTCCTGTCTGCAAAATTGCAGCTATTTATCCTCCTCAGGGTCTTGTTGCAGTGAAATTCCAGATGTCATTGTTTGTTGGATTTTTAAAAATGATTTTAATTTTCTTGGAGGTCTAGAGAGTGTGTCAGGATTGATTTGCTGTCTGTGAAGAGAGACTTTACTTTTGTGGGCTCTGAGCTTGAAAGACAACTTCAGGGCCACTGTGTGTCTTTTCGTGGGCTTTGGGAATATTGGAAACAAAATTATCCAAATCAATCTTCTCTTGTAAACATTCTCTCTTCTATACAGACACAAAGAAGGTTTGCGGGAAAATGAAGTAGGTTGGGTTCTCTAGAGGCAGCTGCTTGTCCATTTGTGCCTATAAAATATAGCTATTGCTATAATTTAAATATTCAAAATTTAACTTTTAATTTCCCTGTTTCTGAATCACAAGCAGAGGCACCTCTAAAATACTGATACAACCAAGATCTGTTTGTCCGCAGTGTTGCGCAAGCATGGTAATCGTTATGATTCCTCTGGAAGAACTTCCCTGGTTTTGGAGGAGATGGAGCATATTTCTATGAACCGGTCGTGCTATTTTATCCCTGCTCCCTTCACGTGGTCTAGTTCTTTCTTTGGTCCCAAATCTGGGCTTACTTTGCCTGCTGTCCCTTTTAAAGAGAAGGCAAGATCTTCTGCAGAATGGTAGGAGAGTTTGCACGTGCAGCTCTTGCATGTGGTCCAAGCAAGATAGTATCAAGGATTTGCTCCATGGAAATCTACCCTGTTGGAGACTATCCCAAGACAGTGTTTCACCAGCCCAGTGGATTCCCCTAGCCTTGTTCAGCTTACAGGGTGCTCAAGCTGGGTCAAGATGCTCCTACTTACTGGCTGCTGTTTGATACAGATCTATTGATTCCTTTGGTTTTTTCTGACTCTCTCTCTGGAGTATCTGATGGTTTTTCCCTGGAAAAGGCTGCATGTATTTTCTTTGAACGCTATTACTTCTAATAGCTGCAGTCTAAGAGTATAAAATGGGGTTAGAGCAGGAACCCAGGGTGGGAAATTAGCCAAACTGTTTTTTGGGCTGTGTGTGTAAAATTGCTAAGCTGATGGAAGGTGGAGCTGGATGGGCTGTGGACTCATCGAGCAGTAAATCTCCATCCTGTGCRTGCCAGTGTGCTTAGCACTATCATGTGCCTTCTGAGAAGATAAACCTGCCTCTCTGCCCCGAAAGACAGCTTCTAGTGTGTGTGTTGGAGGGGTTGGCTGGAGTTTRTAAGGCTGCAGTGCAGCTCTGTTTATGCATCCGACTACAGTAATGTCAGGCCTTCCCTTCCCTTACAGCGTTGTGGGGGATGCTTTCACAAGGTCATCCCTATCCACCATGTGTTTTATTTAAGAATTTAAATGTATGTTTAGATTAAACTTCTGTATAGAAAATGTTTGACACAAGGCAGAGGGCATTTGTCATGTTTTGGTCAGCAAACTAGGACCTTTACATGCTCAAAAGCCTCCAAACATGTCTCTTCAGGCCTGTGGTTTTCACATCTGTGTCCATGGCAAACCTCAGCAGGGCTGAGGAGCAAGGCTGCTGCAACTCACCAACGTTTGGAAGCCGCGAAAGCTTGCAGCGTGCTCTGGCTGGCCAAACCGTTTCARTGTTTGGATAACGTGGATCACACTTAGGATAATGAGATGCTGCAGACACCATATCAGGTTCAGAAGAGATGYGGAAGGAGAAACATAAACTATATCTTGCATGGGCATCTGAGGGACTTGGTCGATGCTGGCCTAACGCTGGGGAAGAAAAGGATGGAAACTATGGTAGGTTTTCTCCTYCTTTCTTGCTTTGGCCTTTCACACTGGTTTTCTGGATCCTTGGTGCCTCAGAGGTACCCAGTGTCTCATCAGACGAAACATCTATCCAACTTGCAGTATCTATTTTTACTGGTCTATCCCGGCAGGATAAAAAGCCTCGTGACAGCAGGATTATCATAAGGCAAGATTTTTTTTTTCTTTTTTCTTTCCCCCTGATTTAACTAGATCAACTTGGGCTGTGATGTAGCAAGCAAAGTTGGTGCGGTTCAGTGAAATTTGACTGTGCCTTCGCATTACTGTTTAGAGGAGTTTCCCCCTTTGCCCTCCTCTCTTCTCCATCACCTGCCAAATGGGCTGGTGGAGATGTATACCCAGACCTCAATCTGAACGGTCTGTGCTTCTTTATGATTATCAGGCAGTGTGAGTCTTCTGCCTCCTGCTTCTATATATCCTGCTGCTCAGACGAGCAAATATTCTGGTTTGAGAGTTATTTTCTTAGTTAGCCTTTGTGGAAAAATGCTTTGATTGAGAGAGGTTCCCATGCTACAAAATTTTCATCATAAAATTAAAGCAAKCTCTAAATATAATAAATAAAAGAAGGGAAATGCCATGTATCACTAGTTACAGCATTGTGATAATTWTGGCTCCAAAGCAGATTTTTAATTTGTATGCTTCTAGAGTAGTTGACTGTAATTTATAATCCAATAAAACTATGGATTGTTGCTCAAGGCAGGCAGGCACATTATATCACCCCAAACCTAATAATTCAGAAGCAGTTTACTAAACTCAATAGCATCTATTGTGCAATTGCTTTTATGGGCTAGTTTATCCCATTTGGCACTACCTTGTTTGTATTTATCAGGCTGTTGCGCTCTGGATTTATTTCTGCAATCCAAGCATAGCTTGTCTGATCYGTCAGGATACGGGAAACGAGCCTGTCTGTGTGGTGAAATGACTTGCTCTCAGACRCGTCTGTGATGAACAGGAGATGCTTAAGAACAGATCTGCAATGCCAGTGACAAAAGGGATGCTTGCGTRCAGTTCAGCGTGGACTTGCTTGTGTTCTGATTTATACCTCTRGTAGGTCCTTTTCCTCTGCAAGTCTGTTGGCTGACAGCAGAGCTCTTCCTTCCTCTCTTTTGAATGCTTTCTGGAAGCAGCTTGATGGAAGAAACTCTGGGAGTTTTTATGCTAGAGTGAGAGAAGAGTAGGGCAGAACTCCCTGTGCTCCACAGGGTGCATGGCCAAAGGTTTYGGTCACCCAAACCACGTAGCTCTAATGTCAACCAAGACCCTTTTTTATTCCCAGGCCAGCACAGTGCAGATGTCTGTGTTATTTCAGAGGAACAAAGCTCTTGAATGATCTGAAAACCAGAGAAAGACAGGACTGGTTTGGCTGAGTCTTGATCAGCAAAAGCTTGACCTTGTCTTAAAGTCATGTTCTGTTGCTTTCAAAGCTGTTTGATGGACGTGCTTAACTCTCTGCACCAAGCACACTTGCAGATGTTTTTGTGAGCTCTGAGTCCAAGTCGGTAGCTGGTTACACAGAGGCTGGTTTGCAGCAGACTGAAGACCTGGCTCTCCTTTTCTAACAAGTGCTTACTGACACTAACCTAAAGGTATTAGGAAATCTCCCAAGCAAAGATTGCTGAAGGTGTRTATGTAGTAGAGGCTGTTGCAAAGCTGAAGCGAAACTACTTAGAGGGACAAGTTGGTTATACTGAGCACCTCTTGATCCATCTATGGGATGATTTATAGAAGATTTCATAATTAACTGTGCACCTTTGCCTTCTTGCATGTGATTGTGGAGGAGGRGGGTGGTCAACTCTTCATTCCACCAGTGCAAGCAGCGGGTTAAAGGAGAAATCCCTTTATCCATTGCTATATCAAGTCATGGGACACAGCAGAGAATATCTGATTTCATTTAGTGCTGACTTGTGTACACTGTWTATTATCCAAGCATATGCATGAAGTTTTTGCTGTGTGCTACAGGATGTAACGTTTTGGTGAGGTGGACTGCTTTTTTAAATACCTGCTGACAGAAGTCAGAGTTCAGCCTCGCTCCTGAGCTGTTACATGATTCCAACAYGTTTGTTTTTATATGCTTTCTTGCATGACCCCAAGCAGCTACTGCATCTGTCTTGCAGTTAGTCACTGGGGAGCATGGCATGCTAATAACTCACTTTTACAAGCAGCATTAAGCATATTGAGAAGAAAAGACTTGGCCACAAGAGTAAATCTACCAGTTACTCTGAAGTCCAGATCATTCACTGGAGATGTTCCAGTGCAGACAATAATGTGGATGGGCAAGGAGAGAGCTTCAGTCTGCCTAATGGGCATAACACAAACTTTTCTTCTGGACTGCAAGGCCTCGGCTGGGGCACCAGAGAGGAGGAAAGCATCAGGGCACACTCTTCCCAGCTGTGCAAATAACTGTAGAATAAACATTTTCTGTGAATAGTCTGTTGGCAGTGGACAGCACTGAGTCTGAGCGTCAGACTGATCTGGGTCGATTTTCTCTTTTTAAAGTTGAATGAATCCATGACTTCAGTTGAGAGATGGARGTTAGTGAGTGAATTTTTGGCTCATGGTTCACCTTACACGCAGCCTATGCCTGCGGGTATTTCCAAGTGGAGAGACACCCCTCTGTTTCCTCTTAGTGTATTTTAGGCATGGATATGTCAAGCAGAAGGAGGTGTTAATGCAGAAGGAGGTGTTGCACTTCTTGATGTATTTATGAATATGTGTGAATAAGTGCAAGGGATCAGCAAGCTGGATCCTCTCTTGTTTAAACTGCCCAGCATCTGTTTTATTGGAGACTTGGCTGAAATGGATGCTTCRGTGCCTGTCTCTGGCAACAGTTGCTGGAAATACCAAAACCTGTGTACAGTTTTTCCCTGTGGTTTCCTAACCTGAGGTTGGAGAGGTCACGTTTCACCTTTTTCCTGTCTCTCACCTCCCGCAAGCTCAACTGTAAATGAGTTTGGGCTGTGGTCACAGCCTGCTTCCAGACTGCYGCCACGTGATTTATTAACACCCCCTCCATCTGTCTCACAGCTATTGCTGCTTTAGGAATGTCTTTCTGGGGGTCCTGAGCTGGAAGAATCGKTTCTGACTTTGTTTCCTTAAWGAATTAACAATTGGTAGAAAATCARACATTCATGCCCTTTTGCTGGTGGAAAAAACACTTCTAATGCCAGGCAGGAACTGGCTCCATCCTTTTATCTTCTTGATCCCCTGTGTTACTCCCAGGGCTACCGGTCATAGCCAGCAAATGCCTTTGGAAATGCCCCTTGTGATATGAGCCTGGTAATTGAAAATTCAGCTGTCTTGCAGGCGTGGGTTGATGGAGCTAGCAGTCGTTGAACTTCCAGCATCTAATGGAGATCATTTGGAGCTAGAATGTCAAGGGAGATGATGGAAGAGCCATTGCTTGAATAATTTAGGCAGAGTCTGAATGGAGAATGGTGGGGAATAATCCTGCACCTGCTGGGCAGGGAACAGAGGCAGCATGTTACTGGAAATCTCAGTCCATGTGCATGTGACTTCTGGACAGCTGTGCCCATCAAGGAGATGGGACTTGTTGCCACCTTGCTTCAGTGACCAAACCTCACAGTTTAATCTATCTTTTTGGAGTTCTTTTTTTTTTTTCCATCCTAAGCTTCCTAAAGAAGCGTAACTAGTTCAATATTAAATGCTACACATTCCTTAGGGACTTGCTGCTTGAGCTTAGCATTTGGAGCCTGAATTGCTTTAAAGCTATTGCTTTCCTTTTATTTTCCTCTTTTATTTTTCTTTTCTAACAGCTCCAGCATGTTTGGTACTGGACTARGTCCAAGATCAGACTCCTTTTGAACTTAGGGGCTTACACAGAGGATGCAGCCCCAACTCTGAGCCTCCTTGCCTAATTTAGGATGGCAAGGAGCAAAGAGTCCTTATGTATCTCTGCGAAATATGCTATGAGAGAATTTTATAGGTATTTGAAGTGTTAATAACTTGAGTGCTGAGAAGTAATTTGTATCATGCCTATGAAAATTCGGAAATGCTATTTTATAGGTGCTATTTTTAGAAGTTCTATCAGTTCCGCTGAAATGGGAGCTGAGGTGCCTTGGATGACTTGGATAATCCCGGTTTCTTTGTCACAGGAAATGTTTGGAAGAGCTTCCTGCAGAAAGACAGTTCACAGCCTTATGCCTGGCTGCAGATCTATATATTAGGCTTTACTTTTCCATTGCCCCACACTTCGTGTAGGCACCATCTCTGCTGCATTGTCCGTATCAGCAATAAGCAGACCGTAACAGAGGTGTCTTAGTCTGTCATGCCTTGATATGTTAACCACCAAAACATAAGATAACGACAGATTGGGCCTACTCCATGTGATGGAAATTACAGGGTGTAATGGAGACAACTCTAAAGTGGGTGATCARCATCCTCCTCTTCTGTTCCTCTGTCCTGTCTGACGGAACCAYAACTACTGTAGCTATTAATTGAAATATCAAGCATCTAGTTCTCTCCTCGCCAGCTGCTTCAGGCTGGAAAAACTTGSAGACGTGGCCCTGTGACACTCAGAGGGAGCTCAGAGCCCGCGAGAGCCAAGGTAACAAGTAAAACCAGAAATACCACCCACTGTAGATCCCCTGTCCCCCCTAAACATCTACCTCAACAAGACAATGTTCTCCTTAAGGGACTGTTTCAAAGACCACAGACATTACAGACTCCTTTGTGGTGACCTTTCCTGCCTCAGATTTTATTYGAGCTCGGTAGGGTAGGTGGCTTTGGGTTGCAGACAGGATTTTGTAGGGCTTTGTGGAAGCGCAAGGCTGACTTGCTGGAGCAGCTTAGAGGGAAGGCAACGGGATGCTCTGGACCCAGCATGCCACTCTGGTAGTGGTGATAAAAACAGCAAGGACTGATATCTGCCTGCTCTGCAGGACAAACGTTCTCCATGCGAGTGGTTGTATCCTTGCAAAGAGAAGACAAGAACCTGTTTGGAAAACTTCTTTCAGGGAAGTGGTTGATGCTATTTTTGAAGTAAAATGTAGATATTTTTTTCTTGATTGTTTCATGCATTTGTCTCCCCTTCTTACTTTTTCAAGCCCAAGTTATCTGTTTTGGTCAGAGCGGAGTGGGAGAAGCAATTGCTTCTGATAGCAATGTGATCGGCTACCCTTAGGGTTCAGATTTTGGCCCCATCTCTCTTGTCCAGCAAGAGATGAGAGTAAGTTGTTGCCAAATTGATGCTAACTTGCTAGCAACTGGGGAAACAATTTTATTCACGTTAATCATCATGAGAATGTTAATGAGAAATTATCTGGTACAACTGCTGTCTAAAAGAYGAGAGGAATGATGGTATACCAGGAACTGAGCTCGGTGGGAGGTGTATGGTGATCTCCTCCTCTTTCCCCCCTGTTGTTTGCTCCATTTCACAGGTTGGGTTCTCATCCTGCATCTCGAATTCACGGCAAGGGGCTAATCGCTGGGAAAGCGCTGTTGCCTGCCTGTCTGGGCTATCACGCTGCCTCCTGACTTGGAGGTAACTCTTATGGGTTGCAGCGTGATGGTGCCCAGAGAGTAAAAACAGGCATAAAGTGGAAATAACTGATCTCTATCCCCACCTTGGTCTGTGCGGGGAGGAGGAGGCACATCCCTGAAATGCTGGTACGTGCTGAGTCTTGCAGCTGTCTGCTGTCAGGGTGGCTGTCTCTGCAATAGCATCTTTGCTCAGTTAGCTGCAGAAATCAACAGTTACACCCAAGGAGACCCGTCCTGCTCTTGCTGAGCAGTTTGTCATGCTCCAGTGSTTACAGCATTTCTGGCTCCTCTATAAAGGAGTCTGTTTTTACGCCAATAAAAGCAACTTTGTGAGCAGTTAATTATTTTAAAACTTGCGGACAGTTGAGGAAGTGAGTAATGAATATATATTAGTCCTCTGGACACGTTGTTAAATCTGTGACGGTGTGGGGGAGAGCTGAAGCTCAGCTGTTATTTATCACGGAGGGTGGACTGTGACTTGACCTATATAAAGGAAAGACATTCCTTTGCTCCACAAGAAAGTTGGTGAAAGATAGTTGAATGCCGCCTTTATACCTTGGTAAAATGTCTGTTGTGACTGACTTTGGCAAATGACTGCCTTAGTCTCTTCCGCAGCAGGAGAGAGGCCCTGCGTGGTTCATTAAGAGTGTCTTTGGCGATGGTGATGTTGATGCTGTGGGCAGTGTCTGTGTCATGGTCTATTCCTGTGCTTGGAAGTGTGGTGGGTTTTGTTTTGTTTTGTTAGCGTGCGTCCTGGATGTGAAGCCAAARGCCATGCGGTCTGTCGCCTGCAAAACTCCAGGGTGAAGAACACTGATGCTTTTAGAAGTCCTTCCCCGCCTGTTTGCCCTAGCTGTTTTTCCATCCAAAGTATCTGTCTGGTTCATCCATCTCCTGGCCAGAACRGTGGTTCAAACCCTTCAATCTCCARCTCAGAAAAATCTCTTTGGGATTGAGCAAGGAGATTGGAAGTTGTGTGAGAACAGGTTTCTCATGCAGGATGTCCAGTGTGCTTTAGGACAGTTGCAGGTTTAGCACTCTTGCATGGCGTGTTTCTGCAGCCAGTGAGGGCTGAGCCGGGAGCAAGCATGAACTTYGGCTGTCGGGGTTATTCTTAGTGAGCGCTGTTCTGAATCTCCAGGAAACGCTCTGTTCGCTCAAGAGAGTGGAAAATCAAGCTGATTGTGGTGCTACTTTGAAAAAACTCATACGTACAGCAAGATGCAGGAACAGTGGTGCAGCAGAAGCTTGCTATTTTCGGAACACCTTCCACTGGAAGAACTGAAGTGCTTTAATCAATGTGCAGCTCTCTCCAGTGACATAGATAATTATTCAAGTTTTTAAGGAGTTGAGCATATGGGAGAGGTTAAAATGCCTTTTCTTCGATTGCAAACAATTTTATGGCTAAAGAAAAAAACCCCAAAACTATCTGAGCATCCCTCCAGTATGCTTTGGTTATTTCCAGAGGCACCTACTGGACATCCTAGCGGAAATGTTGGGGTGCTCTGAATCTGGAAAGATGAGTCAGGAATGTCCCTTCTCTCTCAGCTGGGGACCCAGTACCTCATCTCACTGCAGCTATGTCCCCCTCTTCGCTGCATGTCTTCATGTTTTTGCCACAGATGATCATATGGTRAAGAAACAGAAGTAAAATAGCTTTTTACAGGCTATTCTGTTAGGTAWTTTGGAGGTTGAATGGTCGATGTGCCTGCTGGCCATTGGAAGGTATCAGGAGATGAAGCGGTTACAACGCCTTCGTCAACGTGTGCACAGAGAAATTGGGCTTTCACCACCGCTTCAAACAGAGCGGAAGCAACTTGCTGTTTTTGTTAGCAAGTTCGCTGCTTGCATTTTAGTCGTGGTAATGGGTACGGAAAGGAAATAGCTACAGGGGAATCTCATGACTCCCCTCTAGGTAAGTGTAGCAGAGTTGTTATATAACAGCTTAACTTTGCTCTGCCAAGGTTACACACATCAAAGGAAATGCCCTATCGCAACGATAGCGATGTGAGATTTGTCAGAGCCGCCTGAAAGGGGATTTGCATAAGCCAGATCTTTAGCTGCTTTGATGCAGCTTTTATTAGCTAATAATTTTTGCTTAGTGCCATTGTCACTTTTATGCCTTCCGGACAGCGAGTTCTGTGTAACACAAACTTCTGGATGCCTACCGCTTCCTAGCTTTCCTTGCTGCTCTCTTCTGCCAGAGTCCAGCTGGCCCGTCAGGAGGGACTGCTGGATAACCCACCTTCACAAATGCCTTTTTAGACTGTCCTTGCCTGTTACTTGTGACCCYGGAGAGCGATAAAGCAGCTGATGTGGACTTTCATGTGGCGAAATGTTCTGGCCTGTTTTGATACCAGTTTTGTCAAGGTTGCTATRCTTAGTTTTCTCCTCCTGCACCTGCTGATGTGGGCATTGCCCCTCTTTGCAGTTGGACTGTAATGACCACGGTTTGACAAGCTTRGCTTTGGAGACCATGCAGATTCTGCCTGCTTCGCCTGTCACCTCGTGGGGAGATAGGACATGTTAGTCTCTGTTATCCTGCGAAGCAGGCAGTGACCATGTAGGCTTTTCCTAGATTCAGTTTGAGCCTAATCTGGAACGTAAAATAGTGGTTCCTGAGGTATGGACTCGGATATACACCAGTGCTGATGCTAATGCAAGTCTTGGACTTATCTGTGCTACTCCAGTGAGGCATTTGCTCTCAAGAACAAGAGTAATTTTACCTTTAAATCCAGATACGTATTTATTGCAGAGTTTATTGCAGTGTGTCTCCGTCTAAATCCAGATACGTATTTATTTAGACGGAGATGCAGTGCAATAAACTTGGCACAAAGGTTCGTTAGCCCTTTGGGTAAGGACGGGGGAGGGGAAGAAGCTCTGCAGAAGACAAAGGAAAACACAAGTTCTTCTGGGCTCGCAGATTTTCACCTAACCCCTCAAAGACGCAGTCTGTCCCGTCTGCAGCATCAGTGCTTTTGCCCGCTTTTGTTACTGCAGTGTATCCTGACGGCTGCAGCCACCTTCCCTCGCTGAGAATGCAAGGTCGCCCCAGGTCTTTCCTTGCAGGTTGCTACTGCCAGTGCAAAGGCCTGTGTCATTCTTTGAGTATTTTCTATGCATCTCTCCTTTGAGTCATTTTCCTTTCGAATTAAGTATGTGTTGTTTGTCATCCTTTTTGAAAGGGAGAGGAAAAATTTGTTGATATTGAGGGTTTCACCCATCGCCTTTCACTGGCAAGGTTTCAGCTTCCAGCAGTGGATCGTGATGTCGCCCATTGAGCTTGCAGAAAAAACACTTTTTTKTGTGTGTGTGTCAAGCATCATGACAAAGTAGCATTTTAGCATTTGTTTTGTGGATGTTTGCTGCCAAAAGTGAGATGCAGCAAGGGAGAGGGGAAAAAAAAAAATCCAAGGAATGGGTTTGCTGGCTGTTTGTTCTTCAGTCCCACTCTCCAGCCTTGAATCTATTTGACACTGGCAGTTAGATGATAGATGATAGAGCAGAATCCCGTAAACACTTCTGCAAGAATAATAACAGTAATTCATTCTTTTAAATATGCATTTAGTATTTATCCTGTCTACCATTGTTCCTAATGAAAACCGTGCTTGCAAACACCAAACATGAGGGAGCTGGAGGCATATCAGAAACCAGAATTAGCTAGTCCTGACAAACTGCATAAGGAGCCTGGTGCTGGGACAGAACAGWATAGGATCAGATCAGCAAAGGCAAATACAGATTTATTTTATTTTTTTTCTATCTGGTGAGAGTGATCTGTCCAGATGCAGTGTGATTGGGAAACAGCTTTGCTGAAGGTATCTGGAGGCTTTAGTGACTGCAGCCTGTTCYAGGCCTAATAAAGGATCCATACAGCTAAATGCTTATTTACAACAGGGCTAGGAGCAGATAGTTAGGGAATGACACCCCCCCCCCCCCAAAAAAAAAAAGACACCTTCAGGATGTGCCTAAAACAATCCTTTCTCTGACAATCAGTTTTTCTGAGACTTCTTGAGCCATAGATAGTGCTAGGGCCTTTATGTTTAATAGCCTTCATTGGCTCTATCCTCAGTTAACTTACATAAACCTTCTTCTAAAACTTGAATAAATAAATAATACATATATATATATAGAGAGAGAGAGAGAGAGAGAGAGAGATCTTAAACTCTGTTTCCCTAGGATGTCAGTACTTTCACTAGGATAATGCTTAAAGGAAGGAATAACATGTAATTTGAGTGGAAGATAACAGCATCAAGTGCCTTTGCAAAGGACTAGCGTGACACTGGGACRTGTTAGCAGCCATGGCATCCTTAAGAGGCATGGAGGATTTGGGCCTCCTGCTGCTCCATACTGGTAAGATCTCAGCAGGGATGATGTGTCCAGCAAGGTGCTCTTCATGCAAGGCTGCGCTTCCTCCAGGTGGCCTCATGGGAAGGATGGCTTGYGTTTCCCTAGCCCCACCTCACCAGTAGAAACAAAAGGGTTGGACCTCTTTAGGCTAGAAAAGACAACTGCCTCCCCCAAGGCCTCCAAATACGTAAAGGGAGAGGGAGCAGTCCAGTGTGTGATGTAAAGGGAAAAGGAAGAGCCTGCTGTTAGCATAGGTTTATAATCCGTCAGAGTGGATTGTGGCTGAATACTCAGGAAGTCCTTCCACCAGYAAGGTCAGAAGCGCTGGGATCAATGGTTATGTTATTTGGGGAAGAGACGGGGCTCTTTCAATGGAGGTTTTTAAAAGCAGGTTAAAGATGCATTGTCAGGAGATGTTAAGGTAGAGTGGATCATGCTGTCTGGGGTAGACTGGGGAGCTGCTATCATCCCTTCCCGTTTCCTCGTAAATCTGAGGCTCCCTAAGGGGTTTCGTTTGCCTCTGTGCTGAATGAAGAAGGGTGGATGTAATTGTAGGAGGCAGAGCTATGCTAGGACATTGTTATTGCTGCACAAAGACCCCTGGGGCCTCTAATAGGCAGAAACAGCCCAGGCTCTAGCTGTGCGCCGTCTCCGCTGYGGCACGGGAGTTCCCATCGCAATGCCGTCCAGATTTGCCGGCGATTTCCATCAGAATGCACTAATGATGATTATAGCTGCTGGCGTACAGCTCGACCGTCCCTGCTAAACGAAATGCACCTAGAGAGAAGTGGGTCCTCTGCTGCGGAGGAGTAAACTCTTCTTGGGGCAGTGAGCATGGAGGGAAGGGACGGGTAGGTGGGCAGATGCGTCATCTCTTTGACGGGAAGCAAGCAACCTCTGTCTGATTGCTCCTTAGCTTCGTAGTGCTACGAGCCTCAAAACCTAGAGGGAATTTGCGGTCCTGCCTGGCTACCCTTTTCAGTTGCGTTTTTGGAAGCTAGGATCTGAGGCATTTTACAAAATGTAATAATGTTATTTTTAGATATTTGGCGCTCTTTTGTTGCATCTGTTGATCTACAGTTCAATTATGACAGCCCCAGCAGGAACGCATATTGAAATATGTTCTCTGCTGCTGCTTTGACCTGCTAAATTGAATTGTAAATGGAGCATGTCACAACTGAGCTCATTCATGGCCTTCTCAAGAAGGTGTGCAGAGAGCTATTAGCCTCATCTTTACAATAATGACTTGTCTTTGCAATGAATTTTATTTTAGGAAGCATTTGGTTAGCTACAGAAGCCACAGCATCCAGAATGGAGGGAATATTTTTTCCTTCTTATTTAAGACCCATTGTTTGTTATACCCCTATTTCTTACTTTCTCTTCTCACTAATTAATTTTCTTTATAATGCCTATGAGTTGGCCAGACTACCTCAAGTCAGTGCTAACCAAGAGATGAATACTTCTTCTGATYGGTAGTCTTCTGCACTAAGAGGGCTGTGGCAAATAGAAATAAGTCACATACTTTGAGCTTTGAAATGCTGAACRGATAAAGAGGAAGAAGAGAAAGTTAAGGGTGAAAAAGTGCAAAGCAAAAGGTGGAGAATGTGCTGAAGTGGAGATTTGCACCAGTTTTAGGTATTGTTTGTTAGATGGAGAAATAACAAAGCCTTTGGGCAGGTTAAAAAGTACTATAAGAGCTAGATGATACTTTGTGGTGTTCCCTAGACTGCTGCCTTCTTTCGTTTGGGTTCATGAGAATTAAATCCAATGGAAGGATGAAAGCCTGATCCCTCTGTGGACTCTTATGGTGAGAGAATCGAAGCCCAGGCGCCTRGATTCTGTTCCTGATTACATAAGGTCTGGTAGGTCAACATCTGCCAGTCAAGYATTGATTTGCTCACTTAGGAGATACTTAGAGCACAAGGTATGTTCATTTTATTATATCTCTCAGCAGTATGAGGTTCAGCTATTGGATGTACTTGTGGGGAAAGCTGATTGCATCCTGTGCTGCATTAGCAACGCTGCAGCCAGCAGGTTGAGGGAAGTGATTTTTCTCTTTCTACCGACACTTAAGAGACCACATTTCGGCACTGGGTGCAGTTTGGGGCCCATGCAAGGAGAGGCTGAGATCTGGGACTCTTCAGCAGGAGAGGGGAAAGCAGGGATCTTAGTGCTATCTTTGACTCTTTATTAAGTGGTTGTGGAGAAGATAGAGCCAGGCAAGAGGTAATGGGTGCATCAAGAGACATTCCAGTTACATAGGTAGGAAGGTCTTTTCCTGTGAAGGTGGTYAAACCCTGAAGCAGACTCCAGAGAAGGGTCTCCATCCTTGGAGACTTTCAGACCTTGCCTGGATGTTGCCTTGAGCAACCTGACCAAAGCTGACCCTGCTTTGAGCAGGAACTTGGAGCAGAGACTGACAGAGGCCACTTATCACTTCAATAATTCTATCTTCAAATGTATACTCCAACAAACATTTAATCTTTGATAATGTAATCGAGTGAGCTGGAACCTAAGTGGAAACCTTATATTCTTTATAGTATGCAGTTCTTATGGACTATGCATTTGTATATCAGAAGTTAGTCATGAAATTTTGTGACTTCACTGCAAGAATTGAAGGATTCTATACACTAACAAAATGCTTCAGCTGGAATCTGTTGTTTATCCTCGATTCCTGGTTTTAATGGACACAGCTGGGAGATGTCATCTTTCATTTTCGGAGATGATTTAATCACTTGTCTGAAGAATTTCTTTTGTTCATTGAAGGAGGTCCAATTGGGTAATCTGGAAATAAAGAATCATGCCTTCAATCTCTTTTGTATTCGCTGGATAAATGTTAGCTTGCCTCCTTTCCGGTCTTAGCTAATACTGATAAATGTCTGCAGGAAATTGATTCTTGAAAATGTTAGAGAATAGTGTAGTGAAGACTCATTAGTAACCTCTTCATTATATCTGGGAGTGAATTTAAATGACCTGGAAACACACTTGATTAAAAGCTGTGCTCCAATTTGAATTCAACTCTTGTATTTGCTCTTGAGGGACAGAGCAATTATTTAGGGCTGCATGGCCTTGGTCCTTCAGCAGAATCCATTTACTTGACAAAAGCTGAAGCAGGCCTGGACCAATGGTATTTAGGTGCTGTGCTTTGCAGGAAGATAAAAGACCTTTCTTGTCTTGCTGCGTTTACAAATTAAGATCCTGGTTGTCCTGGATGTTTCTGGGAACRTTGTCTGAATATAAAGCCTTCAGCATGGAGATTCATGGTTTCTTGTGAGAAGATGATAAATATCTCATGGCAGAAGACTGAGGAGATAAGGTTCATCAGGTCATGTAGCTGCTCTGGCTAGTACAGCTTGCTTCTTCCGAAAGCTCTGCATTTAAACTGCTAGGTGCTTCCTTCCAGGACAAAGGCTTGAATTCAGATGAGTGATGGGGAAAGAAATGCTTTGATGTAAAGGGATGGGGCCAAGAACAGAGGAGGAATTCAGGGAGATGTGACTACAGCTCAGGGGAGGTCAGTGGGTATCTAGACATCTGATCTATGTGAGGCTATGGAGGTATTAGTGTAACATTTTGAGACAACTATCTGCTCGCTCTAGTGGTTTTGTTGTATGTTTAGCAATAGTGGGAAGCCCTGGATGCTACTGGCAAGTGTCCTAGGAGCTGTCATAAGCAGATCTGATCAGGGCACAATAAGCAGGCTAAAACAGCTCTAAATTAGCGATCCTAATGCTAGCAGGGCAGGACTGATGTAGGAAGTTTTTCTCAGCTTGAGTATTGTTGTGACCCAAGATGTGGAGAAAGCTAAAGCCATCAGAGCATTTTCTTAAGTTGAGCAGCTGAATTTGTTTCAGCAGAACAGTTGGGTAGGTGGAATTGGAGAAAGATGCCCAGGTGGGGTTCTTAGTGCATGTGTGTAGTCAGATCCACGTGCTGTTGTTCTCCATCTTCCCATGTGCCTCCTGGCTGCTGGGCTTCCCTGTTTTAGGAAGRCTTGGTCTTTCTCTCATTTCCTCTGATCAGAAATTCCAACCTCATGTTGAGAAGCCCCTCCTCAAAGAATTTGCATTAAAATAGCATAATTCCTACAGAAGATTTCATTTATGACAATTGGCCTTTTTCTTACAAAGCTGCCTTTTTATTATTTATTTTTCACTTAGTTCCTTCCAGACCTAGGATCTTGTTTTGTTCATTTTAAATAAGAGGGGGCATACTGTGTTTAGGAGATGGAGAATGGGTAGGGTCTGCTACATGGCCTGAGAACCCTAAATTCCCAGAGGCATTTTTGACTTGAACAAAAGCCCTCTTCATGTTAGACTACTTACAATTCCAGAAACCGTTCCGACCATCCGATTGCTCCTTCATTTCTAACTCAGGGAGCCTGGAGAGGTTCTCCAGTAAGCGCGTCTGCTGTCTGGCATGACTCGCTGGGGTCTGGGCTCAGACGATGGTATTTCCAGAGATGCCGATGGGAGCAGACTGTCTTTCGCTGAATGTCAAGACTGTCAAGCACCCGGTGTACAAAAAGCAGTTGTGAAAATCCTCTCYGGTCATGAGGTCTGGAGGTGGAACGTGTTTCTATTAATGTTGGTGGAAAGAGACCTATGAGTTTGGGGCTATGGTGGGGAAGCATTCGTGCTATCTAGGTGTAGGTGTTGAAACTGGGAGGCTGATCCCTGTATAGCCAACAGAGAGAGCCAGCTTCCTCCAGAGCAGATTTTGGAGCATTTAATTTAAACCCTTGCTTTAAAGAGGACACCAGCTTTAGGCATCTTAACCTGTTGTTAGACTGAAAGCTCCTTGGCTGTTTCCTGCCTGTGATTTTTAGCAAGTTTTTGCAGCAGTGATGTTTCAAAGCTTAAAAATATCTGCAGTAACTCAGCAAAGGGCTTTTTCTCTCTCCATATGTGTTTGCMCATCAAATCCTGATCCTTCTTGGTCTCCTTTTTGCAGTGAATTTTACTTACAAAGACATGCAAAGATGTTCTTATCCAGGAGTAGCTATGAATAAATACACGTGCTATTCTTTTTCAGTGTGGAGYGACTTCTTTTTACATTTCTCAGCAGCTGGTTAATTTTATTAGAAACAGGCTTAATGCATGTGATACACGGAAACCTCTGACTAGAGCAGAGATCCTATCGGCAGGTGAAATGGAAAAATAACGCTCTGCTCTAATTCACTGCTAAGATGGGTTACTCTGCGTGATTTTTATTGTAACAGTGTTAACGCAGGGAGGTGAGTCGGGTGGCTTTTGCAGCTCTGGTTTGCACAGACTTTCTTTCCAAACGTGGCACCAAAAAGCACTCCCCMTTCGGTTTCAGCAAGCCGACTGTTTTAAGAGGAAACTCGAAAAGCGTGCTCTTAACAGGAGGAAGGCGATCTCYGAGCAGCTTTGGCGGAGTAACCCCCGGTTCTGCTCTGGGTAGCAGCGCGTCGGGACAGGCGGCCCCTCCGCCAGCTCTGCCGGCCGCGGTTTCCTGGCGCGGCGTGAAATAGAAGTTAACGGCAGAGAGAAACGCGGAATTGGAAGGAAACTCGACTAATCCACTTTGCTGAAATAATGAATCTAGCAATAAAAGACTTTTTCATTCAAAGCCAGAGTGCGGGGAAGCGCATCGGAGTGTTTTTTTTTTTTTTTTTTTTTTTATTTTTTTTTTTTTTCCCTATTGATTTCGGTCGGCTTGTGTGATCCTTCGCTGCCCTTCGGCCTCCCTGCTGTCGTGCCGTCTTTCTGGTCAGTAGCGAATGCTGTACATCTTTCCTGTCCTTCCTCTTCTAATGAAGATTGGGTGGTCCCTACAGTGGTGAAGG
>NW_028185761.1:1677635-1683554 GCF_003343005.1 Rhea americana | reverse complement strand
TTTTTTGAGTTTTACTGAGTTTTGTTAGAAGACCAAGGCGTCTGGAGAGCCAGCTCGCTTGATCTGAGCAGGCAGGTTTTTTCTCAGTGTTTTAAGCCTTCTTACACCCTCTGTGGAGGGTTTGTATGAAGCATAGCAAAAAAGAAAATTATAGTACCTTAGTTGGTACACTTTTCTGACTTAACATAGTGTTTAATGGAGGAAGTTTGATTTCTTCTGATGGGTCTCAGTGGCATTTTGGTATAAAGCTGTGAATTTGCCCTTTCTTGGCTTTTAACCTTTTAAAGAACGTATCTTTTAATTAGAAAAAAACCCTGCTTTGCCATCATCCTCCCCACCTCCATGCATCAGCAACCTCATCACTATTTTTAAGGCTCAGTAGGTGAAATTTTGCTCRCTCTGGTTCCAAATGCTTCAGGAGAGATTTGGAGATCTATTGCCACAGAGTGTTTGATGTGAGGAGCTGTGCAATCCACGCAGCTGGGCGTGAGTCCCAAGAAGTCCCAAAATACTTGTCCAGACTCACAAACTGCCATGCTTAGTGGTTACACTGGTATAAATCAGGACAAGGCTCCTTCACTGGCAAATGTCTAGGGTTGCACAAACTGAAAGGGACCTGATTTCTCCTGCATTGATTGACTGCTGGACAGTAGTTTGCTATGAGCTATCTGCAGAGAAATGGAGATCTTMATCCATCCAACGCTGGCATTTCCTYTTACCTGCTCGTAGTTCAAAGTTGCCTTCTCTCTTTCTAGTTCATTTTGAAACTCTGCATTGCCTCTGGATGCYGCRGAGGATGTTGGAGGTGGTGGGTTTGCTTTAGGTGGACTCCCATGCTTTTATGCCAACACTGAGAGGTGCAGGCATGTTGTAAGGGTGCAAGACTGGCTGCTTGCGTGGGGAGAGAGGTATTTGGTAATGATGGCAGCTGATAGATGGAAAAGGACATTTAAGGACCAGTGTCAACTGGGGTGACTCCAGCAGCTTCAGTGAAGCAAAATGCTTATGCTCTGCTTCACCCGTAAGCTGCCAGCAAGTCAGTTGGCTCTATCCTCAGCTTTTTCTGGGCTTTAGCAGAGCAGAYCTCAAGCCGACGGTGTGCCATCTGTTCCGACAACGCAACCGCCGCCTCGAGCCGCGTGCACAGGACGGGCGAGGGCAGCAGCTTAGCTCGCGTTCGAGCACTGCGCGGGGTTTCTGTTGGGYTGTGGGACTGCTTTACAAGTGGCGCAGAGGTGTCTCCTGAGGGAGAGAACCTCRCTGCAATGCAAGTACTAGCATGAGTAGTAAATAAGCAGCTGAGTGTGTCCTCACAACCYGTTGTACCTCACTGTTCTGCTTACCTGCCCAAAGCATGGGTTGGAGCATACTTTCTGATGGATCCAGAATATTAAAAAATATWTAAGCCTGACAGGGAGAGGGATGCATGTAGTTGCAAGGATATCAGTTCCCTATCAATTGTGCTTCACCCCGAGGAATCTTGATTTTAAGAGCTTACATGTCTTTTCTCTGTTGGGAGTCCAGATACTTGGATCCTGATATTGTGCTGTGCTGATTTTTGGCGAGACAGTGACCAATTTGAAAAAGGTTGGTTAAGTAATTATTAAACAGGCTCTAGTCAGTCCTCTCTGGAACAGCCCAACACCGAAATGCGTTCATSCTACGAATCAAGCAGTGAATAGCTGTGACAGACACACGTGCATTAACTCTGTGTGTCACTAGTTCTGGCAGATGATCCCTTTCTAGTGAGAGACAGGTTACCTCCTCCAAAAGARAATCTTTTAAGAAAACAAACAAACAAAAACCCCCCAACATGGACTTGTTGGTCGACAAATTCCTTTGGTTTTTAAAAAAGATACCATGCTAAGCAAGAAGATGTTTTCCAGCATATGTGTAATCAACTGGAGTGTGGAAACGGGTGAGAAATTTCATCTCTCCTACTATAACAGGACTGACTAAATTGAAATAGTGCTTGTGGGAGGGGCAGGTAGGAGGGTGTGTGCATGAGAAATGTGCGTACGAACATCATATTTTCTGTAAGATCTGTAGGACATAAAAATCTTCCTGAGCCTGTCTGCTCTACTGGTGCTGGGTGATAAATTATGCTGCAACTTTGGTATGCTTTGGGGGTTTGCAGCGGAAGCATGACGCATGTTTGGTTTATCCAAAAGTAATTCCAGAGCTGGAAAACTCTAGTCTGTGCTTTTTGATATGATATTCAGGATTGTTTAAATTTTTTTTTAAAAAAAAAAACTTGAAGCACAGGAGCAAGTAAAATGTGCGAGTCAGCTTCACAGTTGTATCATGCGATTCGTTTCGATTTGTTTTTTGACATGTTCCCTCACTTTGGAAGCAGTAATGCTTCCACCAGACATGGGGTGCATGTTGAAGATGCACAAAAATAGCAGAGGAGGAGGATGAAACACTGGATTTCTTTTCTTTCTTTTTTTCTTTTTCTTTTTCTTTTTTCTTTTTTTTTAACAATTCTGTGATTAAATATCACAGACAAACTAAAAGTGTAACAGCCGCTTTGTAGCATATCTCAGTCTCCGTTTGTTTCCTTTTGGAGCTCTTCTGATTAGGTCTGCAGATACTCTCAGAAAAAGAAACCATGTTCTCGTTTGCTGGAAACGGCTCCACGATAGACCTGAGATCTCAAGCACAGTGGTATGTGTGAGGCAGGTTTTTGGAAGTGCTTCTGSAGAAGTTCAGAAACTTGAGCATACGCCTGACCTTCTCAGTATTCTCACTTCAAAGCCACTTCTCTTACTCTCTTACCTGAAATGAGACTTTTCACCCTCCTTTGGGCTGTGGCGATCTTGATGAGAGTGCTTTGCAGAGGCTTCATCCATGCACCAACTGTCTGGTATTTATTATTATTTTTATTTTATTAATTGAGCACATGGTACCTGGCCTCTCTGGGCAGGAGCCAAGAAGGAAGGAAGGTGATTGTGCTGCTAAAGGAAGGACCTAGGAGTGGAGCTTCCAGTTGCAGCTGAGCACCATCTTGTTATTTCAGCAAATCCTTCTAAGATATTTCTTCTCTCTTGCTTTGCCCTGTGGCAAAATGACTTTTGTGAGGCTTAATGCTTGCATGGCCAATAAAATCATCCCAGACTAAGAAGGTTTATGCAAGATGTGTTGTGTCAGTCACTTGGTGGCACTTTGCCAAGTTCCCTCTGTTAATTGCCGGAGCAGTCTCACCTCCTTCTGTTTCCTGTGTTGACCCATCCATCTAGTGCCGTGTGTTTAGCTCTTGACCAGAATGTGGTGGGAGCCATGCRAGTCACAGGGAGGTTATTTGGGTATGCAGGATGTAGTGGGTCATGGGGAATTTCTTCTGGGGTGCTCGGATTGGGGAAATTACTGTAGATTAACTGCCCAAGACATCCATTTTTATATACACCAGAATGACTTTCTAGGGAGCTGTGTTTAACTAGAGGAAAAGGGTAAATCTTCATTTATTACTTTTATTTTAAAATTAAATATTGATGTAATATGAGTCTAATAATGGTGGTGTGGTCACTTAGGATTGTCTCTAGTCCAGTCCTGCTGACTAAGCGCCTGTTGGTGGTTGAAATGCATTAGGTTCATTGCTGGAGCACGTTGTCTGGTTTGGCTTCACCAAAAAACATTCTGCAATGTGAACCAGAGCACAATAAGCAGGGCARAAGGATGAGCTACTTCCAAAACACATCCTGAGAGGAACGAAAGTGCTAGTGTRGATGTCCTTTGTCGGGTGGCTTTGGAAGACCTTGCCGAGTGCTGGGTGAGCAGAGCACATTTCAGAAACCTTCAGAGGTTTTCAGTGATTGATAACTAGCAAGCACATCCGTCTTGTCCCAGAGTGCAAATGAGTGGGAAGAGGGAGAAGCCTAAAGGAAGGAGGGGGTAAAAAAGGCTTTCTAGAGGAACTGTCAAAAAGTTGGTGATGACATTCTTATGAAGTCTTGTGGAGCTGAAAATATGGACGTTTTTCAAACGTTTTCAAACTTTCTTGAATTTCTGTAGGTGAGGTACCATTTCCTCCACCTASTTGTGGCTGTGTTTGATCAGAATGACAGAATTTTCAAGTTTTTGATATTTTTAGCACCTGAGGCTAGAAGCTGTTGCTTTAAAGTAGGGTGAAAACTACAAAGTGTTTGCAAGAGCTTGCAAACTAGGGGCCTGTAACGCTCTCCTGCCAAGGGGCTGATGGAGGGAGGTTGTACAGACCTAATTCAATACATTGCACTTGATATATCAGAATTTGGTTTGGCTGGCACTGAATTGCATCAGCGGTGCTGGGGAGACATGATAGTCTGCTTTTCTGGAAGCCYCATCCAGAACTACGCGTTGACTCACAAACCATGCTGTGAAGAGCTTGACTGGGTTTTCCCAAAGTCAGCCAGGCAAGTAGATCTGACAAGAACGCCATCAAGAGATGGGTCCAAACCCAAGGGATTGACACAAGCTATGCTACTTCCATGTGAATGGAGGAAAAAAGTATGTATGTATGTGTGTCYGTGCATTTACATTTTTATATRTATGTGTGTGTGTATATATATWGCATGTACATGATTATGAGGAAGGGATTGGCTAGCGGCACACCATGGTGGTGGACTCTTATGAGTTTTGACTGCCTTTGATAAAAGCAAATGCAACACAAGGAGGCTGAAATGCCCATTTCAGTGGAGATGGTGCACAGGGCTTGARCCTCAGCACTTTCCCTTGGGGAACCAAACCGTGCGAGTTTTAGCCGCTTGCTATGTGACTTTGCAGATCTGTGTCTGGCGTGCCAAGTCTCCTCCTTTGGAGATATTCAAAGCCCTCCTGGACATGATCCTGTGCAATGTGCTCTAGGTGACCCTGCTGGAGCTGGGGGATTAGACTAGATGATCTCCAGAGGTCCCTTCCAACCTCAACCATTCCATGATTCTGAACTCTCGTAGTGTGAAAGAGAGAGAAAATAGTCTGTAAGCTCATGGCAGAGCAGTTTAGCCACATGACTTCGGTTATACTTAGTAGCTGCATAGTAAAGTCCTGACARACCTCCTTCTCGTTGCTCTTGTGCTGTTTTTCCACACCACAAAGCTGCTCGTGGGAATTAGGCACCCAGCTGAGATTTGATAGAAGGTGGATAACAAACTTGAGCTGTCTTGAAGAAAAGTTTGAGCCATAACTCCTGGCCAAGAACCGGGAATTTCTAACTGAAAAGATCACTTTTGGCACAGCAGGAATTAAATAATTCTAACACTTTTTATTGTAGATTTTTTTGGCACTRTTTATGACCTGGACTTGAAGGGAAGAGCTGTGTCACAAGATTGGTATCCAGGGTGATTCATCATGAAACATAGTCAATGCATAGTTAAGTAAGTAGTTTCAGCTCTTAAGATGGAAAGGGAAGGCAGAGAGTAGTCATGTTTCTTATCTATCACCAAAATAGTGTTGGTGCTGCTTACATTGTTTTGTATAATTGAAAAGTCATGCAACAGTTCACTAGAGAAAAGGATATTTTCAGAAGAGATTAATGATGTGTCCAGGGTTTGGGAAGAAATTATAGTAGCAGAGTTACGCGTATGTCTCTTTTTTTCATTTTCATCCCTTCATTCTGGAAAGAGAGGATTCATTTGAATATTTTCCATTACTAATTTATCTTAGTGTTTCGTTCCAAGAAAACAGGATGCTTTTTGAAGCGGAAGCATGCGTGCCTGCAGGACTATTTAATCCCTATGGAGTAAAACCAACAAGAAACACATGGAAATGGTGTTGGTTAGACAGGCTTATTGGACTGGGGCAATGAGCAGCAGCTTTAGTTTTTTTTTTTTTTTGAAACATTCATCAAAACCGAGTGTCAATGCAAACCTCTTTCATCCAAGCCTGGTGTGGCCTCTCCTTCTAACATTTAATTTGCAGAAGACTTACATATGTGTGTGGGGG
>NW_028185761.1:1633074-1677450 GCF_003343005.1 Rhea americana | reverse complement strand
AAAAAAAAAAAAAAAAAAAAAAAAAACTCCCCCCATCCCCCAAATAACTCCCAAAACAAAACCCAAGCAAACAAAAACCCACCTCCCTACCCAGAAAGGCTGCCTTGCTCCGTACGCCCCGAGAACTGGAGAAACGCTGCCCTACGTGAGGTGTGGTTGAGTAGGAAATGACCCAGATGGGACCAGGCTGGAGACAGGATGAGCATCGCCCATGGCTGGGAGAAGGCTGTTTTCCCCCATCTCTCGCTGAGCTGAGGAGTCTTGAGAAAGAAGAGGAGGTGTGATCTTCGCCCAGCTATCAGAGCTGCGCTGTTTTTCACATCTAGCCAAGTTCAGCTGTCATTGCTGACACCTCTGCTGTGCTGAGGGCAGTTCCTCATCTCTGCATGGCTGTCYAAAATAATCAGTGTTAGGCCATGTCTGCAGAGTCTTTTGGGATCTGTAAATCTGTGGAAAGACTGAATTCTGACCTAATTAAATTGAGGCTATTATATCAAACGTTTGGTCTGTTACAACGTGTAACCTACAGGCTATGCTGCCTGGAAAGCTTGTTGCAGCCAAGCTAGAGGTTGATACCCATTGGAGCAAAACCCACCCTTGAAAGTGTCCAGTTCATCCATGCCAACCTCACCTGCGTTTAGGTGAGGTGTGGGCCTGGGTGGGGAGTCAGCCTTGAGAGGCGGTAGTATTAACGCTGATTTTTCTTTCTTTGTGCAGTGGGAGCGCCTCTGGTTCCTAATCCTCACCTCCTCCTTCTTCCTGACGCTGGTCTGGTTTTATTTCTGGTGGGAAGTTCATAATGACTACAATGAAATCAACTGGTGAGTAGAGATCCTCGTTGCCGCAAGACAGGTGGAGTGGCAAGCTCTTACCAAGTTTGGCTGCTGCCATGTGCCTCTAAAAAGCTCTTTCAAAGCAGGTTGGATGCATCTGGGTCCTTCTGATGCATTTGTTAATGACAGCAAATGGAAAGTGAGGCTTAATGGGAGCTTCTTGTGTCTGCGCTAATAGATGTAATATGGCCTCACATCTCTGTTGCTTGGCCATAATGGAGCTCTGGGCAGGTGCTCCCCGGTAAACAGCAAGTGAAAGCAAAGGTGGAACTGGAATCATGTAAAAGCTGTTACTTGTTTTTTCTTTGTCTCTTTTTCTTTTTTTCTTTTTTTTTCTTTTTTTTTTTTTTTGTATACTTGGCTGTTTTTGGAAGTGGCCGAGCAATTTGACTGAAACTTTCCACAAAATATAAAAGAAAAAATTCAGCCTGAAGCAGACATGGGTGTGGAAAATTTTGCAATGCTGAATGGAGCTGAAAACAAGCTTTCCCCTGGGATGTGCTAGGGGGTTGCTAGTCCCCCTCCCCCRGTGCTGAAAATCATTCTTCCTTTACCGGTTAAATAAACAGGGGAGACGGGTGCATTATGATCTGCTGGATGCTGTTGACTTTGGAGTAGACCRTGTATTTTTTGGGATGCTCTTGACAATCTTCTGGGACATCCAGGACTTGGGGGCTCCTGCAGTGGCAGTAACAGCTTGTATCTCGTGTCTGAGTGTCTCTACATGCTGAAGAAGCACCTGTGTGAGGTTTTAGTGGGGTGCACATAGCTCTTCATCTGCATGTATTTTTAGGTTATTGGCCGAGGAGGAAGAGGTAAGCAGGGCTCAGTTTCAAGTCATTTTTGTCCCTTCTCTTGTTCTTGCAAATGTGGGTTTTCTTTGCTCAAACATACACTTGTGGGGGACTGAAACCCATTACTATTGCTCTTACTATTTATAATATGAACATAAAGGAAACACTATGTTTCTTTTCAAATCCAGCCCTAGCATTCCTGTGTAGCATCCTTGATATGATGGCAACAAGGCTGGTGCTCAGGGGTTCAGCAACATGGTTGAAGCTGATGTAAACACTTACTGCAGATGCCATGCAATCAACAGAAGTCTGGCATGCAGATCAACCTCCCTGAAAGTTTACTGACAACATTATATTCCTTCCTGCTCAAGGCAAMAGTAGCTCTATTTTTTTGACTCTCTCTTATTTTATACCTTCAGTAAAGGATATAAGYGCTCTTAGCCCGCTCCAGTGCAAAGGCAAGTTCTCGTAAATTCAGAGTTGAGAAGATCTGCTAAATCATGCAGAGATGAACTAATGCCCTGGCAATGCTATGAATGGTTGTTGCAGCACTGATGTGGTGAAATTTGGGGGTTCTCAAATCCTCATGCAGGAACGGGAGGAGGTGCATGTGTTTGCTCTGTGCACAGGAGGTACCTGGCCTTTAAATGACTCCTCATACCACCTGCAGTCCAAAGCCTCTTCTCCTGACATGCAACCTAGTGTGCACAGGGTGTTGGAAACCCTGCTGGATTTGGCAGCGCTGGAAAAGAAAGCCCTCTTATTGAGCGTAATGGCCACAAAAGAGGCTCTCTGGATGCAAAATAGCAGGGCTAATTCTGCCTATTCAAGCACTGCTATTCAATGTTGAAAATAGGCCAGTGCTTTGTGTGTGTCATAACCCCAACTGGACCCCTTCTCCATGTACTGACACCAGAGGTTGAGGAAAACAGCAGGATTTCTTAAAAACAGCCTGAAATACTGTGGAAAGGCTGGGAGGGAGGATGATAACATGGGGTGAGATTTTAATTACAGCCATACTGGTTCCAGAGAGGGAGGAAACAATTTCCACTGGGTGCATTCAGGCTGAGCCTGGCCCTTTTCCCTCCCCATCGCAGATGTGTGGGCTCCGTTAAAATGTGACAGTTGTTAGGGGAAAATTCCCAGCCAGATGAAGTGCAAAAGAGATGAAAGCATCATTTTGGTCCCAGCAGAGCTGTGAGCCTGTTGCTGATTGCTACAACTCTTAGAAACCCCATTTTTGCTGTTCCTCAGAGGCTGTCGCTTCTAGTTCGTCTTTGTGGACAGTATTTCTTTGATGCTTGTTGTTCCTGTTGCCTCCCCCCTGSTCCTGATGACTCTTTATTTGCAAGGTGTGTCCTCTTTCAGTCTAGAGGAAGATCTCTTTGGAGCAAACACAGTCTCTGCACAGCACCCAGCACAGCAAACTGCTGATGGACTCCCTGAAGGATAAAGAATTGCTGTCACGTTGGTGTGATGAGCTACTGAGCTGGGTCCTGCCCTGCAAAGCTTGTCCTCATGAGCTCTCCTTTCTCATGTCACATGCAGACAACTACATTGAGCCTTTTSTGCTTGTCCCACTACTGCAGCTGAAGAAATGCTGGTACCTCATATAACTCCAGATGTACCTCCGGAGGCATCTGGCATCCAGCAGTGTATGGACTAACCTATGTAAAAAGCAGACTGAACCCCTGATTAAAGTAGGGCTAGTTGTGACAGTGGTAGGGCTTAAATATGTAAATTAAGTGGTAGGGCTGTAAATATGAGGAGTTGGCCTCTAAACTTGTAAAAACTTAAGGGACTCTTCTGGGKTTAACATGGGCTTTAGAAAGATAAGGCACCCTGACATGTGTTGCTGCAATCTTTTGTTCTTTATCTGCAAGGCATCCTACCCTGAATATGCATTGAGGCTCTTCTCAGTGAAAGGGGTTTGTGCCCTTTAAAGTAAATATTTTTTAATTTATTGCTTTGGGCATTTCCCTTTTGTGTGTCTATATTTAGTTACATTTTACTTCAAATCTTCAGTGTACAAAGACTGCTGCTATGTGCAGCAGCAGGAGGAAAGCTCAACCTTGATTGATGTGGAAGATGCTGTAGTTTGTGAGCCTGCCTGCATCCTCTTTGGAGAAGGACTGTAAATACGAGTCTATGTAGAAAACTCCTCTTTTGTAGTTTGACAGAAGGCTGATCTGGCTCATAACTACCATGGAGATAGCATTTTAAAAGTGTCATCTCCACATCAAGTGGAGACCTGATGCTCTCAGATGGGGAACTTGAAGGGACATCAGAGAGAGAGGGAAAAAAAAGAGGGGGGAAAAAAAAAGGAGAGAGAAAAGCACTGAAGCTGAGCTGAGGAAACTCTTGATGTGGTGTGAACAATGAACTTAGAGGAACCCTCTTTCCTTTCTTCCCCCAGTTTTCCAAGCACATGTTTGAATCCCCTTGTGTCCCTTTCACYGTGGCTCATTGAATCTTGAGCAGAGCCTGGATGCAGGTTGTGTGGGTGTGTTGAGCCCAAGGATTGCACTCTCCAGATCTGCATGGGAGCTTTATTCCTGGATGTAGTGGATGCGGCAATCGTCAAGCCAGGATTTTGTGCCTGGTGAATGATGCTGGATTTGGGTGCTGGAGAGGAGGCTGTGGAGGAAGTAGTCTCTAACCTGCTCGTTTCTCTCTACCAGCAGTATTGCTAGTCCAGTGGAACAGTTGTCCTTAAAACTGGTCCTGATCTTGGCCAGTTCACTGAATGAGCTGATGAGTAGAGCCAGGGGAAGACGATGGGACAGTTTTGTCCTGAGCTTTGAGTTTTCAGGTGATGGAGAGGCCCGATATCTGCTATGTTGTGGGAATCAGTTAATACAGTGAGGTCTGCTTTAGCTCCACCTTCTGGAGTCTCTGCTTAGGAGGGCCATGAACCTGATTGCTCCTCAGCAGGTCTCATCCCAAAGACTGGTGGGTCAGGATGGGCTTCATACAGCCCTTTTGTCCAAAAGTGCATGGGAGGTCACAGCAGCCCCGTGGTGCTCCAGGGCTCCATGTTTCTGGTAGRCATGTAATCAGTGCTGCTGTACCACCTACTACATAGCTGCCCTGCCCCTGCTCTACCAGAGGATTTTCAGAGGCATTAACCCTGGTCCAGGTCAACCCAATGATTCTTTTAAAAATCTGCTGAGGGATGTTTTAACCTGGGTCAAATTTGAGTGCTCAGACATTACAAGGAGGGGTTCCAGGATTTGCCCATATCTCTYCTAGAGTGATGGGGCCTTGGTGCTAGCAGGGGATGCTTGAGGGCCCTGCTCTTGGGAGATTCCTGCTTGTTTCAATGGGAGCAGGGTTGGACCTGGGACACAGAGGTGGCCGTAGACAGCCTTGATACATGAGATGAAAGGAAGCCAGTGGACTAGTGTGCAAGCATCTTGCCTCCTGTGCTGAGATGATGGTGGTTCCTGATGGTTTGCAGAAACTTCCAATAATATGATTTTTTAAAAGCAGTTTTCACTCCTCCTGGTTTGTACTGTTACTCTTTYGAGAGTGTTTTCCTTCCTCCAGTCCTCAAGCGTAATTTCAGCTGTTTGTGATTGTGTGCAGATTATCTTTCTCTTTTAAGAGACCTTTGTGCATAAAAAGGCTGAGGGCCACATCTGAGCAGCAGCCCTAGGAACACAAGTGTTTCTTTTGGTGGTCCCTGTGGTGTCGCAAGTGTCCCTGCTTTCTGACAGCTTCAGCACACATCTGTGTGCTGCTGCTTTGGTTCTCAGCTCCATCTCTGCTATTTCACCTTTTTGGCTTGGCTATGGGGAGAGGGAAATCCTCTGGGAGACTGACAGAAGTGATACTTTTGGCAGGCGTGTGTCTGGGGGTGGCACAGAGAGAAGCATGCACGTGCTGTGGCTTTATTATTGAGAAAAATATTGGGATCTGGAGTGTTTTCAAAAGTCTTGGCACGTAGAAATCCTGTTGCTATATGACTCCTCCACTCCCCCCAGTATAAGAGACTAGGATGGAGGTGGGCTAGGTGACCCTGCTGAGCAGGGAGGTTGGACTAGATGATCTCCAGAGGTCCCTTCCAACCTTACTGATTCTACGATTCTATGGTTTTGGGGAGGGTAATGTTCCCTGGRGCTATATTCCTTTCTGCACTTCTAGACGCTTTTCTTAGATTCAGCCAACTATCTTTTCTGACCTATCTTGTGTATTGCTATAATGTACTTTAACAACTTTCTAGTCCAACGCCAGGACAGCTTTATTGGGAAGCATATGGCTATTTAAATGCAAATTTGACATTTGAGACCTGCTGCCAGGCATGAGGGACAGTGTCTCTTAGAGTGCTGCCACTGCRAATAGTGGTCTGCTTCTTCTGGTATACCTCAGTATACCTCTTCATAAAGCTGTCATTACTCTGTGGCTTCATGAAAGCAACAAGGAGAGACAGGTTGCAGGGCATAAACCACCCTCCGAAATCAGAGTTAGAAAACCTAATGAATGAGAGTGGAGAGGATACCTGAATAAGTAAAGGAGAGGAGCGAGATTAGGAGTATAAAATCTTCATGAGGATGAGTTGCTGGTTTTGTGGCTTGGTTAGTGTTTTTTTTGTCAGCATCAGTGTTGGCAGTAGGGATTGAGGAGAAGGACACAGGAGGGGAGATAAGACTTTCTACAAGGGAGAGAGGGGTGATGAGGAATAGGAGGTGAAACAAAGGGGACACTGGAAATGAAGCAGCAAGGACACTCATCACATATAGTCAGTCCAACCCATGAGTGAAGGCGAACTGGCTTATCTGCAAGATTGAATCASTGACCTTTAATGGACCTGGAAAAACTTGGAGGTCACCTTGTCCATTCATCACCCTAAAGCTGGTTTAGCTATGGCCAGACTATTCCTTGTAGGCCTCTATTAACCTGCTCTCAATCTCTGTCACAGGGGTTGCTGGTGAAGAACATTTGGAAATTTTGCCACCTACTGCCTACTCAGTATGGTTGACCCTCTGCTTTGTGTACAGCCCTCGCAAGGCTCAAATTTCCACCCTTGAAGAAAAGATCCGAGGTCACTGGACCAGTCAATTCAGACTATGCCCTTGGCATGCTCTAATTTAACTTTCATTGCTGCAGTCTCACAGTTTGAACAGGAGGATGGAGTCTACCCCTTGCCTATAGACCAGAGAGTTGGTGGGGATTGAGTACTGCAATCCCAAAGCCTAAGGCACRGGGTGAACGTGAGTTTCTCTGTTTTAGAGCAGTGCTGTGACTACTAGGCTATAGGTAAAGCATGTGACTTCTATATTTTTGTGCTGTTCAGCTTTACACAGTGGTAGCTGTTCTGCTTGTGCATAGGGGAACTGTGAGAAATTTGCTGACAAGTGACAGTCTAGAGGAACCCAAGAAGCTGGTTCAATGCTTTGGAGATATTGCTGGTAGGATGTCACCTCTATCTCAATACTGCTCTAACCTCACTTCAGCCCCTGCTCTGTCCTCCAGAGCATCAGGACACTGCGGCTGCCCCTTGCCAAGGTTGGGCAGTGGGGTCATGGAGCCATTGAATGACCCATCTCTTAAGCTTTAGAGCAAACAGAAGGACACGTCAATGCACTGAAAAGRAAACCCACAGGCCGCCTTCGGGCTGGGCAGGCAAATCCTTCAGTCGATGGAGAGGGGAAGACTGAAAAGATGCATGTCCTCCTCTAGCCAGCCCTGTTTCTGGAAGTCTTGAGGCTGATTGCTGACCATCTCCATTCTTGCAAGGCTGGATCTTTTCTTCAGTTTATTGAATAAGAGACAGTGATACTGAGTATCTTTCRATATGTAGTGGAGATCCAGTTCCAACTATTGCCTCATCCCTGTGCAAAGAGCTAGGCCCTTGAGTAAATAGCACAGTTAGCACACCACCACTCACTTTCTTCCTCTGTCCTTGATGCTATCTCTCTATTGTATTTATTAGGCTCTGAGCATGTAGCACAGCTTTYGAGCTATTGTTTAAGCAAATTACAATACACGTAGGAATACCATTTCTCTCTTGTTTACATGGAATATCTTTTTCTGAAAAAGCAGAGTCCAATGCATTTTTTCCTAAAGTAACATTGTTGCTGTGCTTGACATAATTGTCTGATTCCTCTTTGCAGAGTTAATTTCCCATGAGGGATCAAAGCACAAACACTGTGTTTTGTTTGAAAATGACTCATACTTTTTGCTGCCTATCTCTAACCGGTATGGTGGAAATTGAAAGCCACATTTTCTGAAATTTTGTTTAATCCTAGTGGAAATGCTATGGTCTTGAATCCCCTCTTAATCTCTATTTCATACTTACTTTTCAGGTTTTTGTATAACCGAATGGGATATTGGAGTGACTGGTCCATTCCAATACTTGTAACAACTGCTGCTGGCTTTACATACATTACAGTGTTATTGGTGAGTAAAATAAAAATGCTATCTGTAAAAGGTGTGTGTGTGTTTTTATAAAGGGCACGAACTTCTCAGTCCATGTAAGATGTGAGCAATTTTCCTTTCAGAAGTAATTTCTCTCTCCCTCYCTCTCTCTCAAAACCTTAAGTTGCCTAAAGTAAAAGAAAAGTGAAAAATACATAGCCTTTTGAGCTCAGATGGTCAAGAGCAMAGACAGAGGCCCTGATGCTGGTGGGGTAGCTAGCTTGCAGAGAAACATAGTTCTTGTTTCCCTGGTATGGTCCAGTCCCAACTTTGATGCATCTGTGAATTGCAAGTGCAGGCTGTTCCCTAGCATCCCAGGTTGCTACAAGGTGGTGTCCATGCAGGCAGCAATATTATACTTGACCCCATGCAGGCAGTGCATCTTGCAGTCCATGGYATGGATGGACCAAACTCTCTGCTTCTTGGTGGTCAAGGCTTCTTCGRCCATGTCCTCTTTGTCCTCGCTTTGGAGAGGATCTGTCTGTGCAGCTGAGCTGGGTGTTGTCACCAAACCCAGTCTAGCCCTGCTTTCTGTCCTGGCTTGTCATTGTCTTTTGGGTTGCTGTCATGTTCCTGCATGTRCAAACACTTCATGGTTGTGATGCGCCATTGTCTGACTTGTTCTCCTCTTTCCAGATACTAGCACTATGTCACATAGCCGTGGGACAGCAAATGAACCTGCACTGGCTTCACAAGGTAAGTGGCTCTTCTCCATTTGGAARTGAACAGGATCTCAATAAAACATAGGAGCCTAAGGAATGAGTGGTCCGCAGGCTACTATTGCTGCTATGGTGTTTTGGGGAAGTACGTAACCTTAAGGYGGCTGCAGTGCTTGTGTCCTCACCTCAGAGGATAGAGCAAAATTATACAGTAGTGGCAGTCAGAGCTTTGGGACAAAGACTTTCATCTGTAGCTGGTGAAATRCTTTGTCTCTGCTAATGAAGGACCCATTTTTGAAGACTAGGAAACACCATGTCACAAGAGTATCCCGACTTCTGTCTCAGCTCGGTGTAATACTCTGTAACGTCCCTCTCTTGTGCCCCTTTCTTTGTTGAACTCAGTTCTGGCAGAGGAGCTTAGCAGATGTGAAGCCATCTAGGATGTGCTTGGAGTAACTGCAGAAAAACCTTGGGGAAGGTGTAGGTGTTCAGTCTGTGGGTTGGGGTATGGGTTTGCTGAAACCAAAGAAGGCCTTGATTTGCATGAGYGTGTGTTGAGCAGTTTGGAGAAAATCTCAGTAAATTATAGAAGATACTGATTTGGTGGTTGGTAGATGGGGATAGGAATGGTAGCTAGGAAGCTGTGGGTAGAGACAGCACCAAAGAAAAAAATGCCTTGGCAAGATTCTGTTCTTAGTCTGCTACTAGGTAATTAAGGGACCAGTCCTGAATCTGCCAACATATAGTGCCTCCTGAAATTGGTTGTTCTGCGCATGAGAAGGTCTTGTAGGATCAGTGTCTGAACAGATGCATCTTCCCCCAGAGCCATGGAGAGCACTGCTCGGCCCTTCCTTTCCTGAGCCTCCTCTTTCCGGCAACGTTCCCACCTCGGGAGAAGGGGATGCGATGCAAAGAGGGGGTGGAGGCCATCTGACTGCTGCTGAAAAACAAGTTGTTGATTCTTGAGTCTAACATATGTTTCTTTATTGGGGAGATGGTATTTTTTCAGACATGCTCCAGGTGGCTGGTGGGTTTGGATGAGTAAGTCGAGAGGAGGAATGTGTTGGAGATCAGTTAGTTCCYCTTGCCTATAGAAACCCATCCTTCCTTCCCTTCTTCCAAAAAAGTCCCACTTTCATCACAACTTAGATGTGCTGCTTGGCCTCTCCCCTTCCCTACACCTCCCTCAGCTTTCTAGAGAGGATGAGATAAGAGACAAATAAGTTAATATTCCTGTCTCTGTAGCCATGCTGAATTACCTTCAAAAATAGATTAAAATGTGTGGGGAAAGGCTTGTTTGTTCGAGCAGCATGATTCCTTCCAGCTTTCTTCTGTGATCTTGCAAAAAGAGCTGAGGATCATAAGCAAAGTTGMAGATGCATGGGGGAGGGTAAGAAGCAATAAATGAGAACTGATGCAAGACAGAAAWGATGTAATGGGAGATGCATTTGTATTTCGACACCTCTGTGTGCGACACCTCCATCAGGACAGGAGTGTCCATAGGAATTGGGTGTATAGCAATCTAATTGGCAAGGTCTTCTATATCGCCACCGAATTGAGAATTCAGCTTTGGATATAAAACGGATGCAAAGTTCATTTGATCCATATTRTATGCTGATGTTACACTCTGGCAGGCAGCCCAGAGGTCTGACCACAGGACAGGCGGGAGCAGAATGACTACTGCAAGGCTGTTTGGCATAGGGTAATCATCTATGTGCATGCAGGTAGGGAGAATGTTGTGTCCCCCTTCCATGTTGTGTCAGGTCTCCAGACCAAATCTAGAGGCCAATAATCTGACGATTTCTAATCGAATCAGCCAGGTTCTCTGTGCCATTGATGGATGTGCACGCAGCAGATGAGCAGCCACCAGTGCCTTGCACCGTTGCTCCTGGGTTATTGCTGGGTCTTCTCTTTGTACTGTATCTCAGGTTTCATTAAGCATTTTGTGGCTCGCCACTATAGTGAGCAAGGGTTGTCTTTCGAACAGACAAGAAAATCCAGCTCTTGGCTACATGTGCGGAGGTGGGCAGTAAGTAGTTTGCCAGCAACCTCTTGGCTGATGGATCCTTTTCAGACTTGGACAAGGTCAATCCTTGCTCATGTGAGTGTAATCTCAAAGGCCATCTCCCTTGTCTCCTTTTGCTACCCCGTGTGCTTTGTGTTCTCCAAAAGGTGGAGGCTCAGGGTAAACCACTGATGTCCTACAGTCCTAAACCATTGACAGATCTGTCTGTGGGTAGCCAGGAGAAGAGGAATGGCAAGTGGGAAACTGAGACTAAACTACCCTTTCTTGCATAAAGAAAAGATTTTTGTAAATGCTGGGAGCGTGTGTGTGTATTTGATGGGAAAATAGATTTTTTTTCCTATTTGCCTGTTGCTCTGACAAGAAGCATCTAAGCTGTTAAGAAAATCTGAACTCAGTCTAGAAATGTCCTGTACATCCTAGATGATCAATTCGTTATTATATGTCACTTAGCCCCTTTTTTCCCTAAATCTCCCAGAAGGATTACAGATCTAGGCAGTACATAAGATCAAGACATAGAGCAGCATCATCCTCTGAATCTAGCAGACTTGCAGTATGGTAGAAGCTGAGATACCAGACAGCGAGGCAGAGCATGATCAACTGTTCTTTGACAGAGACAGGCTAGATTTAGCCTACCAGATTTTTTGAGGTGTGTCCAAGGCAGTTTGAACTTTTTGAACTTTTAACCTTCAAAATAGAGTGGGTTTTTTTTGTTGTTGTTTTGTTTTGTTTCTTTGGACTGTTCAGCTTAAACTTGGGGTTGGGGGAGGTGGCTGATGATCTTGTCCTGACATCTCAGCTCAGTTGGTGGGTCATCCAGAGTCTCTCCTCTTGTTGCAATATCCCTGTTACCACTTCCAGCCAATGTGGCTGGATGATAACAGCACAGTTGTTGCTGTTTCAGACCTAACTGAAGTCACATCCACGCACAAAGTTGTGTCAAACTACGTTTGRGAAGTGGCTGCTTAGAGGTGGGGATGTGCAGACTTATTTGCACATGCATTCACTCCTTACTAAAGTGCAACGATAGCTGTCTGCTGTGTGTTTTCAAGGCTTATTTGTGAGCAGAAGTGGAGGGGAGGCAAATCTGAGCTTGTAGCAAAGTCCACCGACCTTTCATAGCATTGGTGCATCACAGACTCTTGCAGCAGGGCTGGGAGAGGCCAGGATCATCTGCTGAAGATGTCAGGCTGACCCTAACCTCCGATCTGATTTGTTGCCATGGCAAATCACTTCATCTCTCTATAACTTTGGCTGCTGTGTGAAGAGAGTGAGAGATCACCCGTAAAGTGTGCCCTTCTGGGACCATCAAGCCCRGCGTTTTGTCTCCAGTGGGGGAAAYRGGGAGTGGTGGGAGGGACTGTTGGGAGAGCATACAAATACAGTCTCTTTCCTCATGGGTCCTAAGATTGATTGTTATAGGAAATGGTCATTTATTGTGCTGAAAAGCTTTCTCTTTCTGTTTTCTCATCTGTAAAACTGCCATGATAATGATGCAAAGCCTCCAGTAAGTAAATACACTCATATTTGCTGCAGATTGGCCTGATGACGACCTTGATAACTACTGTGGTGACCATGTCATCGATAGCACAGCTTTGGGACGACGAATGGGAGATGGTATTTATTTCACTTCAAGTAAGTTGTGTGCAGGGATGCTCTTCTGGGTGGAGAAAGAGGTGATGGATCAGTGTAGCTACTTGTTCTGGACTTTGTGTCTTTTTGCTGTATAAAACCCTCTCTTGGTGTTTGTTCAGTCTCTCCCAGCAGTGAGAATGAAGTCTTGGCCATGAGAAAGTCTGTGGCAAAACTCCCATGGGTTCCTGAAGGCCATCACCCTGTCTTCTGAGTTCTTTTCTTTAAACTCAAAACAGGGCTTGGCTGCAGAGCTGGAGGTGGGAAATACAGAGACTGGGAGTGACTCAGAGCTGCTGGAAGGAGAGGGCAATTCCTTTTTGAAAGAGCCATGATCTTGGTTTGGCTAGTAATGCTCTGGATATGGAGTCCAGGCCTGAAATGTCATGCTCTTTCCAGCCTCRTGGGAACGCTTCTCTGGGTTTATTTTTACACTACATGTTTGTACGTTAAAAAAAAAAAAGTGTGTGTGCTCTAGTCCCATTTTAAGAACCGCTTCTGGTTTGTTGGAGGGCTGTATAAGTGTTAGCAGAAAAGCCTTACAAGCTGCTTATGTCTTTGAGCTGCTCTCTTGCCTTTTTTCCTCTTCTTCAAAATGGTGTACAAACRAATTTTGGCTATGAAAGGCCTGGAGTTTTACTGATGATCACTGCTGTATTTGGGAGTGCTTGGATACACAGGGGGGAAAAAATAACATTCCCGCAAGTGATCAACATTTCTCAAAAGTGGTTGATTCTTCCCTGGCTCCTAAAGGTTTAGGAAGGCAAATGGAGAGCAGAAACGTGACTCATAGGACCCATCTCAAACTTTATCTCACACTACCTGGTGATGCGTGTTGAGCTGGTGAGCAATTGGACTACAGGAAATYTAAAACTCAGTTGGCACCAAGAGTCTTACTGAAAATTGCCTAGCGTCTCAGGAGACCTGTTTCAAATGTCTGTCTGTTTGGGTGAGCTCTCCCCTAAGAAGGAGGTTAGAGATTTATTGCTTTGCCTTTTTAGTGGCAGTTGCAGGGTTAGGAACAAGCGATGGCCAAAAATGGATGCAGAAGCGCAATATAGGAGTGCAGTGAAATCCAGTTTGAAATGGAGTGAGCTGGTGCCCTACAGAGTCTGCAAGGTGAGCAAATTTGGAGGGTGCTGGGTGTTCGTAACAGATTCTCTCTCCTCTTCCCATGTCSTGCAGGCCACAGCTCCTTTCCTGCACATAGGAGCACTCGCGGCGGTCACGGCCCTGTCGTGGTTGATAGCTGGGCAGTTCGCAAGAACAGAGAAAGCCAGTGAGTACCAGCTAGTCATCGTCGTCTTTCTCACCCTATGTGCCACTCATGTTCTTGTATCGTGATTGGAGGCTGTCAGATGTCCGTCAGCAACATTGGTTCCCCTCATTGGGATCTGGACCAACCCGGAAGGCTGACAGCCCTGAAGCTCCCTTCCTAGAGCTGGGCGGTCTCTGCACCTGCCAGCTTGGGGACATGGCTATATTCTCTGGGAAAACCTTGCTGAAACCAGAGCAGGTGCACCTGACCTGGGGATACATCCAGATCCCCACARCTGCTGCTTTGGTGTTGGAAACGCACCAGACCTGGAGGTGAAAGGTCTAWTTTCAATGATGAGGTGGATAAAAGCATCTTAATTTCTATCATTCTGCTTTAGAAAACATAATTACGCCATTCCCAGCTAATGCACAGTGTTCTTCTCTGTATCTCATAAGCACTTTTCACTTCCCTGGGCTTCTTGGCTCTTGTTCACCTTGGTTCCTAGGTTTACCTGCCTTTTGAAGGCCTTTGTGGGCATTTTTGTGTTACAGTAGTATCTAGAAGGCTCAGCTAATCTGGACCCCAGATGATCATGTGCTGCTTAAACGCATGTTGAAACATGGTATAAGGTCTAAAGAGACCAGACAGGTGAAGGGCATGCGGTCACCTGGATGAGTGTCACCCAGCAAAGCCAGGAACTGAATCCAGATCTATTGCTGGTTCTGCCCACTGAAATAAGTTGTTCTGTGCTTTGCCACAGCCCTGCCTCATTGCCATGGGCTTTCCCAGTCCTGGCCTGTTCCCTCTGTTTTTATTGGGGAATAGTTTGCTCTTCTGTTCACTCAGAAGTGTTTTTCTTCAGGATGTCACAGATATCCTCAAACTGTTGTGCCAGCTCCATAAAAATGGTTTTAATTGGTATTTAACCTGCAGCACAATMCAAGCCTGGGAAGTATTTGGCAGCAGTTGTGAAAGACTTTGAAGAAGTGGATGTTAAGCATAGGGAAGCAGAGTCTGAAGAAGACTGGAGATCGAAAGACTTAATATCCAGGGAGACCTTTCAAAGAAAGAGTTGCTATGGTTTAATTTATAAACATACCAGTAAAGCTGTACCTGGTTCTTCTTAAATATATGTCTTAGTGTGTAATTAGACTGCCATTTGAGGGAGGATTTGCAGGTATGCCTAAAGCAGACTTTATGGGCTCCTTTTGAATTCCTCGTACTTGTTTTCGTTGAGCTGAGTTCTCTGAAAATGGCCCCCCTTTTTTTTTCTTGGCTTAGTAAGGTAGAAATCTCTTTTGTTCTGCTCCTGGATTTTATTTATTTATTGTTAAAGGAAAAATGTACTTCTTTTGTACCACTTGATCCTAAAGTTTCCTGTGTGTGCAGAGGTCATTTTACTTGTGAAAGATATCCTACCTGGCGGAGTTTACAGACCTTTTGGTGCAGACATGCTTGACATGACAGTGTTAAAAATGGAAGTGAAGAACTGAAATCGCTACAAAATCCTTAGACTGGAATTTATGGTGCCTTATAATGGGAAAGCAACATTTCACTCAGTAATAGTAATCTGGAAATAACTGGTGCAGCTGGAGTCATTGGTGCAACAATCTGTTCTTGTCCTTTCTTTGCATCTGAACTTCAACAGATGGATTTTTTTCTGAATAAAATTTACACGCGCTTTTCTTTTTCTTTGCTACTTTTTCTAGGCCCAAAGAATAGATGTTTCTTGAATGACTCCAGTGCTTTAAAAGATAGTAGCTTGTTTTCAAAGCTTGCTTCTGGTTTCAAAGCAGCCTTGGAAGCATTGAATAGTGAAGGGAGTATGACAGATCTGTACTTGTAGGATCGCAGGCTACACCACTGTGGTCCTGAAGAGCAGGAGGAGTGGAGACAGATAGCTTGTATCTAAATGTCAATGTTTGTGTTTGCATGTCATAGAAAGTGAGAGCTTTAATCTTCCTCATTTGGCTTGGGTGGTCACCAGGAGAACTTCTTCAATACAGGCCATCCCATTTCAAACTGAACAGCATGTACTTTGCATGTGTTTCATGATCATGTAGGACTTCCAGATGAATCTCAGGCACCTTCTGCATGTCCTCCTCATCATCTGCCGGATAGCTTTGTGGCAGTGTCTGCCAAAGTGTAGCACCTTCATCCTTACTGGTATGCTGAAGGCATTACAGCTGCTGTTCTCTGTCAAGGAACAGTGCGTTAATAAAATGAAAAGGGGAAATTACTGCTCTTGGTTCACTCCATTCTTGCTCTGTGGGGAGAACTAGTGTGTTGTGATTTTTTGGGGTCTTGTTTGTTTTTGGTATGACCTCCACTGTCCTGTGTGCATGGCTGGCTGTGGTTTTCGGTTCCATTTTAAAGTGGCCTATTATCCATGCCAGGAGCAGTTCTGCCCTTATGGGTGAGTACAGTCCAGTGATCAAAATATTTTCAAGCCTGCGCACTTCGATCTGAATCTGAGCTGCGTAATCCTTGAACTGCAGTAACATAAGGGAAAGGATCAAATTCTTTGCACAACCTGGGACTTTGAAGACAATTAGGCTGATTTTGAAAGCCTGGTTGGTGTGTTGTGCTCCTGGAGTGAGCAAGGATGGGGTCAGGGCCATGTCCTACAGCTTCTGGAGGTTTCAGTGCTGGTAAGACACAGCTCTAGGGTACCATACCTCTGTGGTGCAGGATACAACATGACCTCACCTAGCAAGATGCTATTGCAACATTCAGTTCCTTGAGTGCTCTGTGGGATATTGACATCTCTGCCAGAGCTGGCAAAGTTGCTACTATTACTTTCTGGCATGTAGGAAAACATTTGAATAAGACTATTGGATGCTAGAAGCAAAATGTCATTCATTTTTGTGTGAAACTAGATCAGCTGTTGTCAGAATCCTAGCTGGGCTGATCCATCCTTCTCTTGGAAAAAAAAATGCTTTCTCCATCTTGCCTCTACTATAAATATTTTTTTTAATTAGGTTCTTTGGCGGTTCTCCCTCAAGCTCCACTGTCTTAAGTAGCTTGCAAAATAATAGTAATAAAAAAAAAMCCCCAAAGTTGTCTTTTGCTTTAATATTTGTGGGTTCAAGTGACTCTAAATAGCTCATGAGTTCAAAGTTGCCTSTTGYGCTTCTAAAGGTTCCCAGTGTGGCTGTTTGCAAGAAGTCACTGAAAGTCAAAGGCTTTGCCTCTGCACAGAAAGTCCCAGGACTGCATCCAGCACCTTCTTCCTTACATTTTCTGGCCCTGTAATGCAGCTGCTTAGTGGGATCCTGGGGAATGCAGCACCACCCCAGCCCAAGGGACTTACTCAGATGTGTCCACCTTAACCAGCAAAACTTCACTGCAAATTAAGTCAGTTCTAACTGGCACAAATCCTGATGCAGAAGCACTTGAAGTGGCCTTACCTTGGCTGAAATGGGTAATGTTGGTGAACCACCAAGGTAAACCAAAGCAATTTTAAACGCACCAGTGTGGCACTTGAGGTGCAAAAATGTTTAACTGATGCCTTATTTCCATTGTCAAGAAGTCCCATATTTGGTGCTCTCCCACCCAAAAGACTGAAAATCAGCAGTGCTCTGGTTATATTGTTGGGGTTTCAGACAGTGCACTTAACTTCTTGTTTCCCAAAATGTAAAAAGATCAAGTGAAAATCTCCCTCAGGACATGAATATTTCAAATGGACTTTTTTAATGGAATATGTTGATGCCAAACAGAGCTCTGCTATTTTGCTGGAGGGATTGGCTGTGAACAAGTCTCTGTTCTGGAGCAAGATGGTGCCTTGACATACCACTGCTGTGGTATGAGGAAGTCTAGACTAGCGTTTTCACTAGCTCTTTTTCTCTCTTTTGCCTCAGCTGCTCAGATGCTGATGTTCACTGCATACCTCGCAGTTGTAGTTGCACTTTACCTCGTCCCTCTCACCATTTCATCCCCTTGCATTATGGAGAAGAAGGCTCTAGGACCAAAGCCGGCCATTATAGGTCATCGTGGAGCACCAATGGTGAGTAGTTTCATTTTTATCAGTGCTGTGTTGTTTGACTTTTCTACGTGATAATGGTAGCTTCTCTGTCCCAAATTACTGTGGTGGTAAAACAGGAGTCAACTCCCAGAGTCAAGTCATGACCCACCTGCACTAGYTGCTGTACAAACAAAAGGATGRCCTTTGACTTGTTCAGGGTATTTTGTGCCCTGGCATGGGTCTGGCTGCTAGAAGTTCTGCTGKTTTTTTTTTTTTTGCTCTCCRTGCTTGGCCCTTGAACCGCAGCACTAGAGGTTTGTGGTTTTAGACCTAGAGGGTTGGGTTTGTGCCCTTTGTGGGACATCACTGGCAGTGGTTATACCCAACCTACAGCGCGATGCCTCAGACATGTGGCGGTCTGCAAAAAGCCTGTGATGAACTCTTCTGTTGGAGATCATCAGGCTGAGTGAGGTATTGAAAAATTTCTCTCATCTGCCCACTAGCTAGACCTTGAAATAATGATGATGTAGTCCTTTCTCCTCCAACGTGTCTGGACACGTTCAGACTGCAGAATGGGCTTGTTGGCTTGGGCACAACGCTGGGCTTGCGTAATGCTGTCATGTAGTCCTTGTATTGGCCAGGGTGTGCTCTAGGCTGGGTGCTTCTGCACCTAGATCCACTGCATATTTGTAGCTCCATTCCCACCTGTACATTGACTGGCCTATGACAAACTTGTATGTTACAGCACTAACCCCCTGGTCTTGCAAATGACTTCAAAGGCAGCTGGCTGGCTTTCTTGCTGACGTTCAAAGAAGAAAAAATATAGGCAGGCTGCCAAAACCTATTTGGCAAGCTGGAGCATACTTGAACTCCTCTCCAAGTCCAAGAGTGTGCATTAGGAGTTTGCTAGGTGAGATGGATGCTGGCYGTGACACAGAAGTGTTTTATTTTAGTTCTCTCTCTCTCTTTCTCTCTGTTGCTTTTTTAATGATTTTTTTTCTTTAAGGAATCCCTTGAAACTCCAGCTTAATTTGAGCTGCTCTTTTAACTATATTGCCTCTGTGGGTGGTGGAATAAAGTTCTGGGCATGACAAACACTTTTTCCTGTCCCGCTGAGTTTGTATCAACTTGAAGCCCAGAAGCAGTCATGTGAGAACATGGGTCTGTGTGCTTCCTGCACGACAGGAAATCACAAAAACATGGTAGRATGCTGTCTTCCTGTTAGATTTCTAGACCTGTGTGCCCCCCTGTAGCCTTTTAAAAAAACAAAGCAACAAACCAAATTCTTCTGTCTTCCAGATTGAACTGGACTAGACAAACCTTAGAGTGCCTTATCTTGAACAAGAGCCCTGGCAGAGGCTTGGTCTGTTGATTTGTTTCTTGTTCTTGTATGGAGTCAGCAAACACTACTTATGTACAGAATAAACCTATCGGAAAAGATCTATTTTGCATTTTATGGTGCGGAGTGCAGTGGTAGAGGATGGTTTGTACCATGTGTGGAACTGGGGCTCAGCTGACCGTGCCCTTGAATAGTGAAACTGAGATGGGGTAAGAAACTAATTGCAGCAATCAAAAGAAAAATGAGAACCAGAGAAAGGTGGTTAAAACCTTCTKCTGTACTTTCCTTCTTGCCCAGCCTGACACCATCTCAAATGTCACCTTGAGTTTGAAGAGTTCAATCTAATGGAMAGTGTAAATTCCCAGGTTGTACTAGCAATACCTGCTTAGGAATTAATGATTGTAATGCCTTGTCAAAAGGCATTTCTCCTAATAGAATCTAGTTTTCACAAGAAGACTTACTGCGCTTTCGTTGTTGAGCCCAGGCGCATGTAGCTTTAGTCTGGAGAAATGGTCAAGCAGAGCTGGAGAGGAGGAAGTAGCCCAGATAAAAGCCTAGAGATTGGACTGTAGAACTTAGATGTCCTCCCCTAGGGAATGTCAAGGCTGAAACTCTGCAGACCCTGGTATGTTGGGACCTGAGGTGATACTGGATCTAGTGGAAAGAAAGATGATAAACAGCATTGCTTTAGCGACGGTTGCTTCAGATTTCCCAAAGCAGGCCAAATGTGATTTGGGAGCTGTGCAGACGCATACTTGATCTGATAGAGCCTGATAGCTGGTGCTTGGCCAGGCTGGCGAGGCTGTTTCTGTAATACTGTATCTGCATGTTGAACACCCTTATACTAAGAAAACACAAATGGAATTGAGTGTTGTTCTGACAAAAGCCAGCAAAGGAGACTGAGATGGTTGAATATACTGGCTGTCCTGAAACAATTTACTGGGGCTGATGGGAACAGCTTGCAGGTGATGCAAAAAGTCTGGCCAGAAAAAATGAATTTCATTTAGATGCACTTGATCACTTCAGATCTTTTCTCCACCCTACCTACGGTAGTCAGCTGAGGTCCCTCTGCAGCAAGCAGCATGAGGACTCGGGCAGATCTTTGTGCTCTGTCCTAGCCTGAGCTGGAGCACTCTTCTAGTGTGAAATGGAGAGTTCTCTAGGAAAACCATGGATGTGCACGCTTTCTGAGGGAGATGTGGAGAGTGAAAGTGAAAAATAGAGGTCATATAGCTTATATTTTGCCTTGAAACACTGGTGGAGGAAAATCTCCTTGCATTTTAAGTAGCATCCCAAGAGAAGATTGGAAAGCATCCTTGTTTTGACACCTAGAGGAAACATGGACATCTTGCAGTACAGGAGAGCAACTGGTTCCACACTGRCTTGCATGTAGCTACCAGCATGTAGTAGCCCTCCTCAAAATCCCTTCGGTATCATCCTSTTCCCCTGTGTGTTTTAATTCATTGTGAGGAATGCTTTCTTGAATGACTCCTCTTAAATTCCCCTTGCCTGAATGTTGTCCAGTGGTGCCCAGTTTTCACTGTGACAAGTACGTCCTTTCTCTGAGCAGGGGTTTAGCTGATCAGTTGTAGTCTCTTTTTAAAGGTTCCTTTAAAAGACAAAACTTTCCAGCCTCCAGATCCATTTCTGCTCTCCTGGACTCTTTCAGGGAAGCATCAGGGTTAACTCGAGGGGACCAGCCCTCATAACCACGTGATGTCCAGAGTTTGAAGGGGTCCTGCCCTGACAGGTAGAGGAATTATCTGATACCCTAAAGCATGAGACGAGGGTGCTGCCATCATTTCATGTKAACAAGTTAAACCTCCCAGACGCTTTTATGAGCTGATATCTGGTGTCTTTGGTTTTCAAAGCAGTCTTTTTTTACTTCTTGCAGCAGTCTAGTTGCATTTTGCTTTCAATGCTAACAGACTTGACTGTTTTCTCCCTGTGGTGGTGTGTCACTTACGTTGAGGATAAATCGAAACAAAGGTGGAAGGTGGGAGCCAGGACCAAATCTGAAAGGGAAATGAGGAACTTCCAGTAGGACACCAACTTCTACTGCCATTTTTGTCTTTTTAAAGTCTCCTCCCAGATATTTTTTCTCACAAAATGCTTGAGACTTGATCCAGGTAGTCTTTGGGTTTGGGGCCTGAAGAAGTTGCTATCTATGATGTTGAGTCCTGTTTGCTTTTAAGTTGTTGATCTTCAATGCACATCCCTCATGAGAAAAATTAAGCCATGATTYTTGACTTCAATTTTGTTCTGTAAATCACCAAAAGGATTAACAACACCAAGAGTTTATTTTAACTGTATCTATCTTCCTAGGAAACTACATGAAACCTAGATTGTCACCTCTCTTTCCTGGGACCAAATAAAATACTGGTTATTCTAAATAATAATAATAATAATAATAAAATAATTGGGGTAAACCCGTGGAAACAAGCCAAGAGTGTTGGAGGCAAGAATGACTTAGTTTCAGAGCTTGCAGCTACAAATAGCATCAAAATAAACACTCCTGGCAAACCACCTAGACAGCTGGCTTTCGACGTGTCTTAACAGCGCTGAGAAAGCCGGTKCTGAAGCAGCTGTCGGGGTGCGGAAGGGCTCCGGATCTCCAAAGCGCTCGGCTCTCGATCACTGCTGTCTCTCTGAGCTCCTTGCCCACGCGGAGGCATCGGGCTGGGGTGACCCTTTCTCAGGAGCGTTGGCTTTACACAACCTCCAGAGGTGAAAAAGGGCAATTGGCAGAAAACGCAAATGACCTGAGGGGGGGGTAGGAATGTACCTATGAGGGGGATGAGCCTCCTTGATGGGCAGCCAGCATTTGACTGCTCTTATACTTTGCCTTTTTCTTTGCTGCATGGGAATATTTTGCCTTGGCAGGGAGCATATCTTGCTGGTCCCAGGAAATTTCCAGCAAGCACCCGTTAAACGTGTGGAGTTGATGTTTCACGATACCAGATACTGATGAGAGCAGTAGAGAAGATTTTGTTTGTGGTTATGACTCATTGGAGAGCTGTCGTCTAAGTATAGAAGAGCTGGTGGCTTTTCCTTTTTTAATTTATTTTTTTTGTTTTGTTTTGAGGGCCTTCATTTTTATCTCGGGTACCAYCAGCTTCACCACTATCTGATTGGAATGGCTTTTGTTTTTGAAGGGCTCTGAACCACTTTAATTTGTATCACTTGTGCTGCTGAAATCAAGAAGCATTTTGTGCACCCTCAGCTGTTAAATATTTTGCAGTTAACCTGCCTGTTGGTCTAACTGATAGCAATGAACGGTCGCAATTATTGCCTTCCATCAGACCTGGAGAAAGGCTTGTGTTCAACTGTGTTCAACATAAATCTGTGTAGGGTTAGGTAGTTTGTCATTAAATCAGGCTTTGGCTTTTATGCATGTGACCCCTGGAATTCCTGGAGAGTTAAAGATGCTGTTTAATAATAATAATAATAATAATAATAATAAAAAGAACAAGTATTGTTGTTGCCTGATACTGATGCAGAGCCATGCACTTTCCTGTTATGATGATGACAGCTTGTGGCAAGACACCGTGTGACAAGGCTGGCTGTTCTCGTGTTGGTGTCCTGGACCTCCTGCAACTCAGAGGTTCTGCTGCCTTTCCCGTCCTCTACAAGTAGTTACCTAGTTGATATCAATATCTTGATTCTTTCGTTTGTCTTCTCGAGGGCTATTTCCTTGGTCAGCAAAGTAAATTACAAATTTAATTTTATGATGATGCTACTGATTCTGAAAGGATCAGAAAACATTCTTAAAGCTTGTTAATAAAACAAAGATCAAATCCTTTGGTGTAGCTCAGTGCACAGTGCCAGAGTGGTGCTGTGACTGCTGTTATGGTTTGCAAAGAATTTGGTTTGTCTGTGCTAACTTTTTCATTAGTCTCCCTGCACATGCAAATGATACTTTTTTTTTTGTTTTGTTTTGTTTTTTTGACGCTCTTGCCAAGCTAGCTAATTAGGGGGAAAATGCAGTGTAGTCATGTCCAACTGTAGCAAGGCTCTGCCACTTTACATAGTACACTTTGAGGATGTTTGTTAAGGAAGGTCCAAAGTTCTTGATTTCAGTGATCCATTTTTAAAGCATTCGCAACTGACTTCTAAGCTTAGAAATAGTCAGAATGCATTAATTTTTCAAGACATTATTTGCTATCTTCTTGATCTAGCAAGAAGAAGTGAATAGCATACTAATTTTTGCAAGGGATGACTTTATCAAGCCGCACAGAGAAAGAAGGAACCCTGCTTCTAGAAACCCTTCACAGGGGCTGTCTGTGGCTTTCAGTGGATGTTGTCATGGTTTATATGATGAGGATTTTGGAGGAAATCATTGCTTTATGTCCCAGGGCTTCCTTCACTTCAACGCAGATTCCTTAAGAAATTGATTGTGTCCAGTTACCCTGGAGTGTTGCAAACCTGAGTTTGGGCTGGTATTGTATCCAGGACAAAACCAATCAGAGGGACTGGGAGGAGACAGGGAAATAAAAATGCAAAGTTTGTTTATTTCAGATTTGCTTTAAAAATTAAAGAGGGGGAAAAAAGAGAAGAAATCAACACTAAAGTCAGTAAGCAACCTCTGTGGCAGTGACTCCTGCTTGTGTGCAGCTCTGCCCTAAACATACTAGATTTTTGTTTCTCAGCTGCCTCTTCCCTGGAGATTGTTAGAGAGACAGGCAGCCTGGGACGRCAGAAATATCTGTTGTCCTGATGCTCCCTTTTGCATTGCAGGGTGTGTGAAGTCGCTGTAAAGACAGACCGCTGGCTCCCCGGTGGTGCCAAGGGATCCTCCGGGGATAGGCACCGTCTGATTTCAGGGGACAGGGTTAAATTTGCTTTCCTGGCTTCTGACTGCTGCTTTCCTGGCTTGTGTCATCAGCCTGGCGGTGACGAGCCCTGCATGCCAGCTCACTCTGTCCCCTCTGGGCTGGGAGCAATGGAGAGATTTAGAGACAGCAGAGGACAGCTCTTTGCGTTGATGATGGACTGATTTGGAGATGTAATTATTTATATAAGGGTGACTGGCTCTGGCCAGGTTAGGAACTTACYCGTGACATGCTCACGAGAAGATGAGGTCTTTGCCTGGAAGACTTACAATCTACTTTGCGGAAGGATATGGTACATACGGGAATTGGGCTGTCAAGTAACAGTAACATAGCGTTACAGAGACTAACCAGCCCATGCCTTTGTGGGCACAGAGTTACAGGGAGTGATTCTGTTGACGTCAGTGCTATTTGCTGTTTCAGAGCGGCTGAGGAGCTCAGAAGGACCTGGAGATGAGACAGCAACGCTGCTTGGGCTGAGGTTGCCTCTCTGTGAGGTTGGGCTCRGTGGCATCTGTTGGAGTGTTGAGAATGGGCTGGCCAAACTGCGCTGAGTTTTGAAATTGATAGAAAATCTTGGTTTTCAGCTTACTAGAGCTCGTACTGTAGCACTGCCTCTAAGATGTGCCAGTGTCATCACTATCTTCAGATTATCAATTTTACCCAGTTTGATGAACCAGAAGCCCATCCCAGAGAGCCTGTTTTCCTTTGTGGCTTTCATGTAACCTTGCCTTTCCCCAGTGTCTTGCCTATTGATTTGCCACATCAGATCTGTTTGGCTCTTTCATCTGAGCACCTTCGGAAGTGGAGGCTGTGGCCCCCCTGCTTTTGTAGGTTAAAGCTTCCTCTGGGGTCATCAAATTGAGTGCATCTTGAGGGCTGGCATCCAACCAAGGACTGATCCTGGATCTGCAGAAACCAAAATACACTGAAAGAGGAGGAGGCAAGGAGTGTTTTAATCTTGTTATCAATGAGCACATAGTCTTTTCCAGTCGTGCAGAGCCTGTGTGTCCTCACTGGATTAGGCCTCTGTCGTGCCAGAGTTCAGTGCCTCGGCTGGATGTGGACAAGACTGTGGTCACCCTGGCCCGCTCCTACAGAAGAGGAACAACAGTGATCGCGTTTGTTAACRTTATTCCATGCAAGATGAGCTCCTGGTCATATGTGGGGTAGCAGCGGTGTTTCCCGTCATTGCCCTACCCTTGTTGAAGGGTTTTACATTGATCGCTTGGTGAGGCTAGTCCAAGCCTCTCTTTCCAGTCTTCCTTGACTGGACACTACTGACATTGCTGACTGACATTACATAACACACTTTACTGTTCTATTCCTGATATGATTTCATCCCTGATGAGGCTGCTCGCAGGGGTCCAGGTTCAATCACTACTTGATATGATGTGGCATCTTGACTTTGGCCTTATGTTGCATCCACCCACCCACCATTTCCAGCTCAGGYTGGCATCTGTGTGTTGCCCTTTGGTCTTTCTGTCTCAGTGGTCTCTGGTTTGAATGCTATTCACTCTATTTCTGTGCAATTGCTGAAGCCTCTGAAAGCAAATACTGAGCATTGCTCTGTACAGACAGGATCACCTTGCAGTGTTCACCCAGAGAAACCTGAGCTACTTGGGGAGAAACCTGAGATGCTGAAAGCAACACAAGATGAAGCTGATCTGCCTGACTGGGATCTTCATGCGGTTGCTGCTCCCTGCTGGCAGCTCTGGCATCGTGCATTTACCAGGAAARGCTCTTTTAGCCCGACCTTATGTGACCCATCCTTGCCATGTGCAAGAGGGTGTAATGGGGGTGTTACCTCTCATGTCCTCTTAGACAAGTCACTCTTTGATTAGGAGCTTTTGCTGGGAAGATAACATGCTGCAGTGGTGGGTTTTTTTTCTTTCTTTTTTTTCTTTTTTTTTCTTTTTTTTTTTTGGTAAACAAAGAGAAAAATGGACAAATACTGATGCGTGGCTTGGGCCAGAGGAATGCAGTGTAGAGATACCAGAGCTATGTGAAGGTTCGGTTGTAGACAGCTCACAGCAGAGTATTTGGTCTGATTGCTTTTAGAGCAAAGCTTTGCTGACCTGAGCACCTAAGTTGGCCAGCTAATAAGAAAATGGATGTTCCTTAAAGATGCTTTAAACTCCTGAYCAGGTTTTTGTATGTACTTTGTATTTTACTTGCATTGTATGTTTAGGTATTTGTCCTTAAAATTATTCTTCTCTCCAACTCCTAAATAATTTTTGAAAATCATAACTTGGGAATATTCAGTGTGTTTTGGTGGATACTCGCAGATCCTCACGGTGGTAGAGATAACTGGGAAAAAGGTTGTTACGAGTGCTCTAAACCTGAAAGCAAAATTTGAAAAAAAGAAAATGATTTTTAAAATTTGCTTATTATGAAGCGGACTTGTTTAATAGCAATGTCTCAGGTTTTTATCCAGATGGTTGTCTCCTTTTTCCTGGTCTGTGTTTTGATTTATGTATTTTGTAAGGTTGGCTACACTGTTTTTGCAGAAGAAGAAAGTATTTCTCTTCATGTTGTAGTTGTTTGTTCAAATAGCCCCTAACTCTTTTACTGTCTGCTCCATTTAACAGGAAGGAATTTAAATTAAAACTTATCTCTATGGCTTTTACAGATAAGGACTCATAAATTTTCCAGGTTTAAGGCTTTTTAAAAATATTATTGTTATTTACTGCTSTTAAGACTAACTGGAACATTTGTAATTAAGAGAAAGCAATTGTTTCCCCCCACTTAGCAAGACACCACTTTAGTGAATGAGTAGATGTGGAAATAAAATGTGTTACAGAACCTGTGATCTAGTTATTGCTTTTTTTGTTTGTTTTTTYCCATGTTATGGATGATATCCTGGTTCATGGACTGTTTTGTGTCTCTATAATGGCATTATAACTGCTGTTTGTATAGAGAAGTAGGAGAGTGAAGAGTTATTAAGGTGTTTTAGGTAGCTCCAGATAAAACCTGTGAATAGACAACTGGCACTGTATTAACAGTCACTGTTTAAGGATCCTCAGCAAGCCACGGTTTGGGAACCACGTTGGTGGACATCTCATAGTTTATTAAAGTACTATTAATAGTACGATTAATGATATAGTGCTATATTGCTAATATAATGCTATTGCAGCAGGCTGGGGCTAGTTGGGTGTCTAGCATCACAGGCTATCACAGCCCTGCACCACTTTATCTTGCTGTGAAATACCATCAGTGGGTTCAGATCCATTGGTCATCTTCAGGTTTCAATGAGATACAATTTTCTCTGGAAAATTGGTACCCCAGTGTAACTGGCCAGCACGTAATCTTCAAAACAAGATTGTTTTGGCTCTCTAATCTCTCTAATCCTTCCTCCCAGCATCATTCAAGCTGGAACAGCTTTGTAAACCTTTCCACTTGCTACTAATCTTTTCCTGCTTTTATTTTTTTATTTTTTTCCACATAGTTGGCACCAGAAAACACTCTGATGTCCTTCCAGAAGGCAGTGGAGCAGAAGACATATGGAGTCCAAGCTGATGTTGTACTGAGGTAAGTCAGTGCACTGGTTTGCTTTAGCAAAGAAACTTTCTTTGTGGATGGCCTAACCTATATTCCTGACTCTCTTTTTTTGGGTGTCTTTCTGGTCATAACCACCCTTTCCCATTGAAAAGGGCTCTCATGGAGAATGTGTCCAGTAACTCCTCAGCTGCCTCCATTTGTAGTACACARATCATAGAATCATAGAATCRGTAAGGTTGGAAGGGACCTCTGGAGATCATCTAGTCCAAYCTCCCTGCTCAGCAGSGTCTTCTGGAGCATGTTARACAGGGTAAATGTTACTAATTGTTCAGCTGAGATGATGACTAAAGGTAAAATTGTCCAGATGGATAAAACCTGGATTCTTTTGTCATTAAACTAATCTTCATTTATGGGTCCCCTTTCCTAGGACTGACTTTGTTGCATGAAACAAAGCACTGGGTTTCTAGCCTGACTTGAAATCTGCTGGCAGCCGTATTCCAAGGGAAGGGACTGAATCACTTAWATGTGACTGCTGCTGGGAAGCCCTATATGCAGAGAGTAGAGATCCCAAAATTACTTCCTTGTTGTGCAGGTCATCAGGCAGGTTTTTACTAGTGTTGCAAAACTGTCGCAAAAAATTAATGACACAGGAGTGCTGGTAATTCTTCTCTTTCCCTCCCTCACGTGACAGTAATACTGAGAGCAGAAAGAATCTGGTGATACTTTTGCCAAAGTGTCAACCCTTGCAGGTAAATGTTGAGTTGAGAAGGCCAGTTTAGAGAGGATCCCAGAAGAGTCATTTCAAGAATCATCCTTYGCTCCAGGAGTGTGATCTTTATAAATATTCTTGCTTCTTTCCTGAGCTGTATTTCTGCATGTGTTATATAGAGGTACAAGAACAGAAGTGGCATGAAGGGAATGGCAAAGCCCTGCCTTGGTGAACCCTCTGTCTTTAACTTGAGGGTAGGTTGTTCCCTTGTTCCCATCAAGACTCTGGATGTTACCCATGGGGTGCTACTTACTTTAGGTTGTTGACTGTGGGTCAGCAAAAGTCGAGGTCCKCCTCACTTATATAAACAAGCCACTGTGGCTAGGAGTGAACAAGGACAAAATATGCAATTGAAAGCAGGAATAAGGGCGTATCACAGGAGCAGGGCAAGATGTTGCTTTAGTATGTCTTGTGAGACGTCTCCTGGAGAAGGAAGACGGCGCTKGTGATTGTTACCAGGCTAGAAGCTACATCCTGCTCTCTACTTTGGTGGGTCCCTCTTAGGTCTCAGCTGCCTGCACTGAGTAGTCAGTGACCCTTTCCAGATTATCTAGGATAATCGTGACTGCCTAATTCAGCAGGGATTAGGGGCTGAGTTTGAGACAATGTTTTGGTCGCAGATATTAATATAAGGATATAGCTGTTTTGTTTCATTTATTTATTTATTTATTCTTGACCTCTTTTGAGGCTGACATTGATTAAAAGATGTTTCTGCTTGGTGAAAGATGGACTTCAGCAGTTTAATCATCAGAGTGCTTTTTTTCTTTCCATAATTGTTTGAGAGCAAATGATGTAAAAACTAATGGAAATTCTTCCCCCTGGGAATGGAAGGTCATTGTGGAAGGATGAAGGATGAATTGGGATATTTGTGATACAATTCTTCTTCCTTCGAAAACTAGTTCATTAACTGTTGTAAAAGGACAACATCTTGACTGCCCATCTACCAAATGAAGCCTCAGCTCACGAGGTAAGCTGAACTGGTTGTTTCCCTTAGCCTTGGAGAAGGGAAAAGGCAGGGCGGCCTTTTTGGGGGAACAGAGCTGGAAAAGCTGCTAGAGCTTCCTAGGTTGCTACTCATCAGCCATCCTGAAGGGACATCCTACAGCTGAAGTGACACCCTTGATGGCCAAATTATCTGGATCCATCTTTAGGAGACCTAGGTCTCCTRAAGAGACTTAAAATAAAAATGAGACTACAAAGACCTTCAGTTCAGACTAAATACAGAGCCATCAATACAGCTGTCAGCAGTTTTGGCAAAGATTTGCAGCACAGCCCTGAGGAGTTGTCCTCATCCCATTGAAAGATGCTCTTTGTGCTTGAGTCATGGCAGGCTCCCTCCATCACTTCTCCTTGGATGTCCTCACACTTCCTACTTGTTCCTCCTCCACGTGGGTGCCAGCCATGGATGGGTCCCTTCTCACTGGGGCAAACTGTTGTACCCAGTATGCACTCTAAAGTGGGTGGCCCTGGTTATAAAGCCAGCGCTAGTGCATTCAAAATGTCTTTGCTTCAAGCAGCATCCTCTGCAGTCCCATCTTGTGCCTCCTCCCGCATCTCCTTTTTTTCCTCTCTGAATTCCTTTTTCAAACCTGAGCCTGCTGATACATTGTGGTTAGCCCTGGACTGTGCTTTCCATGTTACTTGCATAAGGGGAAGGATTAGGCAGGAGGGAGTGAATGTCAAAAGCCTCATAGGATTTCTGTTCTGTGGTTAAAGCTTAGCAGTATCTGATGATGCTCTGCTAAGAGATGTTAAGACTTGAGCTCCTATCTTTCTTAAACAGTCCACACTTAATTCTGCAGCCGCTTGGCATTTTTTTTAACTGTATTTATTAGAAACCCTTCTCATTGCAGCAGCTTGGTGTGCTTGCTGCTGAGTATGGTGTTGCTGTGTCAGCATTACTTTGAGTGGAGAGGAGGGGAGAAGTTACTGAGCATATAATTCATGCTAGAAATAGAAAATAAGATGCAAGTGACCTTTGTGATAAGGGCCTTCTGCAAGCAATAGCAAAACTAGGACAGTGTTTGCTTCATCACCCAAAATTGGTCTTTTTCGTCTTCCTCTTGCTCTGAGGTRAATGCTTTGGATTGTCTCCTAATTGGCTTTATGAGTTTTAGTTTTAACCCGATCTCCTTTTTGGACCTTATTTCAGTCTCCCAGTGCTAGGGTGGGCTGCTTACAGGGGTTGAGCTTCCCAGTCCCTCCATGTGAAGCTGGCAGGGAGGGGTGGACAGGAAGCACTCCTTTTTAACCAGCTAGCTCAGGTTGGTTCTGTCCTTTTGCTTYAGAAAATGTCACTATAATCTCCTGCTCTTGGCCAGGCTGGCTGTACTGAGTTTGTTTTGATTTTTTTTTTTTTGAGTGTGAATAACTCCATGTTCTCCAGCCTTGATAGAAATCATCATCGTCCTCTGCAGTGTTGCCACTGATCCAGCTACAGATAATGGATCTGGAATAAAATTTGAAAAGCTTTTTAGGTTTCYTGAAAGCACTGTTTTGTAATATCCAGGTGACTTAAAAACCACAGGGCATATTCACTTGGTTATTTAGTTTCAGMTGAGAAATGAGTATTCTTTAAGATGGGTGAACTCAGCTACTTGTGTGAGCATGACTATCTCCTGAAAACAAATTTCAATTGGGAAAGGCAATTCCAAAGCAATTTTGAAAGCTTAGAGTCCCTTGTTGAAAGCCTGTGAACATTAGCCTTTGAATGTGTTACCCGTTATCTACTATTTACAGTGTGAGAATAATTTCTCTGTGTGTATGTGTATGAGTACAAGGTATGGAAAACCTCTGATGTTACTGGGAGCTGTAAACATTGCAATAAGCTTTGGTTATTGTGTGTTTCTCATTTATGTCAGCATTTGAATGAAGGTAAACATCTAGGAGATATCTAAGAGACTTTCCTTTGGGGGGTGCATTGTGTTCTTGAGATCAGTTGAAATGAGATGCACTCAAAGGAGAAAAGGTCTTAAGTTTCAACGAGGTATGCTAAGTTGGTTGAGATTTTGACAATGATTTTGATGTGGTCCCACAAAGCCGTGGGAGAAGATGGAGAGTGTCCTTCTCTAGTATTGTGTATCTGTTTGCTCATCTCCACCAGGTAATGGGGACTGTGACTCTCTTTGCAGCTACGATGGAGTGCCATTTCTGATGCATGACAAGACACTCAGGAGAACAACGAATGTGGAGGAAGTGTTTCCAGAGCTGGCCTACGAGCACGCCTCCACGTTCAACTGGACTGACCTGGAAAAGCTCAATGCTGGAGAATGGTTTCTAAAGGTGTGTGTGGCCATGGTGATGGTGTCTTAGTGYCAAGGCCACAGGCAGAAAGTTCAAACCTGAACCTGCCCTGGGGTGGATGAATGTAGATCTGTGTCCTCAATGAAGTAGTCTGAAATGTGACTCGACCAGGCCTCTATAAACCATGCTTTTGGCCTCTACTCAATTTAATTTGCCCTTTTATTTGCTGTTTGGAGCATCTTGGTAGCTAATGTCAGCTTTTCAAAGAGAGAAATCTTTCCACTCAGTGGATAAAAGTAGTCAGGGGCCTCTCTGTTCATGCAGTCACTTTTAGGGTGCTGGTCTGCTTGTCTGTGTTGCAAGCCTCAGAGCCTGACACTCTASTGTTTTCATTCACGGCCTCTTTTGGGCACTGCTGCCCAGGGGTTTGSAGCAATGGCCCAGCAGATGAGAAGTCAGAACTGGAACATTCCCCGAGCTTGTAAGCTGCATGTTCCTCCTTTTCCTCATCCTGTGCTGTTGGGAAATTTGAATACTAAGTATTTATTGTCGTGCAGGTGGTTTTCCGAGGTCGCTGCCATGTGTTAAYGTGCATCATTGAGATGCTGCTCATAGCCTCCAAGAGCGAGCCCTGGTTGGGATTCAAGGTGCTYGATCCTCTCTCTGCCCTACAACTTGGGGTTGAGGAGAAATTGCATCATCTTTCTGCCCCTCTTCCACCTCCTGGAAGAGGGGGTCTTGATGCCTGATTGACACCGTTTGGAATTTCAAGATCCTGAGAGGGGGGAACCTGGTTATAAAGAGAACAGAAGAGTGTTATATATGACCATCCCTTTTCTAGATGATGTAGTGTGTCTTCCTTCTACAGTTCTCGCTGCAACCGGATTCTTAGTCTACCTGTGTAAACACAACTGCTTGTGACTGCATCTTCCTGCCTTGCTGTGTTTTGATGAGAGACTGCAACAATGCTAAGAGCAAGCTRTGGCTTGCTATTTAATAGCAGATTTCAGATACTTTTTGCAGTTCATTATTCCAGTGTGCAGCTCGGCTTTCCMTCTTGCCACCTTTACCCGTCTTTCTGTGGCAAGTGTCTGCTCATTTGCCTGTCAGATGCTCTTTACCTCATCAGGCTGGATGGTGAGAGGAGGTTCCAGCTCTCCTGGCTGCRGAGAGCAAAGTGGTGCTGTCAGCCTAACTGTGTCCAAACTGCTTTGTGCATAACATCTCGCATTTCCTGTGCTAGAGCATCCTCCTATATGCGAAGTCGAACAAAGAAGTAGGCTGGATCCAGGCTTTGCTGGATGTGGCTTTTTTCCTACTAAATTTGCATTTGTCTTCCTTTTTCCTTCATTTAATTTTGGACGAAATTGTCTTTAAAAAGAAAGAGCAGGAAATGAATCCCTCAGTCTGAGGGGGAAGGAATTGCTGTGGGATGGGCTGATCCATCYGTCAATTGGCAGCCAGCTTGCAGGTGTGACTTCTTGCTGAGCTGTTCTTTGGCCTGCAGCCTTAACCCTCCTGGAGACCGTTAACTATGGCCTGGAGGCAGGGTGGCAGAAATGGGCACACTCGTGCTAGCTAGCTTGAATATGGCTTGATGAGATGTTGCTGGAGTGATGCAAGCTTGGATAAGAGTTTCGTGTGCCTGCTTGGAGTGCCCTGGGTGCCTACTTGCTGGTGGCCTGAACCACCATGACTGCACTGCTGTGCCAACCTGAGCTGGTYTGAAGATGTGATTGGGTTGTCTATATATCACAGCTGCATGTGGGGCAGCACAGAAACTTGTCTGGCTTGCAGATGTGATTGCAGGAGTGGGAATGTCACAGAATTGTTTTCTACCAGATAAGAGGGGGCTGAGATAAGAGCTGGAGAGCATCTCTGAGTGATGTTCTTGGCTCCTTGAGACAAATTAATTCCTGAATATCCTTAAATCCAGATGTTTGCCTATTCCCTCTGCTTTGAAGCACTTTGTGGAGGAAGGTCAGAGGTGGAGGGTGATCTTGTATTTAAATGTTGAAACAGACTGCTTCCAAGAGAAGGTCTGTTCCCCTAGTCTTCGAGAGGTTGCCTTAAGGTAGCAGAGGTGGCTAGATCTCTTCTAAACCCCTAGTTCCTCTCTGGTCACTTTCAGCGATATGACCCTATACAATAACTGGGATATGGGTTTTTTTTGTTGTTTATTTCTATCTTTAAGAATCCTTTGCAGTAGCATACACAGTGTGAGAGTATATTTCTGACTTACTACCTTTGCAAATTGCATTGAATGCCTTGAGTTAGTCCCTGTATAAGAGCTCAGCCAGCCCTCAGGGGAAGCTGTTACTTCTCACCCATCTTCTACGTGAACATTCTTAATTCCTGCTCCTTGCTCCCATTTCCTCATTTTAGACTTTCCTCCCATCTCTGGTCACTGCCTGTTTCTGACCTGTACCCTTTAGTTCAGTTCTCCCCCTGGAAATGGGGGACCAACAAAGCACACCTTACTTTCAGTAAGGATCTACCACCTACCCTGGGGTGGGGAAACTGAGGCACAGAGTTGGCTTGCTGATGCACTTCAGYGAGCTGCAAGAGGGACATTGAGTGTAGCTGTTGGCATTGCCTGCTGTTGCCAAGATGGGGTGGCAAAGGAGCTTCACCTGTACCAGGGCAGTCTGGGCTCCACAGCAGTAACACTGCGATGTGCTTTGCTTTCAGAATGACCCTTTCTGGACGGCTGGGTCTCTCTCAAGGTCYGACTACTTGGAAGCTGCCAACCAGTCTGTCTGCAAATTGGCAGATATGCTAGAGGTGGTCAAGGACAACGCATCGGTCATCTTGAACTTCCAGGACCTGCCACCTGCTCATCCTTATTACAGCACTTACATCAACATCACCCTGGAAACCATCCTGGCATCAGGAATTCGGCAGCAGGCTGTGAGTTCTGTGGAAACTGGGAAAATGGGTTGATAACATTGWGCCAACGGGAAGGGCTTTAGGAGCAGGAGGAAGTGGGCTGATTTCTATCCACTTGCATCTGCTGCACTTGGAATCAGAGACTTCCTTTGGCTGGGGATGTGAAGACTAGGGGGTGTTTTTTTTCTCTAGGGGTATCTATTTTGGCCCTTCTTTCCCTGCTGTTAAAAGTTGTGGGATCTCTCTCCAGTCACTTTCACCCTGTCACCAGGCTGTTTCCAAACAACCTTTGTTTCCAAAACTGCAGTTCTCATGTGCTTCCCACGTCCTCACTTGGTCCATTTGGCTCTTGATAATTTGAAATGTCCAGAGCTGCTTGATGCCAGGAAGTCATGCTGGGGAGGACCATACCACAGACTGGTTGTCCAAGAGGCAATATCATCCTGCAAGGGTCAGCACAGACCTCTGAAAGCCTCTTGAAATGTTTTTTTCCAGTGCAGCAACGTGCTCCAGCAGTAAGGATGCTTAATAGCATCCTGGGCTGTATTAACACTAGTAGAGAGAAGTAATTAATCCCCTTTCTCAGTGCTCTTTAGACCACATCTGGATGGGGCTCTTCTGCACAAGACAGACATTAATAAACTGGGGCAAATCCTGCAGAAGCCACTAAACTGGTCAGGGGCTGGATGCATGGTGTGTGAGGAGAGGCTAAGGGAGCTGGATCTGTTCAGCCAGGAGAGATGGCTTTGAGGAGACCTAAGAGCAACTGTCCAATTCCTAYAAAGATGTTACTGAAGACAGATCCAGGCTCTTCACTGAGGTTCATATCATGAGGGTGAGATGCATTGTCATAGATTGAAACAGAAGAGGTTCCTACTGGATATAAGGAAACAAGTTTCCCCTCTGAGGACAGGAAAGCATTAGGTCTGGGGTCCAGAGAGGCTGTGAGACCTCCATCCTTGGAGATTTTCAAGATCTGACTGGGCAAAACCCACAGCAGTCCAGTCTGAACTTAATGGTAGCCCTGCTTTGAGGACAGGTTGGAGTAGAGATCTCCTAAGGCCTTTTCTTATCTAAGCRCTTTGATAAGAGCCTCCAGACATGGGGGAAGAGGCTGAGACCTGGAAGCTGGTTGCAGTGTGAAAGCAGAATGCCCTTCCTGCTCCTTAATTTTAAATAATCATTTTCCCTGGGCCAAGAAACTCCACAGCCCAGACCCAACCTCTGTTTGGAAGAGAAATGTGTGCCCTGGAAAAGAGGGGCTTCCAGCAAAAGGAGACATAAACGCACAGAGACCTTCTCCAGGCTCTCAATCCATCTCAAATTGTCCTTGCTGGGCTATGCTAGACATTCGAGCTATTGCACTGTCCAGCCAGCCTTGTTATCTGTGTCCTCTGACCCCAGAGTATATAGTTTCACCCAGCATGATCCCTCTGCAGTGAACTTTTCTGGAGGGAGAGTCCCGCCTCCTGTGTGTTAGGAGGACACCCATCCTTGGGAACTCTGGTTGGACCTTGGAAAGCTTCTCTCTTTGGTCTGTCTTGGGAAGGAAATCTGGTTCTCTCACTTGTCTCCCTTGAATTTGGGCTGAATCAAAATAGCTTAGGGAGGCTGAYGAGTAGAGTGACTACCTCACTTGCAACTCAGACATTTAATCTGTACCAATTATTTTCGTTTATATGCACAGAAAAGTGGGAATGTTCAGCGCTCTGACTTGTGCAATGATGGGCCCAGGAGGCAACAGAGCTATTTTTAACTTGCATCTGTGTTCCTGATGACTGACACTGCCACCCAATTTCCAATTAACTCTGGGGTTGCAGTGACAGAATGTGTTTTCCATAAGCTGTTGCCAGCTTTGCTGGATCTCTAGGAGAACTGTGCTGTCTTCTCCTTGGATAGTGCATAGTGGAATGGAGGGTGGGGAGATAATAGTTGAAATGTAGATGTAATGATGTGAAATKAAATTTCTGACCTAGGTTCCCCTTTAAAAATGCACGCTGCCTTGTTCAAACAGCTCTGCCTTGGTAAATGAGCACTGATAAGCTATTAAACACAGGCTAAATGCAATGCCCGATGGTACTACTGAGATCATCTGGCTGAGCCCAAACTCTGTGTGGCACAAGCTGTAAAACTATCCAGCTTGGCTTCTGCATTCGCTTTGTATCTGGCGGCCGAGCATGTTAATGATAAATGATTTGACGTGTTTTTGAAGCATGGTACGAATTCAGAGAAATCCTTGCCCTGGGTTGGAATAGATGTACCCTTGATAAAAAGAGGTTGAACTGGTCTGAACCATGGGACTGTGRGAGGCTTTTCCAGTATGTCCTGTCTGCACTGTCAATTTGAGCCTCTTGTCCKTAGCTCTCTCTGTGCCCTGAATTGGATAAAGGAGGACAGGTTTTAAGGGATATGCTGTGCCTCTTCTCATGAGCCCTTTGCCTGACCTCTGTTTCTCAACCCCTCTCTTTAGAGACAGAGCTGGGATGCTTTTTTGTTCATTAGAAACCCCCTCTGCTTGCCAGCAATCCTGAGTTGCATTTGAATAGAGATGTGGGAGATTCTAAGTGTTTCTAAGGCAATTTGTGTGACAAATAAGACAAAGTGTCTGATGCGGTTTTGCTTCTGACTTGGTCTAAACGGCATGTCCGCAAACACGGCTCGTTGCCTGCTTTGTGAACCATCTTTGCAATAGCCACCTTCTCCATCTCCCTCTGTCTGCAGGTGATGTGGCTGCCAGACGCAGAGCGGCAGCTGGTCAGACAGATTGCACCGGGTTTCCAGCAGACTTCTGGCCTCAAGCTGGACACGCAGCGCATGAAAGAGAAAGGAATCGTGAAACTTAACCTGCGTTACACCAAGGTCACAAACGAGGATGTCAGGTACTGCCCTTCGTTTGGACACCGTGTGGTTGCCTGTTTGCTCAGTGGTGGATGTCCTCAGCCCTTTGCATCTCTTGTGCCCCATTTGCACCCTGGCTTCACAGCAYCTTTTTCCTGATTGAGTTTGCACAAAAGGGTGCAAGAAGGCACCTTCGTTTCCAATCCTGGTAGTGTATGCTTCCTCAGACATGGTCATGACATGCTGTAGAGCCCATTCCCCAGTAGCTGTTGGAGCTGCTGCATCAACTGTCACAGACTTTGACCGAGACAGACCCACTTATAGGAGCTCTACAGGTCTCAGGCTGCAGGGAGTGCTTGGGACCTCTCTGTGAGGCCTAGACTGACAGTCAGCTCTCCTGCAGAAGGTGTGCTGTTGTTGATGAGCTTGTGTCATCAGGTAAAGGAGTTCTAGGAGGACATCAGTAGGCTGCATAGCATTTGAGAAGATGAACAAGAGATAGGGTCTTCTCAAAGACCATACAGCTCCAGGAGTCCCAACCCCCCACAGCAGTGGAGTTGCTGGAGGACTCTGTGCCGTGTGAAATGGTACATCATAACGCTGTAGAAGAAGGCTGGAAACTGGTCACTCCTCATAGGAGGAGAATGGCTCTTACTCCTCCTGAAGACTTGCAATTGAGGAACACAGTGCCCTCCAGCTGAGGAGGGGTGATTGTGGCTATCAGTAAGAAGTCAAGCAAAGGAGGCAGGAGACCTGCATGGATGAGCATGGAGCTCCTGGCAAAATTCAGACAGAAGATGAAAGTACACAGAATGTGGRAAAAAAAAGGACAGGGCACTTGAGAGGAATATAGGAACACTGTCAGGGTGTGCAGGGGCGCTATGTGGAAGGCTAAGGCCCATTTGGAATTAAATCTGGCAAGGGATGTCAAGGACAACAAGGAGGGCTTCTTCAAATACWTTGGTAACAAAAGGAAGACTAGGGAAAATGCGGGCCCGCTGCTGAATGGGGTGGGTGTCCTGGTGATGAAGGATACAGAGAAGACAGAGTTACTAAATGCCTTCTTTGCTTCAGCCTTCACTGCTAAGGGCAGCCCTCAGGAATTCCAGAGCCTGGAGACGAGAGAGAAAGTCTAGAGAAATGAAGACTTTCATTTGGTCAAGGATGTTGAGTTAGAGATCATGTAGGCAAACYTGACATCCACAAATCCATGGGCTCTGGTGGAATGTACCCACAAGTGCTGAGGGGACTGTGGTGGATGTTGTTGCTAGGCCATTCTCTATCATCTTTGAAAGGTCATGGAGAACAGGAGAGGTATCTGAGGACTGGAAGAAAGCCAGTATCACTGCAGTCTTCAAAAAGGAGGACCCAGGAAACTACAGGCTAGTCAGCCTCACCTCCATCCCTGTAAAGGTGATGGAACAGCTCCTTCTGGATGTCATCTCTAAGCATGTGGAGGGAAAGAAGGTGACCAGGAGTAGTCAGTGTGGATTCACCAAGGGGAAATCGTACTCATTCTCTGATGGACTGACTGGCTGGGTAGTTGAGGGGAGAGCAGTGGATGTTGTCTACTTTAACTTCAGCAATGCTTTCGACACTCTCCCATAACATTCTCCTATGCAAGCTCAGGAAGTGCAGGTTAGATGAGTGGAYGGTGAGGTGATTGWAAACTGGCTGAATGMAGAGCTCAGTGTTGTGATCAGTGATTCAGAGTCTAGTTGGAGGCCTGTGGCTAGTGGTGTCCCSCAGGGGTCAAGACTGGGTCCAGTCTTGTCCAGCTTCTTCCTCAATGACCTATGTTAAGGGACAGAGTGCCTCCTCAGCAAGTTTGTTGACAATACAAAACTGACAGGAGTGGCTGATACATCATAAAACTGTGTTGGCATTTGAGAGACCTGAACAGGCTGGAGAGTTGGGCAGAGAGGAACCAATGAAGTTCAACAAAGGCAGGTGCAGGGTCCAATAACCCTGTGACCCAGCACAGGTTGGGGGTTGATCTACTGGAAAGCAGCTCTGCAGAGAAGGACCYGGGAGTRCTGKKGRWKKYMRRWTKRMCSWKRRSCMRSMAWKKKSCCYTKKKGSCMARRAARSCMAWKGKYYYCYKRRRWKSMWTWRGRRRRRKKRTKSCMRSMRGSYKRRGGRGGKKRWYCYKSCCCYYYWMYYMRSYYYKGRRSSSYKKKKYCMRKTYYKGGSYYCCCMRKYCMARRRRRRMMWKGRRSYWMYKGRARRRRSYCMRKKWWRGGSYWARRWKRWKRWTWRGGGRMYKGRRSMWYYKSCCYYKKRRGRAMMRSYKSMARRWYYKKGSCYYYTTWRSCYKGRRRRGRRRARRMYKRRRARGRRRWYYTWWYMRKKKYYWMMAAWWWYMWWARGGRRGGKKKYMARRRGRWKSGGSSMRRMYYYTTTYMRKKGKKSCCMRKWAMMRGRMMWKRRGSMMYKGGSMRRAAWTKRAMCMMMRGRARKTYCMMCYKRAWWWKRRGRAARAWTTYYTTKSYKKKRRRRKKRMWGRASMMYKGRMCMRGTTGCCCAGAGAGGTTGTGGAGTCTCCTTCTGTGGAGATCTTCAAGGCCTGCCTGGATGCAACCTTGTCTAACGTGCTCCAGGTGGCCCTGCTTGAGAAGAGGGTTGGACTAGATGATCTCCAGAGGTTCCTTCCMACCTCAACCATGCTGTGATTCTGTCCCAAGCTGCCTTGTCTGCACACAGGTATCATTTTAGATGGACATAATGTGCTTAAAATGTTGAGCTGTGCAAAGATGTGCCTGTTCATCAACCCAAATCCAGGCTCTTCCCAGGAGTGCACAGTAGACTCTAACTTTACGTACTAATTCAGGACATGATAATCCTTTTTGAAACACAAATATGAGTTGTATATGATTTTTTATCCCACTGTTATCTCTGAAAGAAGTTGAGGCTGCTCGCATTGAAAGTGCAGTTGGAGGTGCTCATCCTCATTTGCAGCTGCCCTTTGCATCTGTTCTTCTGCTCCAGAGCACCTACTGTAGAATTTTGATTAGTCCAAAGTCTGGGTTTATTTTAGAAAATCGTTTTTGTGGAAAAATCACTAGTTTTSATACTGCCCTTGACACCTATTTAAGCTGGTGCAGTTTCTTCCTTATTGAGACTGACACAGCATGGGTTTTTCTCCTTCCACCTGAGTGTGTATTTGAAATGTGCAGTGTGTTAACTCGCAGCTCTGTCCTCTTCTCTTGCATTCAGGAAAGGTGGATTATCTCTAGCAGAGCTTTTGCGGTTTTTTTTGAGTTTGACTTTACTCCCTAAAGAAATAATTGAAAATTAAACAGGTTTGCAGAGGAGAAATGTCTTTAAAGAAGCTGTCTTACTACACATGTGGATATGGGAGTAGTGAACACCTGATCCTACAGCTRTTTGAAAGTGTGATCCAATGGTGTCTTGTTGGGGGTACCAGCAGTTGATCTAGTTACTTAGCCATAACATCGGGTCTGTGCTTCACCTGCAGGATAATTTCTGCCTATTTTCCACTATTTCCTCTGCCTCATGGAGAGGACCATCCACCAATATTCTCATCYATCTACTCATCCCTGCTGAGCTGCCGCTAAAATCAGACCTTCCACCTGATTATTCCTTGACCCCTGAAGGCCGTGCAGCCCCCAGTGAAACATCGCAGCAGTCCTGCAGCACAAGYGTTAGAGCAAAGCTGCTGCTGGAACAGGTTCAACAAGTCCTGGTGTAAGGCAGTTCTCGGCCCCCCAAAATCAGTGTCTGGACATAACATCGCTGCAACAGACTCTGCCCTTGAATTCTGTGACTCTCAGAGCAGCTTGATCATGTTTCAAGCTTTGAGTTGTTCATGTCTTGTACAGGAGCTTTTTTCCTCAAAGTGCTTTGCAGATACTAATTCGCAAGTATTAATCTTTGTGCTGCTCATGTGAGTCAGATTAGTGATGTTTCTGCTTTGCAGATAAGGAAACTGAGCAAATTATGCAAATTGTKGGTTAGCGGGAGTCCACTATTAGTTCTTGGCTTACTGCCAGCAGGTCCTGTACACCGGCTTTAAGTTTTAGCTTCTTGGAAAGTGATCTTAGGAGACTAGGGATTGTSCATAAGACTGGAAGCAGCAACCCTGAGACTGTCCTCAGGGCAAGGGAATGGRGGTTGTAGGAACTGAGGTTGGAAATGCAGTCTGTCAGTTTTCAATTCAGTAAATTGCTTCTGAAGTGTTACTGGCATCCGAGCCAGACGTTAATCTTGCATCAACATGATGACATAGTCATTAGAAAAAATTGGTGGGTCCATCCTTTGTGAAGAAGTGGTGGAAATGGGATGTAGCCTGGGTTGGATARCATCTGAGAGGAGAAGAAACCTTTTGAGTTCAACCTATTTGATTGCAATGTCCTCTTGTCACTTATGAAGCGACTATGTCCTACTAAAAACCTATCTCGTGTAATTAAAACCCAATAAATCTAGGCAGTGTTATCTCAGTGGCTGATGGCAAGAGCTCTCCTTTTTTTGAGATGAGGACGCTGGGATGGACCATGGCGGGACTGATTTCTTGCTGCAGCACTAATCCCTCTATCTGCTTGTCTCGCGGCAGGGACTATGCCACAGCGAACCTGAGTGTGAATCTCTACACTGTGAACGAGCCCTGGCTGTTCTCCATCCTGTGGTGTGCCGGCGTCCAGTCGGTCACCTCCGACAGCTCCCACATCCTTCGCAAGGTGCCTTCTCCCATCTGGCTAATGGTAAGCATGAYGCCTGGGAATGCACTGCTGGCTTCTGGAAGGAGAGGAGGTGGCGGAGGGGTGGAAAAGGTGGCTGATCACTGCTGAAGCCRTATGGCCAGTGTATTTCTCCACGAAGGTTTGGTTGGGTTCAACATGTTGCTGGGATTGAGGGTTTTTTGCCTTCTGTCTGTGCACTGAGCTGGCAACAGATCTCCTACACGATCTCTTGTTTCAGRTGGCCTCAGTCTCTCCCCATGCAGGGCTTTGGGGCCTTGGAGACTGCGCTGCATGTCCCATTTAGCCCACATGCTCTTTCTCCTTTCCTCTCAAGGGAAAAAACCTTTCCAGACCTGCGGAGTAGTAGTTTGAGTTGTAAGAGAAGCAGGCATGCAGGTGAACTAGCTAACCTGGTTTTCAGGCAGGCTGTGAAAACTACCTTTTTGCCTTTATTTTCTTTTGCATTTATACCAAGCGAGCAGATTTTACCTCTGGCTATTCTACTGATGAACAAGGGCAGCCAGAGACCAGAAGTAGCCCCCTTGTCCGTTGTATAGCACTCAGCTCTCTGAAAATTTGGCTAGCGTTTTGGATCTCTGAACCGAATAGAAATATTTGTGTCAGAGAGCAGGACAAACGGGAAATGATAAAATAGTTGCACCAAAGTACTCCCCAAATAAAAACTCTACTGCAGAGCTGTAAGTTCGGCTTGCTTTTTTTTTTCTTTTATCCTGTTGAAGGTAGGACAGGAGGTTGCTGCACTGATCCTTGGTTTGAATGGTTGCAAACCTGAGGATTTCAAGAGCAGGACATAGATGGTGTAATGTTTGTAACAAACAAAATAACCTCCCCTAAAACAGACCTGTCTGAAAAAGGGGAGCTGTTGGTGAAATGTGGTGAGGTTGGTGATGGGAATAACAAAATCCTGTGCCGATCTTGGAGTGGGTGAGGCAACGCAATGGGTTGTCTCTGCACGACATGTACGTTTGGCCAGTGCTGCTTCTCAGCAGAGCTGGGAAGGAGTCTGCTCGCTGGGTGTGCCTRACGACTGTGCACGTTGGGTGCGCGTCTTTGGAAAAAATCCAGTTTTCCCCTATTGATTGCCTTACAATTGCAGATCTGCAGCCCATAAAGCTGTGATTTAGTACCAAAACTGTTAGCTTTGAGCTTTTTGCAGGACTGTAAAAAAAAATACCCATAATCGTGTCTACCTATTACTTCCTATACGTCCTGGGAAATACAACTTTTGACCCACAGAGAATCCTGCTATTTTGAGTCTTCCATTTTGTAATACCAGCACTTGAACRGAACAAAATTTGGATGTGTAGATTTTGTTCTAAGCTGGAAGGCTCCTGAGTTTTCATTCAAGACAGTTATGATTGCATTCTCCTGCAAATGTGAATGCAATCAATTTGTGGCTATTGATCTTAATAGATGCAGCAAATGTAACATTACAGCCAGATCTTCGTGCAGTGTCAACACCATGTCAGATGTCATCCTGCTCTAATTAAGCTGGAAAAATACAAGGATTAAAAAATACAAGGATTAAACCTCCATGAGCACCACTGGCTAATTTAAGCATTGCCCTGCTAATTCTGCAGTGTGTTTTCACAGTACAAATTGAGATCCCATAAAGAGATACATAACAAGAAAAAACCCCAAGCTGTACTGTGCTAGGAGATGGAGTTGATGACTGTGTTAGGAGATCACAGTTGATGGCTTCAAACTGGTTTACTCGTATCACCCTRCCCTTGCATGAATGCACCTTCTTGCATTACGGATTCTACTTTTTTAATGAGACGTTACTTGTGTACGTGTGGTATTGGTGGCTGTGATGGATCYGTCCTGGCTCTGAAATCAGCAACCTTTTTTCTGATTGTGAACACGTTTTTCAGGCTTGGACTAGCAAAGCAGAAGTTGATTAGCCATCACCGATGGCTCTCCTGAGTAGGTGCCCTCTGAGCACCATCAGGAGTCTATTATTATTCACTATCTCATGATTTTTCAGCTTTCTCCTTCCTGGACAACACAAAAGTGAATGTGAAGCAGCATGCTCCTATGCCAGGTTCAGACTGTTGGTTGGTGCGATGGTGATAGTCACTTAGACTAGCAAATGGAACCAGAATAGCTTATAATTACTGAGTTACCTGAACATTGAAGGACAAAAATTGGAAGTACATGCTTGAAGTGCAGAGGGCTCCCCTTCTATGAGGGACTGTGCTCAACTGCAAACATGAGAATAAGCTTGACCATGAACATCAGAATAAGTAGTGCTATTCTAGCAAAGCTCTCAAAATGCCTGAATGTCTCATGTGCAGAGTGTATATATATTTTTTTCTGTTGTCACATTGACTTGGATTTGTAAATAGCATCTTACCTCACCTAGAGGTATGTTTGAAATGGGAAGCTTTCAACCCACGAAGCTCTGAGAAAATGTGAGCACGTGAAAGGAGGAAGAATTTAAAATTGTTCCTGTTTGCAGTCTTTCCTGATGAAGTCATTTTGGGTGACATGCTAACATTAGAAAAGAACAGAGCTACAGAGGTCACATGTAAATCATAAGGTTTATGATATTTCTCTCTGCCCAGGTGATAACTTGACAATATATAGTTTCTGTGTGATTGTACAAACCAGAAGGTATAAGGTCTGCTTCTCTTTTTTTTTTTTTTTTTTTTTTTTTTTTTT
>NW_028185761.1:1629327-1632992 GCF_003343005.1 Rhea americana | reverse complement strand
GTAATTGTAGGAGTTTTTATATTCCAGAAGTAAGTAGCATTGTTATGACCCAACTCTTATGTATTTGTGGCATGTCCTTTCCACTTCTGAGATAAGATATTGAACTGGTTGAAGTCACTACTGCTTCATGCTGTGAGAAGAACGAGTGATCTCAAAGTAGTAGTGATAGACTCCTTGCTCTGATCATAAATGTGTATGGGAGAGAAACTAAATACTTTGGGGAAATGGACATTGAGAAAGATTGAAATGCTTTAAGGGAAGAAGGGGAAATATTGAAATTCTACTGCTATAGTTTTCAAGGATACATTGTAGTTTGAGAAAGTTCTGTATTTGGACATTTTTAAAATCAGTTTGTTTCCATTTGAAAGATGAAATGGAAACATTCAGGTGACTCAAATCTATTATGGTTTAGCAGATCAAAGCAGTTAGTCTATATATTGGCCTTAGTCTAATGCATGGAGAAAGTCTCCTTACTTTTCCAAAAAAGAGAGAGAACAGAACAAGGATTTAATGAGGGCATGGCGGAAATCTTACTCAGTTGTCCAGAATCCCTGAAAACAAGCATGGAGCAGAAAATGTAGGAGCAGGGCAAGTTAAGACATTGATAAATCAGTAGGTGATAAATCTGYTTCCTAATGGCAGAGTTGGCCAAACTGCCCTCCTCTTAATTATACTGAGGAGACCATGGTGTCTTCCCAGTGATGCGACTTTTCTCCCAGGAGGCATTTTAGCTGTCAGTGATGACAATGTAATAACCCGCTCCAGGAAAGCGTGAGCTCAGGAAGAGAGGTGTGCTCCTTTGAGAGAGAAGCAGCAGATTCCTCCTAGGAGAATGTGTCATCTGGAAACGCGCCCGCTACCCCCCACCTTTATAATCTCATCCGCTTTGACATGCGCAAAGTACAGCCCTAGAGACATCAAGGGACCTACAATTTCTTTCTTCATTGATATCCAAAATGCCTTAGCATTAGGAGTAGCAATGTTGTCTGCTTCAGCCTTATGAGCTAGTRATTTTGCTCTCATGTTGTCCCAGATCACGTGCTTGTAGCGATCCCCTTCCTTCTCCAGGGTGGGTAATTTCCTGGGAACAACACACTCTTTTTCCTGTTATAATAGACTGTTGCTCTTGCTCACCCCTGATATGTCCAGGTTTCAGGTGAAATTTTGGATCTGTTGTACCTCATGTGATGCATTTGGCTTTATTTTAGTTATGTCCCTCTGAGTTCATGACCTGCGCGGCTCCAGGTTGGTGGAGCTGTGCCCAGCGGGTCATTGACTCCAGCACAGAATAAGGAAGCGAGACGCAGATTCAAAACTCAACTTTTGGATTATATTTCCTAACGTTTGATGAAATCCACCTCAAAATGAGATGGGCAATGTGATTAAATTTTTTCCGGGTGATTTTAGGTCTGAAGGACACAACTTACCCTCAAAATGCATATCACAACATGAGCTACAGAATACTGAGATGGAATGAAAAGTCTCATGATTTGAACTGCAGCCAGTTGAAGCCTTAACTCCAAATGCGAATCGTAGCTGTGGTGTCTGAAAGCTTTCTCTGCCCCTTCAAATTCCTCAATTGGTCTAAGAGATTTCCCCCCCGCCCCCTTCAGACTCTTTCTTACACTGTCAGATACAGAAATGCACTGAGGAGTCTGGAGGAAGAGATGAATCTCTTACTGCTCTTGGGAGCAGAATTTGAAGACCAAGGTGATGTGACGTTGGCGGAGTCTGTCTTGTCATCCTCTGAAGCAGGCTTTCTGAATCTGACTCAGTGAGACCACAGATAAAGAAATCAAACTGATTCAGATAGTTGAGTGTGAGCTGCAGGTCCCAAAAGAGGGTGAAATGATGCATATTTGGAGAGAGAAGTTGCAGCTACGTGGCTTTTGTAATAACTGTTATTAAAACAGTTAATAACTGTTAATAACTATAATTCCATGATTCTGTGACTTGGAAGTGGTTTGATGGGGTAGAGAATGAGGGGGCAGGGTAAGGGGTGAAAGGATTATTGATTGTTGTGGAGTTTCTCCTCCACTCTCGGGGCAGATCTCATGGAGGCRAGGACAGTTGTAAGCTGCCACAAGCTTTCCTCAGGGTTTATCTACCTGCAGCACTGAGCTCCCTGCTCAGCCTTTGGACCTGTCACACAGAAAAGGCATTTTGCTCAGAGAGGTCTAGCCATGTCGGTTAGTAGCAGGGCCAAGCGTTGTTTGTTTGGATCACTCGACTGGGGTAACTGACCATGAAACTCCCAAGTCAGTAGAAGGAAGAAGATGAAATACTATGACCACAAAGTGGACTCTTTGTAGGAGAAGGCTTACTCTTCCAAGATATCCTACCTTGTGCATCCCACTTGAGAGACCCATTTCTCTGCTATCAGTGGCTTCTCCTACCATGTTGAAATATTGATAGTTTTGTTGAGGATATACCAAAAACCAGTCGCAGCAGAATTGCCCAGCTACCTGCAGCTATGATTCAGATCTGGGAAACAGAGCTTAGCCTTTGGCCTTAACCATGTCATTCTTTTTTCCTTGTTGTGTTGTTTTGTTTTGTTTTTTTCCAAGTCTTTTCTGGGGCAAAACAAGAGCTGCTTCCTCCACGCAAGGACGAGGGGGTGGTGGTGGGGAACAGAGGCACCGCTTCGATGTGCTCGTTCTCTCTCCTACGCATGGCTTTTCTCTCTTCCGTAGTGGTGGGTAGGAATTGCTCATGCTACTCTGCTTCAGCCCTGATGACAGGATCCGAGCAACATCTCTGGAGGGGAAAATACCAACTGTGATGACTTCTAACCAATCTTTTTTGCCTCTTTGCCTTGTTTATTTTCTTACTGCTCTGACTGTTATGCATGTTCCTCCTCTTTCTCTCTCTGCTGCATTCTGGCATCTCACAGCTATCACATGATCAGGTAATTCTGGTGCTTTCCTCCTTTCTCTTTTTCATTCAACCTTCCTTTCTCTCTTTCTCCCTCTTTGCTAAGGCTTCACTGCAGATGGACAGGGCAGAACACAGCTTTTAATGATGCTTTCAAAGATCTGGCTTCACATGGGACCAGGAAAGTCTGAACATTGCATGGTCTGTAATGAACACCATGAGAGCCTGATGCTGAAGCCTGTGGGTGTTTTGAAGGCAATCTGGTGTTCTGTTACCCTCACCCAAGACACTGCCTTTTAAAACTGCCCTATTCTAATGTCCTGTAGCGTGCTGTAATTGGGAAACTCCCTGTGGATGTAGTGCTTTCCACACAGAAATGATCCCATGGCAAAAGATCACCTTCCTTACTGTGGTTACCAGAGGTTTTTGAGTCTAGCCTACTCTAAGTTGGCCAATTTGGAGTTGGTATTGATATTTGAGACTTAGTTTGCCTGTCCTCCCTGAAATGTTAAAAACATGTTAGATGGGCAATGAAAAAGCAGCGAGTTTATCATAGTGTACTAACCTTCTCCAGGTGCATGTTTCAGGAGCAAATTTTAGAGATTGGGGCTTTTCTGTGCCCCTCTGCTTCATTCCTTTCCCTCTTGGTGGAAAAATCCCTATTTAACAGCCTGGGCCAGGCCCTGCTCTCTATTTGTTGGGGAAATTTTGGACTTTTGTGGTGCTTTTGAAGTAGCAGCATGACTCTGTTGTGACTGCCTTTGTGCTACCATTGATGAAGCTTCAAGGCT
>NW_028185761.1:1620722-1629275 GCF_003343005.1 Rhea americana | reverse complement strand
TGAACCAGTAAACCAGTAGGGAATGAAGGATTTGGCTCTTCCTCTGTTGCACTTGTTTGAGCTTGGGGATCTTTCAGGAGCCTCTTCCTGGTTGCACCACAGCAAAAGTGGAAATATAGTATGAAAATAAATAGCATTGCACCCAAGAAGCAAGTGAGCCTGAGATGTTGGATTTGAAGCTCCTTAAACTTGAAGCCCAGATTTTTTCTTATATTGACWATTTTCTTCCTGGTAGTTTTTATCCCCTTGGAGGGAGGCTCTATCATCTTTCTGCAGTAAAGCCTTCACCACTTCTGTACTTGGACCAAACTGTGTGTGTGTTACCTTCTCCATTCCTTTTGCTTTGAGCAATGGGGTTGTATCTTCTGAGGACCAGCTACTCTGTGTGTGCACTTACCTGCCCCTCTCCCTCAGCCCATGCACTTCCTGGGGTTGGGGTTGCCGCCTGTACGTATTGCCTGCCCCACGAGGTACCCTGGACTCGTGCACCCGATGTCAATCTGCAGATGGCCATTCTGAGAGCGCCGCATCCTTGCGTTACCTTCAAAATGGAACCTGGCTATGGAGCCAAGCTGAGCTCTCCTTGGGTCCCTTGTTGCCTCCCTCTTGTTCTCAGACTTGCATGCATGGGTAAGGAGAGGAGAAAGGTATGGAGGAGTTGGGCAGGCTTCAGATGAGAGCAGTAGCAGGATGAGGATGCTCTGCAGTTGTGGCTGGCTTGGCTCTTTGCTCAACTCCATCTCTTCATGTGGCACCAACCTATCCTTGACTTCTTCCCAACCCCATTCCCTTTCCRTGCTGTTTAGCATCTCCCCTCCAAACTAAGGCCCCAGTTGTTGCCCTAACATAATGTGTGCTATATGTGTGTCATTGCCTCTGTGTCTTTCAGTGTGTCCCACCCCACGTYCATCTGATCTGCTTTGCCAATGTTTCAGAACATGACTGACCTGCTCCCTTGTTTGGCACAGCGAGCCCTGCTCTGGCCTGGCCTTTTCTGTACACTGCTGTCCTTAGACGTGCCTGATAACARTGGTGTCCAAGCTGGTAGGAAAGGTGTTGTTGTATAGTAAATAAGTTTTCTGGCTCTCCAGAGCCTCCTGGCTACTGCAGACGATGTTTTATATGGCATTGACTGGAGCTGCATCACAGTTAARTGCTCTGGTGGCTCTTGAGCTAAGAGGATGTTTCAAAATACCCCTGAAAATGAGGATGGTTATTGAGACCCTGATTTCCTTCCTGTAGCTGCTACATAGGAGCTAAAAGAGTAAGCATTATCCCTGCAAGTTTGATCTGGTTTTGGTTTTGCTCCTTGGATGTTTCYCCTTTGCAAACACATCCCTGCTGCTAGCCCTGCTCTGCTTCTCTTACCTGGAGGTGAAATTCCCTCCTGGATCCCTAAGAAGTCTTGGCTTGACCTGCCACCCTGCTGTGCTGGCTGTGTTATGAGTTCTCTGATTTTTGGGGAGAGGGGACCCCCAGGATACCTGAGGCCAGTATGTCCCAGCTCAGGYTGGTGCACAGGCCACAGGACAACACTACTAAGCAAATCAGTCTGAGTAGTTGAGTGGATTCCCCCACTCCCCTCAGCTTGTTCGGTCATAGCAGTGCACTCCTGCACCCCCGTAAGCGGGGTCATGGGCCTCTCGTGCTGTTAACTGGTATGGGTACGACCGCAGCCACCGTGTGAGGTGGGGAGAAGAGAGCAATGAGCACTTGCCTTGGCAGGAGGAGAAAAAAGCCTTCAGTCCCTGCACTCTTTAAGACTCATGCCCTCCATGAGACATCTAGGCAAGTGGTCCTTATGCCCTCCAGCCAAGCAATCCAGCTTGATGCTGAAAATGCTGGTATTGTAGGCACAGAAAGGACTCATCTCTAACATTGTATTTTGTTCCTGATTATAGTTTAAGAGGATCTGATCCTGCAAGCTCCTAGGTGCTTGCAATCCCACTGACTGCAGTGSGAGCTACAGGCAGGTTAGCTACCCGCACAGGACACTAAGTGCAGACACTTTTCTTCCACGCCAGAGTGTGGCTCTGCTTAGGTAATGATGGAAGCAAAATTGCTCTTATTTTCTTATTTTCATCTTTTTAGGCTTTAAGGACTTCTCCACCTCCTTGTGCTTCCTCTGTGTTGCTTCTGTCCGTAGGACTGTAAATGTGCAGCTTTGCTGTCCCATTCCCTCTTTTCTCTGTAGCAGAGCAGCCTTCATCCATACCCCAGTCAGAGCCTGACAGTGCAGTGCTACCACAGGGAGCTAGGAAAGGGATGGAAACAGTGGGAGGTTGGCACTGCCTAGATTTTCCTGGAAAAACTGCAGAACCTTTTCTACGGATGTCACTTYGTCAGGCTGATCRTAGAATCATAGMATCAGTGAGGTTGGAAGGGACCTCTGGAGATCATCCAGTCCAACCCCCCTGCTCAAGCAGKGTCACCTAAAGCATGTTAGATAGGGTTGCATCCAGGTGGGCCTTGAATATCTCCAGAGAAGGAGACTCCACAGCCTCTCTGGGCAACCTGGTCCAGGGCTCCGTCACTCTCACAGGGAAGAAATTCCCCCTCACACTCAGGTGGAACTTCCTGTGCTTCAGTTTCTGCCCATTGCCTCTTGTCCTGTCACACGGGACAACTGAAAGGAGCTTGTCCCTGTCCCCTTCACACCCTCCCTTCAGGTTCTTGTACACATTGAGAAGATCCCCCCCCTCAGGCTTCTCTTCCCCAGGCTGAAGAGGCCCAGCTCTCACAGCCGTTCCTCACAGGGCAGGTGCTCCAGCCCACGGATCATCTCTGTAGCCCTATGCTGGACTCTCTCCAGTAGCTCCATGTGTGTCTTGTCCTGAGGAGCCCAGAACTGGACACAGTACTCGAGATGAGGCCTCCCCAGGGCTGAGGAGAGGGGCAGGATCACCTCCCTCCACCTGCTGGCAACACTCTTCCTAATGCACCCCAGGAGACCATTGGCCTTCTTGGCCACAAGGGCACATTGCTGGCTCGTGGTCAATCTGTCATCCACCAGCACTCCCAGGTCCTTCTCTGCAGAGCTGCTCTCCAACAGGTCAGTCCCCAGCTTGTACTGGTGCCTGGGGTTATTTCTCCCTAGGTGCAGGAGTCTGCACTTGCCCTTGTTGAACCTCATGATGCTGTGAGCCCAGTCCAGAGATGCTTGGGGCTTCTTAAATCATCTGCAACCAGGGATGGAAAGGTGTTAGAAAATTAGGAGAGGGCAGTTGCCCCCTAAAACTTACCTCCTTTTGTATGTRTGTGTGTGTAAGCCACTAGATGGTGCCAGAAGATCAGAAACTCCATAAGCTGAAGAGCATCCCTTTGTGAAGGGATCTTGGAKATGGCCTCTTTGAGCCCGACCAGCCTTCCTCTCCCCACCCTGCTGTAGCAGCCTGCCTTTTGCTCTTCAAGCAGATCCACAGCCAAGTGTCCCTGTGTGACAAGGGAGCTCCTAGGCTGAGAAAGAAATTTAAAAGCAAAGTCTCCTTTAACCTGCTGCCACCACTCATTGCTAACAGCAACCATTTTCTTTATTCAGTAAGGAGGAAAAAAGCCTGGCTGTTTTTTTAAAAAAACTTGCAGCCAGTTCCCATCAGCCTCCTCATATTATTCATGTGGTGGAAACTTCTGGCAAACGCTGAGTTCTACTGAGGCTTAAAGAGTGTGGTTTTGGGGTAGAAACAGCTACCAGGCTTCTGGATCCAATCTGACAGCATGGGCTACATCCCTCACTACCTGCCAGCCTCAGATCCTCTCTGCCTGAGGAAAGGAGTTGATTAAGACATTTAACCAAACACCCCACGGCAATTGGGCGGGAAGTGCTCTGGCAGAAATTGTGTTCAAGAACACTTTATTTGAGTTACCTGTGTTGAGACTGCTTGTATTTTCCTTCAGAGCAGCTTGTGCCAGTGTCTCTGCCTCMTGTCTCAGGTTTGAGACCTTAGTTTGTCTTTGAGCTTTCCCCTCCCACAAGTGAGAGCATGTCACACAGAAGAGAAGGTYGTAGTTTCTTCTGCTTGTCTCAGTCCTGTGTTCCTCTCTCTCTTTCCATCCTCAAAAGTTGGTATAGTTCACTTGTGGTCATCTCTTAGGGCAGTTGGGTAGCTGATGTGATGCAAGTTGCTTCTGGCATCTRTGGTCATTGGTGAAATTTGTGGATTGGCACTGTTGGAATCAGGAAGTTCAAGGTGCTGAAAGATGACCTGTTTTTTGTCTGTACCCCCCTGAGATAACATACTCCTTCTCATCTCTGAACATCCACCCACCAAGTGGGGTTGCGTTAGATGCAAGGGAGCAAAGGCATGAGGGTCTTTAGGACTTGCTGGTGTCCATACTGGTGGCCACTTGCTTTGACGAGGCTCCTGAGGTTGGCGTGTGTGGGGGGGGGACCAGCCTGTAACACCGCTCTCTTCTTTTGCAGGTGGCGCCTAGGAAGTATCAGGACTTACAACCCAGAGCAGATCATGCTCAGTGCTGCTGTGCGCCGGTCCAGCAGGGATGTCAAGATCATGAAGGAGAAGCTGATCTTCTCAGGTATGTACAGGGCAAGGCAGGAGCTGGTGGGATAGRCCCCTCTACTCTGTCCATCTGCTCCACCCTGTTCTCTGCTGATGGAGGAGATGATCTCCATCTGCATAGTATCTCCTACTGCACAYGGGATGGAGTGGCTGGGCTGACCACACTGCACTGAACCATGGGAGGGATTTGGTGCCGGCTCACCCATCCCAAACTGGTTCTGWACACTGATTTGCTCAGATATCCTCTATTTAACTTCCCACACTGTGCCACACAATGTTCTCAGATGTCCCACAGCTTCACGTACGGTTGAGATTCAGAGGGGAGAACAGCTATAACACAAAGTAAAACAGTGGCATCCTAAAATACTGCAAGTCACCATGAACAGTGGTGATGAGTTGGAGGTGGGCTTGGCAGTTAGCGGTACTAAAGATCAAGGGATTCCTGATGTCCTCATGCTCCTCCTGACTTTTATTTGCATTGGTGAATGTTGGCTCCTTCCACAAGGGCAACTTTTGCACATGCCCATCTCAGCACTGCTCTTAAAAAACAAACAAACAAAAAAAACCTCCCCAAAACACGCACAATGAGAGAAATCTGTTCAACTTTGAAAGATTAAAGTTAGTTTATTAAGCTGTGAAGAATTTTAAGAAATGTGAATATAATCCCCCCCCCCCCTTGGTGTTTTTTTTATTGGTTTTCTTTCTTTGTATTAGGGGCTAGAGACCTCCAACAGGGATCAGCRTTTGTTGTACTGCACACATGCAGGACAAAACGACAAGTATCGCTTCAAAGAGCTTATTATGTGAAATGCAGGCCTGAGTCTGCTCTCCAGAGGCAGTGAACATTGGGAGCAAATCCAGTCAACTCAGAACGAGAAAAGCCTTGTTAGTCCTATCAGAGTTAGCCCTCCCCCAAATGCTCTCAACATAAAATGCCCTTAGAGGTAGGGGAGGGATATTTGAGTTTTGTGCGTCTGAAAKGAAAGTTTTTGCTTGATATTTACAATTAAAATATTAGTTGAGGYACACTTTTCCCAGTGAATCCAGTGACTACGTTTCCGGAATAACAGTCTAGGCTGAGGAGATTAAGGCTCTCCCTTGCATCCTCTGGCAAAGGTGGAAAATTCAGCCTGTGGCACAGCGTGTCCCATATTTGGGAGTCCTGCTTTGCATCTCATGCTGGTGGGATCATCGGGGCATGAGATACAGAGGTGAGATCTTGCTGGGAACCAGATTCTGTTCAGATTTGGTGTAAGTGGGTGTAAACTGAGGATAGTGTTTAAAGCCTGGGAGAAAATCCCTGTAGGGTCCTAGAGGTCCTGTTCTGCGTACTGCTGCTGTACTGGAATTTCACAGCTGCTTGGTGCCTCAGTTTCCCCATCAGTGCCCAGGARGAAAGACTATGAGCGGCTCCAAGGCTCTTTAATGCTTTTATTGTTTTTTATCGGCGTTTTCACAGTATCTCCCCTTCTCTGCTCTCACCAGAGATCAACAACGGCGTGGAGAACACGGATGAACTGTCGCTCTGCTCTGAGAACGGCTACTCCAATGAGATGGTGACCCCCACAGATCATCGGGACACCAAATTGCGGATGAACTGAGGAGCTCGGACCCAACGCCGCGGCTTGGCCAGCTCCCCGCGTTCCCTTGGGCTGCGAGAGCCGTGCTCTCCTGCCTGCTCCGGGATGGGAACCTTTGAGGAACTGCTGGTTGGGCAGACACCCCTTCCCGTTCTCCCATCGGCAGCCACTCCACCTCCCTGGTTGTGAGGTTGTGGGGCTTTTCTGTAAATATGTAGAAAGTCCAATTTTTTTTGTCTTTTTTGAGTGTACCTGTTTTTCCAGGGCATAAATGGAAATACGTTGTTCATTAAATCATCCACCTTATGGCTGAAGTTATTTGAATCTTGACGTAACAGCCTTGGGGAGCCCGGGGAAAGCAGGTGGGACGTGACTCCCCTTTCTCTCCCCGCTCGACTCCACTCCTTTCCTTGGTGCAACGACTGTGTAGCTGAACTCTGTTTAAAACGTACATTGTGAAGTTCTTGTGAAATGTTGTTTTTATTCTTATTTTGTTTTTTGTTGTTGTGTTTTGTTTTTTTTCTTTCCCCTTCCTGGGTAATGAAGTTTTAGCTCTACTTTAACAGGAGGCTGTTTGGAGGCGAGAGAAGATAGCGCTGCTCTTCCCTGCTGAAGTTCAGAGCCGGGGGAGGAATTGCACTGGCTTGTTCGTTTGGGCACTTTCTCCCTGTCCTGCCCCCCTTTCCCAAAACGATGATTTCAGGAGAATGGCCTTTTTGGAGAAAAATGACCAGTMGCAGTTTTAAGGCAAATGGCTGTAAACTGGTATCCACTGGCAGCAATGATTTGATTTCGTTTTTTTTTTTTCCTCTCCCCTGGGCTCTATCGAGAGCCCTGATGGCTTGCAGAAAGCAATGCCGTGGGTGCCACCACTGCTCAGAGATCTGGCTAAAGTGCCTGCCACTTCAAGTGGCATTTGCAGTCACTCCTGGCTTTGCCTGTCCTTGCACCTGCCGAAGAAGAGGTGACATTACAGTGCGAGCTTCTGCCTTTTGGGGCCCAGCCAGGAGGCTGTGGTTGAAGGATTTGTAAATAGTTTGGCAGGGGAAATGACCCAGGAAAATAATTTATTCCCTCAAGGAGGCCTTATCTCCTTGCTTTCAAAGCAGAATGTTCTCGAGGCTGCATGTTAGTGTCCTCCAAAGGAGTGGCAGTCTTGCAGCAGATGCTGAGGGGCTTGTGAAGCGAGAGCTCTCATCAGCATTTTTCCAAAGCAAGGGGCTATAAACCAAAATCCTAGACCAGAGATTTAAAAAAACAAAACAAAACAAAAAAAACCCGCAGAAACTAAGTAGATTACAATTGCGTTTTTCCCCTTCTTGCAAGAGCCTGCAGCTCTCTGCTCTTCAAGGCCTCGCTGAGAGGAGCCTGTTTTTGGGTCGCTTTGCTGTTCACACGGAGCCGGTTCCCAAGGCAGCTGGAGCCAGCCAAAAGGCTGCTGTTGGCATGAATAGGTTTTGGCTTGTTCCCCACATCCTTCTGCTGTTGGATAGTTTCTTTCCTTGCTGCATCGCGGTTGACATGATGTGCAATATGAGAAGTCCCATTGATCRCGGGCTTCCTTTGAAGTTTGGCGTGCACTGCCTTGAAAATGTGGGGAAGTACAAAAGCCGCTTCCTATGGAAGGAGCGGGAGCCAAGGCCGAGGCTCGGGGCACTGGCAGAGCCGGGGTTTCTCTGCAGAGCCTGTGCAGCTCAAGGAGGTGACCTTGCRGAAGAGAGGAGTGTTTCTGGGGTGCTGACGTGCATCGCGTTGGACACCAAATGCAGGTTTGGTATAGCCAGAAACAAGACGTAACGCAAGTTCTTATCACGGCAGCACTGCACTGCTAATTTTTTAGCTGTAATCCAATGGTGTTTGGAAATCCCAGTCTAACGCTTAGTGCAGAAGAACTGGAGGCGAAACTGGCCAACTTAGCTGTGTGAAGGAAATGAAATGAAATGTCAAAGTGACAGAAGAAGAACGCTCTTACTACTAATGCAAGCAAGTCGCCAAACCTTAATTGTGATGCTGTAGTGTGCACACCCTAAGCAGTGCAAATCAAGACTTTAAATCATTCATATCTGCCATGGGTTTTTATTTTTTTCATGAATGTAGGTGGACRAAGACCCCAGTTCGTGCTCCCTCTTACCTTCCTAGTACACTGTCCTTTCATATGGTACTCTTTCAATCCCGTGGGRAAAAAAAAGGTGATTTTTTCCTGCAGAGCTGCAAGATTTTGGTGGAATTGAAGGCCTTTGAGAACAAGTTGCTTCTCCCTTAAATGTGGTGCTGTATTGAAACATTCCTGGCAGATTGTCATTGCCAAGTGAGAGACTTTGTTAAATCTTGGCATCTGTTGATAGTCACCTGCATGTTCTGTTCTTATCCTGGAAGATGATTTTATTGAAAGGTCAAGTGCTTAAAAGCTTGGAAGAGTAAAAAGCAATCCAATGAAGAGTTGCTGACTTTTTTTT
>NW_028185761.1:1560461-1620628 GCF_003343005.1 Rhea americana | reverse complement strand
AAAAAAAAAAAAAAAAAGGATGAGACTTTTTTGATGAAAATAGAGCTAGACCAAAATAAACTCTGCAATGCTCTGTGAAATAAACTGTCGGTATTCCCCTGCCGCTCTGTGATGGTGTTGTGTGTTTGGGGCTTGTTTGCAATGTGGCAGTGCTTTGCTCACTGCATCGTTGGCGTTGATCTTCTCCCCATGTTTCTCATTCCCCATGCTTTGTGGGGGTCGCACRGGTCCTTTTGGGAGAGGAGCTGCACAAAGGAGCATTTGAAGATCCCCACTTCCATCCAGATTTTATACAATAGTAGCTGGGAAGCAGTTGAGTGGGGTGGAGATGACTCTGCAGAGCTCTGTCTTGAACAGTAACTATAGAAATAAATGTTCACTGCTTRTGGCCACAGGGCAGGGGCAATGGTGCACCCATATAGCTGATCAGGCAGCAGTTTTAAACCAAACCRKAGTAAGCAATTTATTTTTAACATGYGCTATGCAAGTGGTTGCCCCAGGGTATTGTGAAGACCAAAAGCATAAGCAGGTTCAAAGAAGCATAAATGACTCATGTGCCTGTTAGCAGCTATTAAACCCAGCAGTCCAGCTGCAGCTTCCAGCTTGGGAAGTCCCTAGCAGCTCTTTGCTGAACATACTGTGCTCCAGGATCTGCTCCTAGCTGTGGTCGGAGGATGCTTTTGGTGAGGAGGGSATCTGATTTGAGCCACATGGCAGTTCTTATGGATTCTTCATTGTTAAATTGCTGTTTTCTGCAGCCTGTGAAGGGCTGCATTTAGTTGATAGTATTTGCTTTAATCCCTTTCATCTCTCTCACCGATTGGTGATGGATGGTTATGAATTTGACTGCCTTCAGGAACATACARTTTGTGTGTTTAAAAATAAAAAAGCCATTGGGGAGAGGGTAAAGCTCCTGATATCCCCTAGTACAGAGTAATTTGTAACTGGGTGCTGTTATTGCTGTTCCCTAGTGAAAGATACTGGAAAGCTGAAAGAAGAGAAATGAAAGTCATGTTGGCTGCATTTATATTATTCAGATAAAAAAGCTGAGGATTAGTCTCTGGGCAGTGAGCCCAAATGGCTTGGGGCAGCCAACTTTGATGTCATTTAACTCTTTCTGCCCCTCTAAAACTGCCCTCATGTATAAGAGCTCAGCAGCGCAGCTGAGTTAGTTCTAGTGTCTGGGAACCTTCCTAACCCTTTAAATTTAGCTAGGAGAGTTGCAGTCTTGAAGTCTGGGAAGTGGTGCTGATGTGACCATGCCCTAGGCCTATGCGGGCGCCTGCCCTAAGAAGGAGCTCTCTCAGATCAGCCTAACCCTTAATGTGGTGCAGTGTTCAGGAGCTTGGCAAAGTTCAAACTGGAAAATGAGAAGTCAGGCTGCAATGTGAACCGAAGATGAGATGTGAGAGTGAAGGCTGGTTCCTTGTCCCGTTGGCTCCTAGAGCAAAGCGATGTCTTTTCAGCTGGAGCACTAGAACAAATGTTGAGCTCAATGCAGGTAGTGACAATAGATGAAACTAGGCTTTTTCCTCATAAGCCTCTCTTGTTTTCTCCATTTTCTCCTTCCAGAGGCCTATTTCTGCTCTAGATGCTTCTCTGATGCCTTAATCTATTTGATTCTCTTGCTTCAATCTCTTTTCCAGGTTGCTATYGATTACCTTTCGCTTTTGTTAACCAGCTGGGATAGTGTCTTGACACACTCTGTGGTGAGGTGGAGCTGCAGATGATGGTGCATGGATAGATGTCCTGGACAGGATGTGTTTCCTTTTCTCAGAGCATGAGGTTGGCAGTGCAGACCACAATGTGATTAAGTCTGGTCACCACCTCCCTTGTTTCTCAGTTACTTTAGTTATCTGGTTTATCAGAAGCTCTAGCCTTTCTTCTTGGCTTTTCCACTCTTTTCTTTTTCTCTTCAGCTTAGCCACATCCCTTCTCCTTCCTTTTCCTTCCTCCTCCAGGCACACACTGTTCCTTCCAGTTGCATGCTCTGGAGTTAGCAGTACAGCCTATCATGATGGCTGCACTTTCCCTGCAGGTTTCTGAAGTTCCTGGACAGTTTCCATTTCCTGGAAGTTTCCATTTTCCATCTTTTTAATGCTTGTGCCTTTGCACTTAATGACTTYTGTGGGTCACCTGCCAAGGGCTGGGCGTTTTTAATGTGAAGAAGAGATTTTATAGCACTCTTAGTGGTGCACTTTTCAGTGTCTGCATCTACCCTGGGGAGGAGATCCAGGGTACCTGGAGGGGAAGGGATGAGAGGGTGGGCTGCTGTCTCTGCACAAAGCATCCTTCCTCCAGCRCTGTCTGGCAGATCCCTCGTTCAAATGCTCACATGTCCTTATGCAGCCCTCTGGGATGCTTAATACCCTAGTTTCACAGAAGATGACCACCAATCTGGGTTGTAGCTCTCACATGGGGACAGGCACTTTGGGGCACAGTGGCATCTCATGGGGAGATCCAGGGCCAAGTGCAGTGTAGTCTGGCTCTAGTAATCTTCTCAGTAGGAGGCTGCGCATGGGCAACAGGTAGAGCTGCACCCTAGAAAACCTTCTCATTGCAGTCACTTTGTGTATTTACAGCATCTTGTTAGCTTTGCCCTCTGTAGCTGCAGCCCCCTGCCTGAAGCTGAGGATGGGCTTTGAACATATCAGTAGCACCGTGCACTGTTGTTGCAAAGAAGACAGCCTTGCATGCTCACTGAAGGGTTCCTCATGTTCCCCCRTGCTCAGGAAACCTGCTTGTTGTGCTCTATGGGGCAGGGTCAGCACTGTGCTGCTGTTTGGCCTGGTGGCCCTGCTCCCAGTGATCTCTACACAGAGAAAAATCAGGTCTGAGGCCACCCTGCGTGGCCAGACACCCCAAGCTCCACGTGTGCCTGGCTACGGCGGAAGCCCTGGCTAGTGCTGCCTGGCAGTGCTGATGCCGTCCCAGCGGAAGATCCTAAGAACAAATCCTTCCTCCGTCCCATTGCACAGGCTGGGAAACCACAGGCTCTTTCTAGGTTGCTGGTGATTCATATGCAAATGGTGGGAGCAAGTAGGATGCCAGCTTGTGCCCAGTGCCTGGGTGATGGGACACTGAGCCAGTCAGCAAATGTGGCTGTGGTGCCTCAGCAGAGGGATGGTTTCACTGGGTTGACAACACACAGAGTTTGGTTATTACTGATATTTCCCTGCTGCCTATCATGAAATCATAGAGGTTGTTCAAACCAATGCTGAGTAAGAGAGGGAAGGTGGTCTGTGTCACACTAYGGTCACACTATGGTTTTATAGTTTTTGACAGCCTTCAGGACAGCGGTTACTTTGTGGAGCAAATAGCAGCTTCCCAAGGGCTTCTTTGATTCCTGCTACCAGCATTTAAAAATCCAGCCAACTGTTGGGATGGGGTTGCAGAAGAGAGTGTGGAAAACCACATGGGGCAAATCTCTTCTCCTGTTCTCGTCTTCCTCATGGACCTAATTACCACATGTTAACGAGAGGCTTAGCCGCTCTTCCCTGTTCCAATCCATTCCTGCTCCGGRTGCCTTTCTGCTCAAAAAGCCATATTTTATTTATCCTCTTTAGTGTGGTTTTCAGAAAGCCGGAGACTCTATCAAATGAATCGTTCCACCTGGACTCCAGTTTGCTCTCCAGATGGCTCAGTCCTCTTAAGCTGCCCTGGTGTGATATATTTTTTTTTCCTAAGCCGCTATGGGTTTTCCCTGCGTCCTGGCTCCTCCCTGGCTGGCTGTTATTGACAGCTGCATGGCTAATGCCCTGTAGCTCTCCAGCATGTCATTCAGGAGAAACAAAAGCAGATTTCTCCCCCACCTCTCTGGCAGTGWGGATAAAGGGGATGCTTTTGTGCTTCCTGAAGCACTGCTGGAGAAGAGCTGAGCATGCCTTAGGGCTGCAACCTGCCTCCGTGCAGAGCCCCAACACGAATGTGAACTCTCCTCCGAGAGGGAAGCTGAAGCTTTTCWAGGTCTCGCCTGGAGGACGTGACCTGCTGGCCAGGTAACATTTGACTTTTCGCGCTAGCATTTGTGGAAGCATAGCCAGAAAAATAAAGCCATCGCTGTGGGACTCRGATGGAGAGGGTGATCCAGAGAGGGGATGACCCGTGGTGAAGAAAACCCAGTTCCTCCTCAGCCTCAGTATCGCTTGCCCTGTGGGTAGACAGGAGGGCTGCGAGCTGTGCAGAGGTGTCTGGCTTACTCCAGGAAGGGTGGCAGGGGGGTCTTTTTGTATGGAGGTCAGCCCCAACTGTTTTTTCCCAGCACCAAGCCTTGCGGAGCTGCGAGTGACCCTGACGGCTTGGAAATGCGAGCAGATCAGGGAGAGAAGTGTGGACAGAGACGTATTTGTCTTTGTCAGAGATGCGTGAGCCTGCAAACTGCAGAGCTTGCCGTACTCTGTGCGGAAGGCATCTCTAGAGACATGTCTTTGTTGTAACTTCTCTAAATCACTTCAGCCTGGCTAAGAGCTGCATAGACCCGAGGCCTGTCAGTGGCGTTTGGGGTGGCTGGAGTTTCACCCACCCCTCCAGGGTTTCTTAGATATTTATGTAGTGGTGGTCATGCTGCTTTAACTTCTCTTCAAGTCTCTGCAGCACCCCTGTGACAGAGGCAGAGCTGCTTTCCCTACTGCTGAGGGATTTTTGGAGACACAAAGGAAATGGTGACACTTCCTTGGGGTGTAGGGGTGGGAAAAGGATCCCAAGGACCAGACCTGASTGTCCTACACCCAGCTATCCCAGTAAGGTGCAGCTAGGATGTGTCCTCTGGAGTATGGGAGAATCTGAGCACTTCTGGAGGTTTGAGCCCCAAAGAGTCCCCAAACTAGGCTCTTTGCTGTTACTAAGCCTTGGAAAAGCAACCTAAAACTTGCACAATGAAAGCTGGAGCCGTAATCAGGCATCTCTGTCCACTCCCAAGCCTGGAGTCCTCTGTCGGACACCCCTACTGACACCACCCTCTCCAAGAGCGGTGCTGGGTATCTGCCCTGCTTTAACACATAGTTGGTGGCATCGCTGTGCCCCACTTATTTCAAGTCCAGATGGGAGTGCAGCTGGSTAGGTGATCAGGGATCCACGCGCAATCCTCTACTTCCATCCCCCATGGGGAGCTGGGTCTGTGCACTGGTGATGGACCAGACCCAGCTTTTGGGCAGAACTGGAGGAAATGGGGCAGAGCAGAAGTACTGGGGGGAATCTAGGACTGTGAAAGCAGCTGCAGAGGATTTAGAAATCATAGTTTGGAGTCTCTGGCTCACTTGCCATCGTCAGATGGTCGKTTTTTGTTGCTATTTCAATGCCGTGATACTCCTCTGATTTTCAGACCCCCCCCCACCCCAGCGGGGAGAGGTCTTTTCCCCCAGGGATAAGCAACATAGGGGCTCCCGGCTACTCTTCCCAGGTTGTGCTGCTTGCCTCCTTGACCCATCTGAGCAGTGATCACCTGTTTGGATGTACAACCGTTTACAGCCTCCAGGCTGAGCATGTGACTTTTAAACTCACMTGGAGAACAAATCTAGCAGAAAGGTATACACAGGCAGGCATCACCCTTGCCTTTGGGCAGCTAATTTCRTAAGTACCTTTGGCAAATCTCAGTCTCACATGCTTACCTCTGGATTTTTCACTGGAATAAGACTTCTGGGGAACTATGGTGGATACAAAAAGTCAAAATTCTGCATTGTTCATGGCTGGGMTGTACTATGGAGCTTCAGTGTCTGGCAGAGTGGATAAATCAGCCAACAAAAGTGGCAAAATGTCAGCAAAAAAAGGAAAGGGTAATGAGGTGTTAGTTAGAGGGTCTGATTTGGTTTCCGTCTCTGACAACAACCTTTCTATGTGACCTTAGGAAACAGTCACATATCCTCTGTGCTGTCAGTGCAGTCACWCTTTCCACTTGCAGCTTTCCACTACATAGTGGAAAACCCGACTGTCCATTTGGACAGGGTAARCTGGGTTTATACATCCCACTTCTCTCATAATGGTGTTGGCCCTGAGCTGATCCTGGAAACCTAGTAGCTTGATGTGTTTACATCTAAGCTCAGGATCCTTGCTGGGTTGAGTGGACCCTTGCGGAGCTGACCTAGGAGTTCCCATGACACACCTGGTTTTCAAGGTAACATTCTCCTCAGTCATGATTACCGTATATCCCCTCCTGTCCTTCAGTGGCAGAAGCAGTGTCCATTGATTGCAGGTGAAGTAGACAAAGGTACCAGCAGGGTATCATGAAGTACAGCATAGGCTGGGCAGGGCAACTGCCTAAGGAGAAAATATCTCCTAAAATAAGAAGAGGTTGGTCTAATGGGATGGAACTGGGTGGGAAATATCCTGGTACACATCACTGTGCTGTGTGGTTTGGAGGAAATGTTTCATTGCTGAGGATGAGCTGTGGGTCAGGATGAAGGGGCAGAGTTTGGTTATACTTTGCCTGGAAGCTGTACTTCCTCRTGGAACTGAGGCACATCACAAACCCATGATGGATATTGTAGTTAAGTATTTTAATAAGCATACTGTTCTTCTCTTGTCTCCTTCAATCCTTCTCGATCAGGATGCATCGACTGATGAAAGAAGAATCAAGTTACAGAACAAGCAGCCTGGAAAATGCATCTCGGGACTCAAGCAAAGAAAAGCTGCACATGAAGCTCTGCAGTGGGTCCTGCCAYGCTGAGCAAATCCTCCAGACACTAAACTCCTACCGGCAAAGTGGCATCTTTACAGATGTGGTGCTGTTGATTGACGGACAAGAATTCCCCTGTCATCGGGCCACTTTGTCAGCCAACAGCACATATTTCCGGGCCATGTTTGGTAGCAATCTCAAGGAAGGCCACCAGGATATCATCAGCATCCAGAAGATTTCTGCTTCAACCATGTCTCTCCTTCTCGACTATATGTAYGGGGGGAATATCATCATTCAAGAGGACAATGTTGAAGACATCCTGGAACTATCTGACTTGCTGCAGATCTCCAAGCTCCGAGATGCTTGTGTCACCTTCCTTGAAGGTCAGCTTCACCCATGCAATTGCCTGGGCATCATGAAGTTTGCCGATTCATTCTCTATCACTTCCCTGACAGAGAAGAGCAAGAGGTTCATGCTGGAGTGTTTTGTGGAGGTGTCATGTCATGAAGAGTTCCTGGAGATGGGGGTGAAGGAGTTGGTTGAATATCTTTCCAGTGAGCAGCTGGTGGTCCCCAAGGAGGAAGTGGTCTTYGAAGCAGTGATGCGCTGGGTACGGCATGATATACCTGTTCGGAAGGGAGCRTTGAAGGAACTCCTTGAGCATGTGCGTCTGCCCCTACTTGATCCCACGTACTTCCTGGAGAAGGTGGAAATGGATGGACTCATCCAGGACTCAAAGGAGTGCATTCCTCTACTGCATGAGGCACGCAAGTACTACATCCTTGGGAATGAGGTCAGCTCTTTGCGATCAAGGCCCAGAAGGTAAAAGCCAGCACCTTCTTCCCTAGACCTGTATGACCTATGTTCAGGAGGGGAGGGTTCCTGGGTTTTTCTAGGTTTTTCTGGCTTAAGATTTTCTTTCACATTTCTTTGGAAACCTTTTGCTTTAGCAGTATGTTAATATGAGGAACCTAGCTTTACAGCAAGACTGAATGAGATACTTTGGCCTCTGGTACTGTAGTGACTCTGGCTCAGAATCAGAGGAACCCTACTTTTCCTGTGCTTTTRCAATTCTACTTAGAGTGCAGGGAGATTTCTTTACAACAGCAGTCATGCTACTGGAGATCACCTGAGGCTTAGAGTGCTATAAAGAGGAAGCAAACAATCTTGCACTTTTGAAATCTGTGTTTTGATGTGAATTTTTTTCCAAAAGTTAATTTATGACAGAAAAAGGCAATAGTGGTGATTTTTTGAAGCATTTTTTTTACCTTTTTCAAACTAAAGAGTGGATAAAAAATGGATAAAAAAAAAGAGTGGATAAAAGCCATTTACATTTTAAATTAAAACGTAAAGGAAGAGGTCRTGTTTCTGCTATTTTCTTTTCATCCTGGACAGAAAGGAATGGTAGTAGTTGGCTATAAGGGCAGATAGATGAGAATGCACCCAGATCTGCAGTCTCACAGTGATCAGCTTAGGTGAATGTGGTTTTCCAACTCCTCAAGTCAGYTCTGGTCATAAAGCAGCATAGAAGCTTTTTTTGTAACATGAGCACAAGCTGATGAGTCATGCTAGACCTCAGCTCCCCACAGAGCCAAATTAGGTGTCCCTGGGGTATGTTCTTGCAACCAGGAGTGCTAAAGTCACCATGAAGAAGCACCAGGAAGTRTGGTGACATTGACGCTTGTCACCTYAGCTCAAAGCCAACCTGTTATTTTTGGTCTGGCTCYTGTAAAGCTGTTCAGGTGCCTGCCCTGAGCCCTAACTTGTGGAAAGGCTCACATGAGTATGACCTGTCATGAAGTGACTCTACTGCTCTGACTCAAATAGTACTGGAAACCCTGCTCTCATAGCTTTCATAAGGCCACCAGCACAGGCCTTACTCAAGTTGCTTCACTTGTTTCACTTGTGACCTCCCTAYTTCCCAAATGGAGGCATTGGAGATGGTTGGCTTGGCTTAAAGGGCTCTTGTGAAGTTTACATTAATGCGTGCAAAACTTTTTTGTTAGCAAGGTGTGCTCTGGACATGCTGCGGTGGGTGTGCAATGATGCCATCTAAATGCAYGTCCAAGCCGTGGGCAGGCAGGCATATTTGTAGCTCTTTACTTCTGGCTGAATTCACCAATGGACTGAGCAGTGGGCTCAGACCTGATTTCCGTTCCCAGCTCTGCCACTGGTCTACTCTTATTCTGCCTCTTTTGGTGTTTCCCTCAATATCCCTAGTCTGTCTCCTCCTGGCCATCAGTACAGTGCCTAGCTGACAAGCATTGCCGCGAGGAATTAAAGTTCAGGGGTCTTGTGCTCTCCTGCCCTTTGGCTCAAGGMATCCAGATATTTTGACCTCTCAGTGAAGTGGCCTTGACAGAACACTGAAGGTTGCCTCAAAACACTTCAGAAGTCCCACCCTGGTATTTAGGACATTATTCTGGCGGGGGGGGAAGAGGTGATGTGAATCCTCTCCAGCCAAGGTGAGGCTTGAAGCAGGGTCTTCTCTGCACTGAATACCACAACAGGCCATTATATAAAGAACTGCTCAATAAAAGGATCTGTGGTGACCAGCTCAAGCAGGTAGACAGCTAAAATTCATGGGAGTAAGTGCCACCCTTGGTGGTCACGTTTCACCTCTGTCCTTTTATAGCTTTGGCCGTAATTGAAYTGTCTCAGGCTGTACAAACTATGGCAGGGCCCAGGACTGGCCCACAGTCTTTCAAATCCTCTTTCACTCTCCTCCTTCCTCTCTCCTTCCCTCCTGCAGAGTTGTTCCTCTCTCACCACCGACTAGCTAGCAGGATATTCCTTTCCCTGCTGGCTGTCTCATCTGCTTGCTGCTATTACGGCTGGAGAGAGTGAGCTTTCCTGGAAACACTTCTCTCTCCAGGCAGGGAGCTTGTCACARGCTCTCTGCCAGGAATGGCTTTCCACGCTTGTGGCTACGCCTTGAGGATTAGGCTTGATTGTGCAGATAGAGGGAGGGCAGTGGCAGGAGCCAGTCTCACGAAGGGTTTTTAAAGGTGCCTCTCCTTCCGTGTGCAGGTTAGACCCCTTCCCACACAAGCTGAGACATGTCTTCGGTTTGCGCATGCAGCCAGGAGAGAAAGTGCAGGGGTGAAAAGACTTGCCTAGAAAATCAGTAGTATATGCAGGAAAGAAGCCTACTCTATCCACTGGACGGTGCTGCCAGGATCCTAGATGGGCAGGAGGGGCAGCAGGAAGGAGTGACCTGGCCTGTGGACTTATTCATGCCTGTCTTGGTCCAGGTTCATGGAGATGGCAGAAGTTATCGTCATTATTGGRGGCTGCGATAAGAAAGGCCTTCTGAAGCTGCCCTTCACGGACCTCTATCATCCGAAGAGCAGGCAGTGGACAGCCCTCTCTAGCGTGCCTGGCTATACCAAGTCAGAGTTTGCTGCCTGCACGCTGAAAAATGATGTGTACATATCAGGTGAGATGCCATGGGCCAGCTGGTCCCTCCTCGGTTAGGAAGAGGAGCAGTGAGGCYTCACTTGGACAACCATGCCTCAGGTTTGTTCACTGAGGCTTTATTCATGCGCACCCCAGCTGGCAGCAAAGTAACTTCTTGATGAAGCTTATTCTTACGTGATTTAAATTTGGATGTTCCAAGGAACAACTTGACTTTTGTGGGAGGATGGAACTGTTGATAATATTTCTCTCCTGCTTCTCTGGGCATCTGTTAAGTGTTTGTCTCTGGAATGAGCTGGATTTGGTGCATGCAGCCAGATAGGGTTTAACAATGGGTTAACAGATAGGGTTTAACCACCCTCCTTTAACAATGAGGTTTCCTACCTGCTGCTCATTTAAAATGTCCATCAGATGCATCCAGAGTACGGGTGGGAGAAGTGCAGTAAGTGCCTTGAAGTCCAGAGGACATCTCCCTTGGGAAGCTGATTTTACACAACCACAGCCCTGTGGGGAGGAACATTATAAAAAAAACCCCTAAAACAGGATTACAGTGAGCAAGTTCTGCTTAGCCAGCTTTTTTAAGGGCACAGACAATCTTCAGGCTTCGTTACATWGAAATAAGAGCACAGACACCTGGCTATCAATAGCCAAAGGAATTGTGCACAAGCTTTCTTATTCACACYGAAAGTGTGTGCGTATGTCTGATAACCAAACCATCTAGCTAGAGGCTACTGTAGAATATAACATTCATTTTGAAGAAGGAAGGTACTGTGGGGTCCTAGAATTCCTAGCGTTCTAGCTGGCTTCCCAACAGCCATATTCTGGTCTACATTGTTCCATTTCATGGAGAAACTATGGATTATTGTAGTGCAGTGAGGTGACGCGACTGTCCTTGGGATCCCATTAGCCCTCCATCCCTCTGATTTTCAGGAGGACACATCAGCAGCAATGAGGTTTGGGTGCTGAGCTCCCAGTTGAACGTCTGGATCAAAGTTGCGTGTCTGCAGAAAGGCCGATGGAGGCACAAAATGGCAGCGCTTCAGGGCAAGGTAGGMACTGGCCTTATTTTTTGGAAGAAGTCATGGAGCACTGTCTTCCACGTCTCCCACTGCCCGGTATAATACAACGTTGTCACTGTTTGTCTTCTGGGTCATTTAGAGATGATTTTGATGGGGGAGCTACTGCAACATAATTAAGATGTCACTGTTTTCAGTTAAGTTTGTGTTGTCACCTGAAGTAGCCACAGATGAAATCTGAAACTCGTAACAATAAGACCTACCATGGGATGGTGCCAGACTTCTGCAGACGACTATATGTAAAGTCTTTGGGTGAAAACTATGCAGTGTGAGGCATTTGAACCTGATGTATCTAGCCGCTGATTCAAGAAGAAGGTTTTACTTTGACATGGTGTCTTTCTTTCTGGACATGTCCTAAGCTCATCCCATATACTCTGTGACAGCATAGCCAATTAGGTGAGTCCGTGAGTTTCTAATTAGCTTACTTTGCTCCTTTTGTGGCAGATCTATGCTGTGGGAGGGTTTGATGGTTTTTACCGTCTCTCCAGCGTGGAGTGCTATGACACCTTCTCCAACAGCTGGTCGACCTTGGCCCCGCTGCCTCAAGCCGTGAGCTCAGCGGCCGTGGTCTCCTGTCTCAACAAACTATACGTGCTGGGTGGTGCTGTGGATGACAGTGCAAACACAGACAAGGTATTGTTGACACAAGGGTATGAGAAACAAGACYGAGACATGCAGAATAAGCCTTTAGCTAGCCCAAGAGTGGGAGTTATCAGCTTGATGTAGTTCTATTTTTGGACATCGTGCTTTGATAAAGAGGATTCAAGGAAAGGCCAGAAATAAACATCAAAAATGGACAGAGACCAAGAAAACTTGGTCTACTAGGTGATGCAGAGAGAAATGGGGTTGCCTAAGCTAAAAGGAAGTGAGCACAAGTTTTCAAAAAAAAAAAAAAAAAAGCTGCTGCATGAAAGGAAGGAGTTGCATGTTTTTCACATCGTCTGGGATTAGGGTAAGTCATAGATTTAAATGGAAGCTGGTAAGACCAGAGAAGGTAAAAGAGAGGTCTCAGGAGTTCATTGTACCTTAGGCATAGTTTCAGTAGAGTCAGTTGTGCGTGGTCACTGGGTGCTGAAGCTCCCATTTGACGTTCTGTCCCTGTGCACTTTCAATGCTAGTGAGCAGCAATTTCATCCAACCATGGAGATGAGAGAAATTTATATTCCAATAGATGTGTTTCTCCTCTCAGGTCCAGTGTTATGATCCAGAGGAGAACAAGTGGACACTCTTGTCCCCTACACCTTTTTACCAGCGGTGCATCAGTGCYGTGTGCTTGGACAACATCATTTATGTTGTAGGTGGACTCCTCAGTAAAATCTTCAGCTATGATCCAAGAAAAGACAGCTGGCGAGATGTGGCCACCCTCCCTGGACCGCTGGTAAGGAAATTTTTTTAGAAAGAAGCTCTGAGCTTTTTCTGTCTGCCAACGGCTAGAAACAGCAAAGGTCACATTGCCAGCTGGGGGCATTTCACCTACTTAAACTCTTGCTGGAAGAGTAAGGTAGTAGCATCTCATATCATTGCAAACTGGAGGAAAAAAATGATGCTCAAGGATCATGATGAAGTAGTTCCCCAAATACCCACAATTCCTAAGAACTGCACTCCGCTTTCCCTACCTACCTTCCCTCTCTTTTGCTAGACAGGTGAGACAGGCCAATTGCAATGACTTGCTCCCCTGCTCAGCCCCACTGCGTAAAGCTAGAGGGCTGTTCCTAAACTCTTGGGCTTTCCTTTTCTTTTCCAGGAGAGCTGTGGCCTGACRGTGTGTGGAGGGAAGATTTACATCCTGGGTGGCCGAGACGAGAACGGGGAGGGCACAGACAAAGCGTTCACTTTCGACCCAGCAACAGGGAGCGTGGAGCAGCAGCCTCCACTGCAGCGTTGCACCAGTTATCACGGCTGTGTGACCATCCTGCAACGCATGAACAGATGACCGYGGGGCTTCTACTGCATCTGCCTCCCAGCCAGAGCCTACCGTTGAGACAGTGGCCACCCAGTGTGTGGATGGACAGCCCACCTTCTTTCCTGTGGTATTCCCCTCTACAAGGAAGAATAGTAGCCACTGAAGATGTGCTCCAGGCAGGCCCTAACCAACCTGTTTTGTTTTTACAGACACCAACACTTTTGATGTTGACCTGCGTGCGAGGAGGGGCTGTGCGGGCTGTGTCAAAGTTGCACTACAGACCTTGCTACAGTAGGATCCAAGTGTCATTGCAGCCCCCGAAACTGCTGAACTGGATCTTTACTTAGGTTTTCCTGGCTGTAGATTATGGTTTTCTGTTATGGTGGAAACAAAGGCTCGCTGTCCTACAAGGACATGTATTCTGCCGGTCTCTGACTTCTGAGGCTGATACAGTCACAGTTACAGAATCCAGTTCTTYAATTAAAACTATCAGATATTTGTGCATTTAGCTCTATAGAGCCCTTTGTCAAACCATGGCACTGACCTRGATGGTGGTTGACATCCATGAACTGTTAGTCCCACTGACAGTGGAAGACTGAGGCTGAGATTTCAAAGTTGATATTCCAAGAAAATTTCTGTGCTAAATTCCTAAACGCCTGGTTAAATAGTCCATGTTCTGACTCAGTTTTGCACATGTAGTATAAAATTTCCTTCTATCCCCCTATAGCACAGAGTGCTGTCTCTTTTCACATGTATTTTGTGGTTGGACTATTGTCTTACTGAGTCTTTGGCATTAAGAGGAAAAGTGAATTGTGTAGCCAAGAATTTCTTCTTTGGAGAGCGTAAGTAGTGGAATATTAATGTGTAGAAGTTAGCCATCACTTAGATAGCAACAATGACATGAAGAACTGAAGCATGGTAGCCAYGGAATTGCATCTGGCTTAGTGTGGCTCCAGAGCATGCTGGCAATTAGGAAAATGATATTTAACACACTGAATACAGAGTCTCTGACAGATCAAATATCTACSCTGCTGTCAGAACAGTTATTGGCACAGCTTTCACCTGTGTCAGCTCTGACTTTTCCACACAGTTTCTAGGCATAGTTTGGGAGCTGTCATGGTCCAGCATGTTCTCCAGGTGCAGCTGGGGGTAGCCCATTTGGAGAGTGAATTTGATAGCACAGACTGCGTTGTTCCAGGTCAGGTGGCCTCAGAGTTTAGAAAGAATCCTGAGACCATCTGGTTTGGCAGAACAACCATAACTTTTGATGTCAGTGTCTTTAGTCCAGGACTAGAATTGGTAATTTGATGGGTCCATGTAAATGTCCATGTTGATCATTTATGAACTTGGTTACTGCCAAATGCAGAGTGGGTCTCTTAAACTCCCATTAYTTGTATATTGTGGGGTGCACACCTCTAACAGCATGCTGCTGGCTGGCTGCTGTTCCCTCTGTACCTTCCTTTCCTCAACCCGATGGTGAACTCTTTCTTCAGAGGAAACTACTATGGGCMTTGGCTCAGATACTTCCCTCTTCAGAGCCATTTGGTTACCTTAAGTCTCATATTATTTCCTTCTTCCCCACATAGAGTTGATTTTTTTTCTATCTGGTCCTCTTTAGCTGACCAATGCTTATGTCTTCTGTGAGATCTAAGAAGTTCACCTCTTCTTCATGATATCATCACCTGTAAAACATAGCAAAAAGAAATCACTGTTAACAGAAGCCAAACTGGCTGGAACCTTGCAAGCTAATCTTCTCTCATAAGGAAGTGCATGTTTTTACATCATTCAAGTGAAGTATTTTGTTGTAGAGACCATACCCTATACTCCTCATAGTYGAGTTTGAAATGTTTGGGGGTTATGGTGGCAATTTTGTCTATCAAGGTACACTATTTATGGTTTCAGACTCAAATTCTCCTTCAGACTTGTGGACATTAGCTCTTTGTCAGATCGTTAGTAGCACAATCTGTCCTTTGAGCAATATAAAGGAGATTCAGTACTGGTATAGGTTATTACCCTGATGATAGAGARGGAAGTTCATGCTGGTGAAAAGAAGTTTTATTTGCTATCACAGTTGGCTCTTTGGTGGGAATGRTTACTTCAGTAGAAAAAAAAAAGCATGTGCACATCAACCCATGGTGTGGTAGACTTTAGGTTAGACACCTTTATTCTCCTACAGTCCGATTCCCTGAGGACTACAAGGCATGACACATCTGCCTTGAGCAGTTCTGTTGCTCTTACTGCTCGCTTGTGCCTTAAGCAATTCACCTCTTTCTTTGGTACGGAGGCCCCTTCCAACAGTGTGGTTTGGGGCCCAGTGTCTCCACCTCACACTCATGCTTTATCTGGCCAAGAAGGTTCTTCATTCACAGACTGTCTGTTATCATCTCCTTCCATGCGGACTGYACTTTGGAAAACACTTCTGGTGTTTCAAGAGGATGGGTTCAACCAGACCTTTTAAGTGCATGTGCTGAATGAACTCTGCTCAGCTGAGGATGATCAACAGTATGAGAAACCAGCTCTTATGAAAAGCTTGGTTCTCATGCCATATTTCTGCCTTGCCTAAAGTATTTAGAATAGGGCTATAAACTCACCCATAGCCTGTTTGGCCATTGACAGATCTTAGAATCATAAAATCATAGAATGGGTAAGGTTGGAAGAGACCTCTGGAGATCAGCTAACCCAAACCCCTGCTCCAGCGGGGTCACCTAGAGCATGTTAGATAGGGTTGCATCCAGGTGGGCCTTGAAGATCTCCACAGAAGGAGACTCCACAACCTCTCTGGGCAACCTGGTCCAGTGCTCTGTCACTCTCACAGGGAAGAAATTCCCCCTCATGCTCAGACGGAACTTCCTGTGCTTCAATTTCTGCCCATTGCCTCTTGTCCTGTCACACGGGACAACTGAGAAGAGTTTGTCCCCATCCCTTTGACACCCTCCCTTCAGGTACTTGTCACATTGATAAGGTCCCCCCTCAGTCTTCTCTTCCCCAGGCTGAACAGGACCAGCTCTCGCAGCCGTTCCTCAGAGGGCAGGTGCTCCAGCCCTCGGATCATCTTTGTAGCCCTATGCTGGACTCTCTCCAGTAGCTCCATGTGTGTCTTGTCCTGGGGAGCCCAGAACTGGACACAGTACTCGAGATGAGGCCTTGCCAGGGCTGAGTAGAGGGGCAGGATCACCTCCCTCCACCTGCTGGCAACACTCTTCCCAATGCACCCCAGGAGACCATTGGCCTTCCTGGTCACAAGGCCACATTGCTGGCTCATGGTCAACTTGTCATCCACCAGCCTTTCCAGGTCCTTCTCTGTAGAGCTGCTCTCCAGCAGGTCAGCCCCCAGCTTGTACTGGTGCCTGGGGTTATTTTTCCCTAGGTGCAGGACTCTGCACTTGCCCTTGTTGAACCTCAGGAGGTTCCTGTCCACCCAGCTCTCCAGCCTGTCCAGGTCTCTCTGAATGGCAGCACAGTCCTCAGGTGTGTCAGCCACTCCTCCCAGCTTGGTATCATCAGCAAACTTGCTGAGGAGGCACTCTGTCCCCTCATCCAGGTCATTGATGAAGAAGCTGAACAGGATGGGAGCCAGTCCTGAGCCCTGGGGGCCACCACTAGCCACAGGCCTCCACCTAGACTCCACGTCACTGATGACGACCCTCTGAGCTCTGCCTTTCAGCCAGTTCTCAATCCACCTCACTGTCCACTTGTCTAACCCACACTTGCTGAGCTTCTCTAGGAGGATGTTATAGGAGACCGTGTCAAAAGCCTTGCTGAAGTCAAGGTACACAATGTCCACTGCTCTGCCCTCATCTACCCAGCCAGTCATTCCATCAGAGAATGCTGTCAGGTTGGTTAAGCAGGATTTCCCCTTGGTGAATCCATGCTGGCTACTCCTGACCACCTTCTTTTCCTCCATATGTCTGGAGATGACATCCAGAAGGAGCTGTTCCATCACCTTTCCAGGGATGGAGGTGAGGCTGACCAGCCTATAGTTGCCTGGGTCCTCCTCCTTGAAGACTGGAGTGACATTGGCTTTCTTCCAGTCCTCAGGCACCTCTTCAGTTCTCCAGGACTTTTCAAAGACAATGGAGAGCGGCCTGGCAACAGCATCCACCAGCTCCCTCAATACCTGTGGGTGCATCACGTCCGAGCCCACGGATTTGTGGATGTCTAGGTTGCCCAGGTCTCTAATCCTATCCTCAAATCCTATCCTACCCTGTCCTATCTTTGCGCTCTTGTTCTTGTAAAGAGCATTGTAATATATCTGGACATAGGAATAGCTTTGCTAGGAAAAGGGAGCAGTTTTCCACCTGCACCAGTACCTTGCTGGGTAAACACCCCTTTACTTTTACACCCAGCTGAAACATCCCTGTGGGGGWCTTGCTTAGACTAAGCCTAAAATGTTTGAAAGAGGTTTCTAAAGGGGGAAACTTGTGCTTTATGCCTATTTTGGGGGGGCCCTGATTTGGAATTTGGAAGACTTGGGCTATAGACTTTWAGACCTGGGTTTTCCTTGGCCTAAGATGGTGCTTTAACCATCCAGCGAGAGATGTGTGCTAGAGATGATTCAATATGCTTTTTTTCCTTTGTTCTTTTTCTTTCGTAGGGGGAAGGGGGGCGATTAGGAAACATTCATAAGATTGTGTTTTTATTCCAGTGATAAATAAAGCCTCAGGAGAAAAACTCAGACATTGCTATAACACAGAACTGTTATGCTTTTCWCAACTTCTTTTTCCAGAGTCTTTTCTGATTTTCCTAATGCCTCCTATGAGTCTCTTGCTGTACTTCACACTTTAGTCTTGTAGAAATAAAAACRCTTGAAAGGGTAGATTCAGAATAAGATGTTCAGGTCAGCTTTCCCATGTGCTTTTGATGTGTGGTGTGTTGCAATAGGTGTAACATGATGGTGGAAGTTGTGACATAGATACTAAAATGTTCACCTTGTTCTTGGTCCTGATATTCATTGTACTGCTGAACGGTGTTTGTGTTTTGTAATGGCTGTGAGCTGTGGGCACGCAGGGGAGGGGTAGGGAAGCGATTTAACTTGTTATTTTTAGAAATAAACATTTCTATTGATACCTAAGTGCTTTTGCTGCAGGAATTTTTTGACTATTTATCTCTCATTTGTGTATATTGCTTAATGGCATTCCGAAAACGCTAATGGAGCATCAGAAGAGCGTTGGGAGCACCATCACTGAGATCAGCAGAAAGGCTTGAGAGCTGGGTTTTGGCCTCTGGGACACCTGAGTTGTCACTCTAAGCAGGTAAGAACCTCAAGGTAATGCTATTAGTCTGCAAAGGATCGTATCTTTAAATATAATACGGGATCATGTCCAAATCAAGATAGAGAAGGTATCTGGATCAGCCAAACTCAGCTGAAGAGTTGGGAAAACTTTACTGATATTTTGGTGTGATRGAAAAAGTATCCTCAGAGAAATGAAAGATTAGTTGTCCTGAGTGATTTTTCTTCTTGGTATATCRGAAGAGCAAGCAACTAGCTGTACTACAGTCTGCTCTTGACTTTGGAGAAGACTTTTGCCAGATCACATGTAAAGCTCTGCCTCTCTGTGTTTACAGTAAGACACAGACTTGCTGTGGGAGCTCTGTATAGCAAAAGACGTAGAAGAAAGTAGTGATCATCTGTAAAGCATGTGCAGTCATTCAGCTTTATGTATTTAAGCATGCAATAAATGACTTTTTATTGCACTCCAAAACAGTAACTCTTGATCATTTTCAGGCAGTATTGAAAACATGCCTTCCTCACTCCATCTTTTTGGTTTTACTGTTGCTTGTCTCAGCAGGTGAGTTACTTTTGTTATGTTTGTATTTTGGGTGTGAACTACAAGGAAGAAAAAGCTTTGGGGTAGAAATCACATGGATTATGCAGATGGCAATACCTTCATGGACTGATAGTATTTGTCCATGACACACAGACTAGAAGAACGAAAAATAATCTGGAAGATGGGCTTGCTTTGGAAAGTGAGATGGAATGCTTGGTAACCTTGGCTACCTASTCAAAAAATGCCTTCCTCGTGGAGGCAAGAAACAAATGCCACCAAGATCTGAAGAAGGATCCTGTGGAGCAGCATTTAGAAATGGATTTGGTGGCCAGAAAGGAAATGTAGCTGAGATGATAGTTTCCAGTGTGAGGTTGCTATCAGAGATACGATACTTGGATRTAAGAGGAGGGAGATGACAAGGAAGGCTGTACCGGGTCAGTGCCATCAGTAGGGTGGAGAAAGGATGATAGGAACAGATCCAGAGTTTGTGCTTGTGAGATACCATTGGCCTTCCTGGCCACAAGGGCACATTGCTGGCTCATGCTCAACTTGTCATCCACCAGCACTCCCAGGTCCTTCTGTGCAGAGCTACTTTCCAGCAGGTCAGTCCCCAGCCCGTCCTGGTGCCTAGAGTTATTTTTCCCTAGGTGCAGGAGTCTGCATCTGCCCTTGTTGAACCTCAGGAGGTTCCTCTCCACCCAACTCCCCAGCCTGTCCAGGTCTCTCCATCCCTTGGAGCATTGAATAAGGACAGTGCTGACCTGTGGGAGATGACAACAGCTCCCTGTTTTACTGTGGACTGTGGCTGAGCTAAGTACACCACCGACACAAAGACAGACGGAGACAATCTTTAAGACTGCTGCTGATTCACCATCCACCTGGATCTCCCAYGCAGCCTCTGCTTGAAAACTTGAACCTGGAGAACTTGAACTTGGAACTGACAAGGACCTTGTGCAAGGACCCATAGTGTTTCCTATCCTGCGAAAAAAAATCACTGGTCACAGAAACTACTTCCTGCTCTCTCTTCTTAAGACGTCCTTTCAACCTCTCAAGCTCAGATTTTCCTCCACTTGTTTTGGCTTGACGCACACTGGCTTGGCCTCCTGACATATATCCTTTACTCAGTGCCATCCCCTTGKCCGGGGCTATTTCACTCACTCCTGTTTCTATCTGCCCTATCATTTCAAGCCTGTTGCATTTGCTTGCTGTAATGAATCCAGTTTATTTGCACATATGGTAATTGTTGTTTTTAGTCCACAGAGCTGGAAAAAAATCTCATCTGCAGCTTGGGTATGGCAGGATATTGCTACACTACAGCCCCTGGAGACGGTGAACCTGTCTTTGCATTCAGCTGTTCAGCTGGCAGGAGATGATAGCATTGCAGGAGACCTCTGCTCAGGGAAGCAAGCCTCATCTGAAAGGATGAGCTAGCGCTGATTAATTCAGATTAAGGGTCATAATAGCCAGCTGGGAACTGGTGGGCAGAGATAATAGAAGTTACCCTGGCTGTCTCTCTAGCCTTAAATATCCCTGTAACAAGAAAGTGGAGGRGGGAACTGTGTTAGATTTATTGTTAGGTTGATGTGACTAGTTTCAATTTTTATTACATTCGAATAATGATGGGATCATCCAAGTCATTCCAGTACCTGGCTGCAAATTTCCATTTCATGTGGAATAAGATGTTTTCCATTTTGGAGTGATAAGGGTTGAATCCTAGCTCTTSATGGGTGCAAGCACTGAGTTGTGTGTGTAGACACAAGAGGGAYTGTCCAGCTGTTGGGCTTCACATGTGGGTTCCCATCTACTTCATCTCAAAAGTGCTGCAACGGCTCTTCTGAGAGAGAGAGAGCTTGTATCTGAATGCAAAGAGAGCTTTCTCAAGTCACTAGGCTCAGGACTAGGCGGTAGCTGTATATATACTATATACTATTTACTATATATACGCTATATACTATTTTTCACCTTGTAGTCCATGCAATGTCRAAAGGTAGACTGAACAGGTAAAAATTGCAAAGCAGAGAAAACAGATGTTCCTAGGCACGCAAACACCAGACAAAGCCGGGTGACCTAAGTCCTGAACATTTCAAYTTGAAATTTTGAACTTTTTGTTCAWTTTGAACATTTCAACTTTAGTTGAATATGTATTAGCCTGTAAAGCAAAGTTTTACACTAAGACAGCTTAGATACTCTTTGAGGCTTAACCTGTTACCCCCTTCCCCAGGATTAAGCATGTTTTGGATTAACAGGAAGAATGAGGAAGGTTAATTTAACAGATTTAGCAGTCTAGGAGGTGATCAAAATCTAAAAGGCTTCACTCAAAAAATGACACAGAAAAAAGGACAGTGTCTCCTRAATGGAGGGTGAGGGACTTGGTGTCTTGCTACAGAGCAATCATCAGTTGGTGCACAAAGCACAAGCACTGCTTGAAGAAGGGCCCCCAAAAACAAACCCTCCAGCACGGAGCATAGCACATGGCTCTGAGCTGGAGCATAGGGGAGAGAAGTAAGATGTCGTGAAGGAGACACCTTTCTCAACTGACACTGGGCTTGTAGCACTGCCCTGCTACAAACCTGGCATGAGCAACTTACCCCAGAATGCCACTAGCTGTAGAAGGGGTGGTTGGAGTAGGGGCTGCCCCAAGGACAGCACATCACACGTGGGCAGAGGTTACCACACATAACATCCCAGAAGAAGGTAGTTTTTGTCCCATGGAGCTGGCGCAGGGTATTAAAATGAYGGTGCCTCAGGCCTCCGCATGGGCAGGTTAACCGGGCTCCCATCCAGCCTGGACTTGGCAAAGTGCTGGTCATTGACGATCTGTGCTAGGTCTCCCTTCTTGGTTTCCATTAATCTCTGCAGAAAGGGGATTCAGAAGCATGCCTGGGCTGTGGCCAGCAGCCTTTGTGCTCACCGCTTTGGTGACAGAGCCTGTTTTCAATGACTCCCCCAGAACTGCCGAGACACTGAAAGAAGACTGAATGCCTCTGTGTGCAACGAGCCCCACCGTCAGCAGGAAACACCGGCCGCTCCGCAYTGAGGAGCCACGGCGATTCGAGGTAGCTATTCCACCCACGTAAGCCGCTTCAGTGGCTCTGCCCTCTGTGCAGGGTGGGAGYGCTCCAAATAGCGGCAAGAGCTGGATGCAAAGGCTGAAGAGGAAGGGAAAAGGCAGGATGTGGAGCAGAGCAGGTGATTCTTTGTATTAAARTACAATAACGGGACATAAGAGGTAAGCTGTGATTGCGCCACTAATTAATTAAGTAGGTCTGTCCAGCTCACTGTGTGTGGCTCCTGCTATCAAAATATCTCAGTGCTCTGCCACTTCCAGCACTCCTGCAAGGTGGGAAAATGAAAGGCTGGGAGCACGCAGATGCACCAAGGCCCAGCTCYGCAAAGACGTTAGATGCCCTGAAATATCTCTTTGGTTTAAGTGATACTGGCCTGAATGACTTTTCCAAGGACTTGGGTGAGAAGCAGAGGTGGGAATTGGGGGCAAGGTGTCTCCCCACCTGACCTGAAGCACTTTAGGGAGGTGCCAGTGTTAAAACCCSGGGGTCAATAAAGAGACCAGGAGCCATGAGTCACCTTCTGGTTGCACTTTTCTCTCTTCACTCACTGCAGAAGGAGTCAGTGTCGGATAGGGTGACCAAAAGCAACAGCAAAAGTTCTGCTCTGCTTTTGCTTCTACCCTTAATGACAATAAAAATGATTCACTTATATTTTTAACCAGTATTCCTCAAATCTCTTCMCTATTTTTAAAACATCATAGTTATGTTTGTCCCCACTAACAGCTAAGCTAGAGTTAGGTGACTTATGGCCATTTTTCTCTGGAAATGCTGAGCTACATATTTCAATGTGATGAGTCCTGTCTTTCAGCCCGTAGATGGATCTGTTATTACTCAYACTCTCAGCCCATTCTGTGGCTTATCCTCTACCCAAGAGATAGATGCTTGACTTAAAAGTGGTGGTGGTGGTGTTTCTGTTGTCTTCTATGACTTTTTTACTGGGTCTCCACAGAACTCTTCTCCTGCAAAAAGTAACCAAGCCCTTTCTTTCACCTGGTTCAGTATTTAACCTGCAGAAATCTTTTGCGTAGAGGATCCTACTATTTAACCATAAAAGACTGATTGTTTCTTTGCATTCATCCTGAACCCAACAAAGACTTGAGGGATAACTTTGCTTTGCAAGCATATTTTTAAGAGACTGTTAAGAATATCCTTGCCATTGGATACTCTTCTCTTGGAATTATGGCAAAAAATCTATTAAATAAACAAATCTCATTAGCACGTTTTTTTTTGTTTCTAAAATGGAAACCTTTGGGGTGAAAGCCTATAATGTTCTCATGTTTTTCTGAAAGCTGCTTAAGGCTTCTCTGCTGCTAATGGCAAGTGCAATAGGCAGAGCTGTTTATATAACGAGGAAGATTTGGAAGGGACAGAATATGCAGTGAGATCTTCCAAATGTGTCTTTGCCTCCGTCTAATGGTGAGAGTCCAGAGGATGTGTTTCCAGGGCATTGAATATTCCCAGCTGTTTGCCTCCCTTGCTGTCTTCTACAGCTGTTGGTCCTGACCATCAGAGAAGAGCAACAGTAGGCTTGTCTCAGTCCAAATGACAGCTCAACCCTGTTCTATCACTGCATGTGGTAGAAAACTTGCCCTTGCGTTGAGCCAGACAGCCAAAGCAGAGAAATACAAATAGAGTAGCACAGCCAGGCATCCACGGGGTTCTGGGGCATCCAAAAAACACTACTAGAAAAAATGAAGCTTGTGCCAGTTTTTCTCTAGCTTCTTCATTGTGCCTGCAAGGCACGGGGCATGAGCTCCTCCCATTGCTGAGATCCTTCTGCAAAGGACATGATTTTTGTAAGTGGTGGWGTTCAGCACCATGTAGAGATCAACTTGGTGCTTTGCTGCTCATCTCCTCCTCCTTGCTTTGAGGAAGCCTGGGAAGGACCCATGGGGACGGTCACCATGAGCGTATCTGCCCCATCTTTTTTGGAATAGATTGTACTTTGGCTGTGCTTGGGCCTTGGTCACCAAATAGCTCAGAATAGGACTGTCACTTCAGCAAGCAGGGATTTCCCACTGGTTCAAAAACCATTAATCCCAGTGAGAATATCAGTCTGGCTTTCCTCACAAAGCTGCTTTCCCCAGAGATTCCTGTGCTCTTAGGAGTCCTGATATGGTGTATATATCTCAGACCTTCACCTGCCAGAATAATTATGCCCTGGAGACAGACACTGGCTCACTTTACCCCATATCTATCATCTTTCCATGAGCAATTTGAGCTGCATCCCTCTCCCAGAGGATGGAGTGACTCTGCACGGTGTCACCAGGTTGACTATGGGAGCAATAATTTCTCCAATCTACAGCACTGATCCCTGGAGAAAAAAATTGCAGTTGACTAAAACTGAATTCTTAACTGTGCTATAAGAGATCTGGAGAACCACAACACAGTAGCCTTTGTTTCAGGAATAGGCAAGTGAAATGCAAAAAAGTAAATTAGAATAAAACTTAAAATAATAGAATCCTCTTGCTGATGTCTACATTTTTGTTGTATTTCAGTAAACAAGTAACTATAAGAAGAACTACTTGACAATCTATTTTGATCACTTTATTTAAATTAAATATATCTTAAATAAATATCTTYATAATATATGCATTTCTGAACTTACACTACAAAGATCAGTAGAATTAGCAAGCATGAAGAGCTGAACAGAGGGCTACAGCAAATCTGATTTGACAAGAGGCCACTACTTTTTGCAGGAAAGGTTTTCAGATAGGAGCTCCACAATCATGTGGATGTGGTGGTCASTAAGTAAGAGCAGAAGAATGTCGATGTTGAAATAACCCTTGACAAAACAGGTGTATAAAAGAGCCAAACCAACACCAAGTGCAACCCAAACCATCAAGGGGGTTAAAGCCTTCTTGAGGTCACAGGGCCAATGAAGCTTTTTCATCTCGGCCTGCTCTGAGGAGATCTCCAGCATCTTGATTCCTTCCCTGTCCTGCCATAATGAGCCCATGAGGAGCCAGCCCTCATGGTCCTGTCTCCAGAGAGCTGCCTGCTTCTCCGCTGTTTCTAGCTCTCCATTCAGCTGCCTTATATAACTTCTCTGACTCTCCCATATCTGGCAGAGCTCTCTCAAAGCCTCCCTTAACTGGGAGGTCTGCTGCTTTTCTTCCTCATACTGCTGCTGGAGACCTTCCAATTTGCCCTCAAGGCGCTGAGTRAAATTTTTGATCTTTTGAGCTTCACTTCTCCCACTTAGCAAGTCTATTGCAGTTTGATACCCTTCGTATGCAGACAGCTGGCCAGCCATGTCATTGATTTGCAAGTTGAGTTGTTTATTGGCTCTGTTCAGGGTCTTGTTTTTGTATTCTAGTTGTCTGAGCTTCCATTCCCTTTCCTGCAATGTGTTTTTGATGTTCTTTACCTCCTTCTGTAACTCTTCCACCAGGGTCTGGAAACAGCCAATTTTGGCTTGTAAGCTCATGTTCAGAACTTCTAGATTTTTGTTTTCTTCTTTCAGCTCATGGTTTTTTGTGCTGAGGTTGGCAATCAGATCCCTGAGGTCCCAAATTCGGTTTCGCAACATTTCATTCAAATCTGTCAGGTCCTGAAATGACATTTGCTGAAGATGATGATGTCTGTTTTAACAGTAGAAAAAAGAAGTGGGCTCTGTGGAGTTGAAGCTTTGGAAACCTGTAGAAAAAGAGTAAGTAAAATGAAAATGAAAAAAAAGTCAAATACCGATCACTTGGAGTATTTCAAATCTGATATTTAGTATTACTGCAAATGACTGCCTTTGCTGTGTTCTTCACTATTGCAAGCTGCACACGTTTATTCTGTCTCATATATCAAATGTAAAACTACCAAGAGAGAATTATATAGGGATTCCTACAAGCAACATTTTATGTCTTAGGTAATATTTGCATGCAGTTACTACTAGTGGTGAGTGTAAATCCTCTCACTCACACAYTATGGATTTTTTTGGCTGTCTGGACCAAATGCTCTCCAAGAAACTCTGACCCTGAGCTGCAGCAAGAGTTGGCCATCTGGAGTCCACAACTCATATGCATCTTCCCCAGCCCTCTCAGGACAACTCAGCCACCTGGTTGCCACTCTCCTTTTTTTCTTGGAGGGAGTCAGTAAGGCTTGGGATGCTGAGCTTTTCTGACCTATCCTGCTCCTAGTGACAATTCTTTCATGAGTGGGGCCTTTATTAGCATCTTATTGCTTGCATGGATTAGAGATGCTATGAGATGGGAATCAGATGAGATGCTATGAGATGTTTTGGCCCTGTCCCTTTGGCCCTGGGCGAGTATGGCTCTGCAATACGTGGTCTGGGCTTCTTGTAAAGTGTGTAGCATGARTTTCAGCAAACCGTGCTGCAATCATTCTGAGATCTGGTTAAAAGACATAAGGCAAGAGAAATTTGTCCCAGAAAGTCTGCATCTTCCCTGGAAAATTACACCCTCTTTCTTCCTTTCCGGAGAGACTATGACTAAAATAACCAGCTACATTGAACCAAGATCTCACTAAGATATAAAAATAAGCACAAAACCCCTGTTTTYTCTGGAGCAAGAGGTTTTCCCCTTTCAACCAGAGCATTCCTAGAGCCCTTGTCTCAAGAAGAGATTACAAACAATGACAGAGATTTATGCTTTTGAGAGACACCACTCTCTCGCTTTCTCCTTTCCCCTAATTGTTATAGGAGGTGTTAGTGATGGTATCAAAGCTACTCAACACCTCCTTCATCCTGATGCAGCTCATGGATGAATTAATAAAAAGCCTTTTACCGATTGCAGCAGCCGCAGGGCCCAGCCCTCTCTCAACCCCTCATGTGAAAGGCCTGCACAAGTTGTCTTTAAAACCCTGGATCTAAAAAGCAGGCCTCTTTACCGGAGGGCTCTGGATCAACTTTTATTTTCATAATGACTCAAGCAAAAAACAAAAATCTTTATGTACCTGAGTGGATGTATCTTTAGCTTATGTGGCAGCACAAGGACAGAGTCACAGCTGTGTAGGTAGGAAAAGTGCGGTGGAGCTCATGTGCTGCAGGATGCAYGTGAAGGCTGGCAAAGATGATGAGGGCAGGCTGGTGAGTCTGCAGAGATGCCTTCAGCCCTYTGCATGAGGCTTGTCAGTCTTTTAAAGTGCTAAAATAACCACCTACTGCTCCACATCTGTAATGACTTCAGCCTCCTAGTGCCCCTCTGGTAGAGGAGTTTGCTCAGCTCCCGTTCACAGAACGGGAGGCGCTGAGAAACCAGRACACTTGAAAAGAGAAAAGTATCCACCTCCTTCTGAATGTGACGAGATGCAAATGCCACCTGGAGTGGGTGCAGTTCTGCATCATTCGCTTGAGGTTGCTTAGCAAGCCAGTGGTGGAACACGGATTGCAACCTACATCTCCCATGGCTTGTGTTAGTGTTTTGGAAGCCTTAATTCTTTCTTCAGGCTGCTGCCTGCATGCAAGTATGAGCGCACCTGGTTACAATTCCTCGTGTGATCTGCAATGCCCTGGCCACAGAGAACTGAGGTAAGCTTTGCATGACCCTGATACAAAACCGCAGGCTGGCTAAGGGAGCTGCGAAATACACCACTAGACAGGCAAATACAATTTAGCTTGAGAAAAGAGGAATATGACAGATTCTGCAAGTGGCCTAGAGACAGTAAATAAGGGATACTTGGTTATTCTCCTGATGCACAAACTAGAGAGCATTAAATGTATTATCAGGTGGGAAGCTAGGCACATGCTGCAGAAGGTGCTTTCTTCCATGCTGATAAACTATGGACCTCATTGTCACAAGATATTCTAGATACCAAAATATTTGCATAGTTTCAGGAAAGCAAACAGACAAGGTTCCTGAAAGGAAAAAAAGCAGTAGGATKCATTAACACAAAATTACCATTTCTAGCTCAAGAAAACCATTATCTGCAGCCGAGCGGGGAGAGGGTACACAGTCAAAACATCAATATCTATTTTTGCATCTTCTACGGATCTTGAAACACTGGACTAGAAAGTTTTTTTAACCTGAGATCTTAAGGCCTGAATTTACCAAAGCGCAAGGTAGCCCCTGCTCCAGGCTGGAAGACCCAGGAGCAGAGTCCGTTTCAGTCCTTGTGATCCACTGAGCACCAGCAGCCTTTACGCTACACGCAACGTGAATTACTGTAATGTCCTGCTGGGCTGAGCTCCATTTCCTCAGAGAGATGTTTTGGCCTTAAACAGCTTTTCCGCTGCAGACAAAGGGTTAGAGCGGAGGCGTTGCAAAGATGGGTATAAACCGTCCGGCTCCACTGCATCCCCCCCAAAAAAGAAGTGAGGGAAATGATTCTAATTATGTGTTTTTTATTTGAAGGCTGGRGAAACAACACAGATTTATTCAGGCCAGGGGAATACTGAGCAGCTGATCACATGCTAAATATTTATGTCCAGCTAGGGGGTTCCCCAGAATGACTTTTTCTGGCCATCTGTAATGAAGTTGGCTGCAGATGCTCTCCAGAGCTCATTAATGTCGTGGTAACTATGTCTATAAATCCAGACGTCGGGACTAGCCTGATGCAGAGGGCAGAGCTGGATTTTCTTTGGATGCAGATTAAATGATGACAGCAGGTTAGGAGCTTTTCCAGCTCTGAACTGGCGAGACTTTGTCCCTTGCTCGCTCGCTGTGCTTCCCTGGCTGGTGACAATTTGCTTTCAAAGCAGGGGTCAGAGAGGAGAGCTGCTGGCTCTGATTGCAAAGTCAGTTCCTAATAGCAGATAAAAAGGACATTAAAGGTTCAGACCRTTCCTGTTCTCCCCTCCAGTCCCCTGCTCAATGTTTGATACCAGTCAGTGCTGCAATATTTCTGTTCCTGTCCGGAATTTCCCCTCCACCTACCTGGGCTGATGGGGATCCCCCAGTGAAACATTACTGGTGCCGTGGTCAGCATTCAGCCGTGGACACAGATGGGAATGCGATCAGCACATAGCAAATTATGTGAAATGCCTTTCTRTAGTGTTTTCTTTGTGTCTCTCCTTTCTCGGTTGCTGGGCTGTTTGAGCTCAGCCTGCTCTCCAGGCTAGGGGCAATAGGTCTTGGCTTGTCTTTATTCTAGGTGTAGGCAGAATAATGCGTTTGCTACTACCATGTAAAATAATAGCATAGCGCCTTAGGAAGTGGTCCGTCCAGGGATGACCAGCTGTTTCAAGAGGCTTTAGCCTGTCTGCTGGGACACTGGGAGAGGTCAGAGGATGCTCTTGCCTCGGAAGAGGTGGGATTTGGAAGAGCCTGRGTAGACCTGTGATTTGGAAGAGAATCCAGGGAGGTTATACAAGTTCCATCATTGGAGGTTTTCAAGACCTAACTGGATAAAGCCCCAAGCAATCTGGTCCGTTCCCAGAGCTGCCCTGCTGTGAGCAGGAGGTTGGACTGGAAACCTCCCAAGGTCCCTCCAACCTGTATTAATGGTGATCCTATGGAAAAGCTGTGTCCCAGCTGCAAGGGYGACTTGCCAAGTGACAGAGCAAATACCCCTGCTTCCTCAGGGAGGTTAAATCTGTGCCTTTGGTCCAGCACATCCYCTTGGCATGGACAGTGTAGAGGAATAAAGGGATCTGCCAAATCGGCAGCACATCRGGTACCACATCAGGACACATCAAGGCGCAGAGAGATTTCATTCCTCTCAGCTTCCCTCATCTCACCCAAAAATGAGTCCCAGGGACCAAAATTACTGAGGCTGGGAGCACAGGGAGAAGATAAGGGAAAATAGTGCTTGAACATCTCTGTCCGTCACCAGGCAGTGCTACAAGAGGGATCTGGATAGGAGAGCCAGCCAGTGGAGACCCCTGGTCCCTGGGGGTTGAAGAGCTGACCTGCAGATGTAGCTTGGGGCTGAAAAGCATTAAAATATGCATGAGTCACTGTGCTGCAATTCTCCTTTGTTTAAGTCAAACTGAGTAAACCTATTCCACACCAATACTGAWGCAGTTTTTTTCTCATTTGAAAGGGCTTTTATTCTGTAGGAGGTTTAGTGCCCTTTCCTCTCCAGGAGCATGAAGGGTTGTTATGGGTCCCCTATCTACCCATCTAATTACATWGATGTTAGAGAGAGAGATCACTTCCACTAAGGCCGGGGGTCAAAATGGAAATGCAGAAATCTCAGCACGAAAGCTATTTGTCCTCCTGCTGATGCACATGGAAAATGTCAGAATATGTGATTGATGGGCTGAGAATTGCCCTGGCCATGTACAGTCAGAGACAAGAGCCAAACCAGATGAACTGACAGCTCTTTGTGCGAAGCTGGGGCCCAAAACCCAACGCTAAATAAATGCACAGCGGAGTAAACAAGAGCACGGTGTTTCCTAGGTGTGCAGACGAGAAGGGAAGGAAGAAGAAATAGTCACTCCCTTCACTGTCAGTCTTTAACAAATTTATTCCAGGAAAAATGTAGCGAGTGAGGAAAACAAAGTGAGTAATAAGACAGGAATGGAGCTACCCTGCTGAGAATTCATCCTAACAGATGGATTTCCCAGTGTATAAATATTTGATCGCGTGTCTGATCAAAGGCACGTAGAGTAATTCAGTAGCCTGTATTCAAGCAAGAAAAGAAAAAAGCCTTTATTTTAAAATAAATCTTGTCTTTCTCCATCCCTCATCCCTTAAAGAATGGCAATTAGAGGGAGAGAAAAGCAATTATAATACAGTCATGTTCAAGAAGGAGCAAAAGTGTCATAAAATTGTAATTTTTTTTTGATGGGTCACTCAGGGGGCAGGAGCAGTGGAGAGGAACAGATTACGAGCCCAGCTGCATTCATTCACACACAGTCTCCTGATCYGCCATCCAGGCGGGGCGTTAGCTCAGTTTCAGTCTTTTATTTGCCTCCGCTGCGCAAAAAGATGTTTATACGGTTGCTCATAAACTTCATCTTGTGACTGACCTTGCCCTTTTCTACTCCCCATAAAGAAAAACCCAGTCTTATTATGTACATATAATCCTGGGAGAAACCCTTGAAGTCCTCTTGTCCACCCAGTAGAGAGCACTGATTTGTTTTTCTTTTTTTCCCCCTCCTCTTTAAGCTATTATAATCAGTTGGATAACTCAAGTAATGAGCTTGCCATCTGACGGGTTCTCAGTGCATTATTTCATGGTATGCATAACTTAATTGGTAGGAAATAAGCTAATTTATTATATTTAACTCTGTTTCGAATCCACATATTCTAATTGTATGATTCCACTCCTTAAATAAAATGGGGGGAAAAAACCCCAAGGAACGGTATAACACTTGCAAAGGTCTGAACTTTATCTGGACTGAACGCAGGGTACGTGCTATATATATATGTGCACAATTTTGCTGTTGATTGGCATTGTGCAGATTAATTGACATAAAATCAGAAATTGTGAACGAAACTGAACTTGTGTTTTGGGGAGATTTGACCTCCATTTCTGCTTAAGGACAAGACCTTAAAATGTTTAAACTTTCCATGAAAGAGTGTTTAATGTTTTTGGTTTATGGAAATATTTTGCTATACTGTTAGCACAATAATAAGAAAAAGTATTTAATCCAAAGTCACTTTGAAATGATAAAAACCTTTCTTCTAGCTGTAAATAGCTAAATGGGACGTTCTGATTTTATTGAAAGCTTCCCTCACTTTTTCTTCCAAATAAAACTTCTGGGCAAAGAAGGTGATTTCAGGATGTCAGTGTCTGAAGGTGTATGATTCCTTCCGTGTTTTTTTCCAAAGATCTGCCTTAAACCTGTGCAAAGACCATCTGAAAACAGGAGCTTTATTGGCATGTCCAAGTGAACTGCACTGAGGGTGAATGATGTGTTTATAATGCATCAGGGGGAGATAAAAAAGCATTGGGAAGGTGTCACGGTGTCATGGAGAAGAAATGTCATTAAGCCTAAGTTCGGGGTATTTGCAAACTACTCTTGCCCTCTCTAGCTATGACCCTTGGGAGCCAATGTCTTGTCTCCTCTCCTTACTCAGAGGACCAAAGCACCCTATTCCTCGTCCTATTTCCTAGGCAGAAGCGCCATCTGCTGCAAAATCCATGCTTCTCCACCCAAAACCTTCAAGGTTTTCTTAAAACTTGACTGATTTGGGAAAAAGGGGGAAGAGTGGGTATTTCCCCTCTTCTTGAGCATATGGGGACACAACATATGCACTTGACCTCCTGTCCAACCTTGTGCTTTGGCCAACAAACCCGGTGGAAGATGGACCACTGCAAAAATCACTTGTGCTTCCTGGGGATGTGTGTTCCTCTCCACCTTGGCATGTCCCCCTTCGCCTTAAACGGTGCTCAGCCCCCCCATTTTCTCATGCATGGAGAGTTGGAGAGTTGCCAGTTTTACCAGTATCGCTGACTGGTTAAACACCATATCTGTCCTACGTAAGGGTGAGAGATAGATCAGCCTTTGGCCAGCAGGGGATGGAGGAAGTGGCTTGAGGAGGGCCGAAGTTTTTTTTTTTTTTTTTGTTACTTATTAGTATTTACTGCCTTGGAAGGCCCATCATGGTTCAGAGCCCCTTGTGCTAGGAGTCATCACCAGTACCATTATCTCCTTCTCCCAGCACCTTAATCTGCTGCTCAGATGCTGAATGCCATCACTCTGCTCACTCCAAGCTATGTTGGGTATTCAGGAGAAGATTGGCTGCAGGATGACGCCAGGACACAGATGCTGACTGTGGACATACAGTGCTTGGGCAGGCACAGGCGAGTGACTTGAAGAGTTTAACCTCTGCTTGGATCACCTTGGGCCTCCCTCCAATGTGTTACCACCTGACCTGAGAACCACATTTGAATTTTGAGAATCCTGCACAAATCTTCACTGTGCTCACAGTTGCTTTTGCTGGAAGTCAAAAAACATTGTCCTTGTTGATTTTTTTTTTAATGGAACACCCTTTTTTCTTTCTTTCTAAACCATGAGCAATCGATTACTTTGTTTTGGCTTTGATTACAAACTCTATGGGRCATGAACCCCTGCTTTATGTGTATATGATGCAGGGTTAATATGACCACAACCGTGGTGTAGCAGGACCCTTTTCCATGACTCAGTCTTTTAAACATTATGATGATACATAAAATACCACTATAAAACAACGGTGCACATTTCTGAAGCAAGGAGAAACAGGGAGCCCTGTATCAGCCACAGACTACAATTAAATGTGCAGACACTTTTTGGTGCATATCCTTTAAGGTGCTGGTTAAATCTAATTTCTCTCAACTCACAACAGCGTGCTAAACTGCACACCCCAAAGGTTGTCTCCTTGTAGTATTGCCAGGAGGGCTCAGCTGCCTTGCAGTCTTGCTTCTTGCCAGATGGTGTCATCTCAAAACCACCATTCCCTGGGCTTGGAGAACCGTGAGCTACACGGCCCTATGGAGGCTGTATTTCAGACTGCTATGCTTTCCAGTATGGTTTGTTATTAGATGTTGTTACCTTTTCCCTGCTGCCATGCCCATCCTTACAAATACAATTGGAGGTGGCAGACATAGTGAGGGTAGAGTAGATTTGTACAGCACCTAGCACAGGGAGGAGACCTATCTCAGCGTCGTTCTGGGACTGTGACCGGATCAGTAATCGCTGACAACACGCTCCATGCACGCTCTCTTTTTTATGCTTAATGGATATGCTGTGCTGCCCATGCTGAGCTCTAGATAGTATTTTAAGATGCCAAGCACACAGGTTTGAAGCAGACTTATTTATGTCTTTGCTGTGCAGCAGATCTAGGTGAGATCACAGCGTGGACAGATTACCGAAAGAGGCATCAGGGCTGGAGTTTGGATACAGACCAAATGTCATATACGGGTCCAGATTCCCTCTCAAAGTCAATTCAAGTCCATCTCTGGACCATCGAAAGATATGTGGGGAAGCAAGGTGGTTCATAGGTTCTCAGGACAAGCGTCCAGGCTCAGTAGTCAGCTCTAGTACAAACTATCTTGGCCAAACCCCTCTGTCTCACTGTAGCTCAGCCTCATCTATAAAATGGGGACAATCACAGCAGCATGTGGGCACCTTGCAAAGGTGAAGACCTCTATTGCTAGATGGAGTTCTTTCTCCAGCAAAAACCTCAGGTTTGTTTGGCAGAGAAGTTTTCATGATCAGAAAATCCCACAATGGTTGGTTGGGACAGGTCCCACAGTGTGGGCTGGTGGGAAAGGCTGGTAATCATCTCAAGATAGCCTGGACACTTTTAATTTGTTTTTGTCAGCATACTCCTGCAATGGGAAGTAAGAGCCCCTAATAGCATTGAACTATTGCTTGCCATGGAAACGGCTGAGCCAATCCTGCCAGCAAGTAGGTTTAGCAACATATTATGCTGTGATGTTCATACACAGTACCAGGTTGCTGGGAGAGAAATGCTAGRAGGCTGGTTCTCCTGTGAGCAGAGCTGGGAAGAGAGGACCTGAGCCAGGAGAGGACCAAGGTGAATTTGTGGGGCAGAAAGGTGTGTGTACCTTTTGAGCTGTTGTCTCTGATATGGACCAGGTGGTTGGAAATCTCAAAACACACATGCAATTCTCCTYCTTCAGGAAGAAACAGGCTAGGAAAAGGACATGACATGTAATGCTATGCCCAAAACTGCCGGGAAGCCCAGCCCSAAATAGACTGGGCTGGTTAGTAAATGCACTAAGCACTGCTAACATCCCAGCCCAGCAACTGCCCTGAACTGAAAGAGATTTTAGGTCTAGGGGYGAACTCCACATTTTGAGCTTAGGAGTTGCTGTTTATTGTAAGTGAGATCTTTAGGAAGAGTTTCATAGAGCGAGTGATGAATGGCTGAAGGTATCACATTTCTACTAACTCTGTGAACACGGTGTTGCCAGCTGTCACAACGATGCTGAAGATCCTCGCATGCCTTGTGGCTTTAGTAGCCTTCACTGCTGACCCCTTCGATTACGGGAGAAATCTCCCAGCCAAAACTTTCTAGCATTACCAGCTGCAGAGAAAGGTGGTAGAACTGAAAAGTCTTCAAATCCCAGGGGACAGAGAGAGATTTGATTTTGTATTTTTTCAAAAACATTATGCAAATCTTGAGAGGGAGGAGAGAGCAGACCTGACACGTGACTCTTGAAAGCAGTCTCAGTGCTTTTCTGTTCCTCAAGCCACTAAGCATCCAGTCTGTGAGGAGTATGACTGTATCTTGAAAACTTCTTTGACTGCCCCAGTTTTAGAGAAGAGCTGATTACCCCTCACCTCTCTGAATTAATTGAAAGCTGCAAATCAGGCTGCTTACATGGGGTATGTCTCTTCCTCGGAGCACTGTGGCTAGAACTGAAGTGTTTTCCCCTGGAGTGGGAAAACTGGTACAGGGACAATAACACAGACACAGGCAGTGACAGCCTGAGCTGTGTTTGGAGGATCTTTCATGCCCCTCCTTAAACCTCGTCCAAGGCAAGCATCAGCATGTGTCAATGAGGTAAAGTTCCCAGAGCTTACCAGTGAGGGCAAAATGTATGTATGTCTCCAACCTGTGGCAGACTGTGGCCCCTCCATCACCCTCAGGTTGACATTTTGGGTAGGCTTGGGAGTCTACATGTCCCAAAAACCTGAAGGCACGACCTCACCCTGCTGTCCCCAACACAACAGGGAACTTGGTTCCCCTTTGTGCCTTTGGTCCTCTTTGAAAGAAACTCACTCAGTTCCCTATTAACTTCAATAGCTTCCTCCTGGTCATCACCTACAATCTGACCTTCACCCACSGGTAAATTGATGGGGCTCTTTGCATGTGCTGTAGTACCTTGCATTACAATAGAAGGCCAACTCGACAGTGCCTGGGAGCCTTAGATGAATGAATTTCCTTGATTGGTATTTTTCCCCTTCCCCATCTTATTCCGTWAGATTGAATGCCAGCCTTGACCTCCTGGATGTTCTCATGAAGATTTATTGGGATGTGAGTACTGTGGAAAGGCTAGGCTCTTTGTTGCTGTGCCTGWTGGGCTGGGTCTGAGTGCTCATCCCTCACCTCAATGGGACCCTTTTTGTTTGAATCCCTTTTTCAACCACATTATCTTCCTTTCCTGAGACACTAACCAYGTATCTGACTTCTCTAAGGGGCAAGCCCTCACATTCCCATGCAGAGGAAAATGCAATAGGGGTCCCTTCTGGCTGGGGGAGGAAGGTGTGCCAGAACTTTTTATTCATGTATTGGCTCATGCTGTTGAAATTGGGGGACTCTTTTGGGTGGGAACTTGTCCTGCCGGTTGTACGAGCAGCACTCAGCGACCTGCAGCAGCACCTAGACAAGTCTCCACCACAGAAGGTGGCCAGGATGGTGCCCCAGCACAGCACCTGTGATCTTCCCTCTTGCCTTGACACTGTGCGGCCTGTGCCAGCTCACCCCACAGCAAAACTGCTCTCYGTGGCACAAGCCCTGGGCCAGTCTATGTCATTTGGCCATGCTAAYGAGGATCAATCCTTGGTCTGGTTAATAGTACAGATGCCATCTCTGGATCTAGGGGTACTGCAGGGGTAGTGCCCAGCCACCTTCCTCCGGGACCTGGKGGAGCTGGCAAGAGAGGACAACCATGTCCTTTCCTATCAGCAGGTGGTCCCTCACACCGAAGAAGTGACTCCAAATTTGTAGCCAGGCTTTTCCCAGCTATCTTTTTGTCACGGAGCTGCAGAGGGGAACGTGCTGGACTCACACCCCAGTCACCGTGGTCTCATCTTGTCCTACTCAGCTCCAGAACAGCCTGGCTCTCCCTAGTGCTGGGAGCTGCCACCCTCACTAGAGAGGCAGAGGAGGTTTTCGGTTTCCTCAACAACTTATCCAAGCAGTTACAAGGGAGAGAGTTGCTTCCACAACGTATTATTTCACTGTGATGCAGCAAACACGCCTGTGTTAGGGCCTTTCTGTCAGTCAKCTCTCAATTACCCCTCGACTGATTGACTCCTCTCTTGTCTTCCCTTTCAAAAGCACGTCATTAGTGGGCGAGAGGCCGATCGCACTTCATGTTAATTCAGTCGGCTGGGCCAGAGAGTGAAATGAATGTTTTTTTCCGAGCTAGATTGAGCTAGATTTACTCCCCCGGGAGACTCCCTTTCCCCCTTCCTCCCCTCCCCTTGCCATCTGCTCCTGACAAAGCGCTCTCAGCGCTCCTCCTCTCCACCAACATCCATCCATCTTGATCAGCATAGCTAGCAGCGCTGAGCACAGTGGATAATAACATCTCTGCTCTCTAATTACTCCTGTGCATGCTGGTGTACCAGCTATGGAAGAAAGCGGTTTGCAAAGATGGGGATAAAGGGGTGCAGGTTAGGGAATGGAAGACACCTTCTCCACAAATACCTTCAAGATGATGCTGTGCATGGGGTGGGGAAGTGTTTGGGGCCTTTTTGTTTTACCTCTCTGAGTTTTGAGCTTTTGGGAAAGGAAACAATTGATGTTTGCACCTCCTGTGGTTAAAGTGGTGGGGTRGTCTGAAATTACAGAGTGGGCTGCATCCTTCTGGGCTGAACAACAAGAGGGGACCAATTGCACACAGTGGTTTTGCATACAGTGGTTGTGTATCTGCTTCACTGGTTTCCAGGAATTTCTGCTCTGGACCTGGGGAAGAAATTGCTTGAAACAATCTCCAATCCAAGCGCTAATTCTGTATCTTTCTTCTGGGCCTCAGATAGCCTTCAGAAGAGAAGAAACCTGAAAACCAGTCATTTTTACTTTCCTTTTTCCCCGTTCTTCCCTTTGCTTTTGATCCAGAAACACTACACAGGGAACTACAAAAACTTTTTTTCTCCTTCTGAATTAGGTGGTCCTTTTCCCTGCAGAAAATGCCTGACATCTTCTAAGTAATGATAGATAACTGAGTACCTACTAATGAGATATCCCAGTACCTCTTACCCTTGAGCTAAAGCCATAATTTCATGGATACTTCAGAACTGCATGCAATAGCGCTGGGCACAAAGGAAACAATCCCACCTCCCTCTACCTCTCTGTCTTGCCCCTGCCCATACAGTCCTGTGGTGAACAGGACTGGAGAACTGATCTGGTAAAAAATTAATCTGTGGAAAAAAAAGGTTAATTTATCCAAATTTGGCTCTCTGATCCAGGTCACCCTGTGGGCACACATACTCAAAGCAGGCCAACAGCTACAATGCAAAAAGGCGAGGGTGGATTAACGTGGTCCTGGAAGGACTTAGGCTAACTCTGGCATGGTGCAGCTCCATGCACTGCTGCCGTGCCCTGCCTGCACATCTGAGGAAAGCATCATGTTGAGACCTCGCAGTGATTCATCTGACATGTAGCCTTGCTCAGACACCTGTATTATGCTCCTTCTCCTAATCTTGGCCTACTTTTCTMTGTTTCTTCCTTTAATCAGCATTTTCCTAAGGCATTGCCTCTTCTATTCTCCAGATTTCCACCTATTTCATGGAGTGTGTGATTTAAACAAAAAACAAATCCCTCACCCACCCCCCCCCTACATTTCTGTGGTGGCATCTCTCTCTCTTCAAGCTTCCTGCCTGCTCTTGTGTATACGCTTTGATTCAATGATGGCCTCTGGTGGGTTAAGTGTAGAATAAAGAAGAAGAAAATAATGGGAAGGAATGAAGRTTAGGACGTGAGCTACATGTGACAGAGCAGATATGTCCCAAGTGTGCCTGAGAACAGCAGCGGGACCTGGGGGATTTAGAGGCATGTTTTGAGAACGGGCTAGGTGAGAGGGATAGAGTAAAAGCTCTCTTTCCTGTGGCCACAGACCTGAAGGGACCTGAAGGAGCAGGACCAGCCTGAGGGGAAGGCTTGGATAGGTGGTGTCCCGTAATTCCTGGTGCTGGGGCAGCGAGCAGAGACAATCTCCTCCTTGCTCATTGTCTGTCAACTGCTCTGCTCCAAGGGCTTGCAGAACTGTAGGCATCTCAGCTCTGCTCCCAGACTTGTCTTGCCAGCAACCATGGATGTTGGAGCACCTGCAAAACTCAAGAGAGCTGGTCTGAAACCAAGCCTCTTCTCTGCTGCATTTGTTGCAGAGAGGGGAATTCTTAGCCTTCCTCCCCCCCTAGTTGAGTGGTAATTCAGGGAGACACCACAAATGCATCGGAGAACATACTGCCTCCTCCTCGCATAGCTGGCATGTGTGCAGTTCTGGTCTCACCTCAACACAGAGGCTGACAAGTGTTTTGCACTGCCACAGCCCTGCATTACGATCTCTTTAACTTGGAGTTTGTATGACTTCTTGCCTGCTACCAGGGCACAAACAGGGACATCTCAGCTGGAGGAAGTAAGCGCAGAGAGTGAACAGAGAATAAACTGTGGCCTTGGCCCACTGATCTAACCTGCAAGCTCATAAGCATTTAAGCTACGTCCCAGTTACAAGTTGCTCTCAGTTCTAGTGACATGGGGAAAACAAATAAATCAATACATAAATAAAATATGTCCAGGAATCCTAAAGCATTTGAGGGGGTGTGCCACTAAAGATCAGATGTTCAAGCTGCTGATTGGTACTGGGATTTGTTGAGGAACTGACAGCTAGATTGACAGCTGGGGAAATTGAGACCTCTCCGAGAGTGTTTGCAAAGCTGCTTGATATTATTTTGTCTATTATATTTTTGCTGTTAATGTATTTATTCCAGGGAAGGAAAGGCCTCTTCCTCAGATAAGGGTTCAGTTTCTGCTAGTACACTGGTATGAAAAGGGAGGAAGGGTGGGCGCAGGTTTGTCATGTAAGTGGACAGTCTTGTTGCACTAGAGCTGAAGATGCCTCTAAAAGCAATTTGCAGAGCAAATTTTGGGAGTGCCTGAAATTGCTTTAAGGAGGGGATAACAGTATTCACTCACAGGAGACACAGTTCATCCAGGTATCCTAGCCTTTAGAAATGAATAACGTAATCCACACTCTGAAGCACTTTACCTCCATGTGCTTGGCAAGGTGCATGCATGCTACAAGCATGACTTCGGTGAATGGTGCAATTTTGCCTGTTGCAAGCCTGCCCTGACATGCATTAGAAGAGGTTCTGCCAAAAAATCATGCCTTACTGAGAGAAATCTTTGCAATATAAAACAAAGGAGCAACAAAAAGATTCGTTATCCTAGGAAGGATGCAATCATTCCGATGAGGATGGCAGAGAATTCAGCTCTGCATGCATGGACAAGGAGTTGTGGGATCTCCTTGGAGTAAAACCATGCTACATAAAAGTGAAAGGCGCTAACCTGGAGATAGTATCCACTGGAGGAGAGTGTATAAAGGTAGAAGTCCAAGTGATTTCTTAAATCCTCTCAAATCTCTGTATGAAAGAAGAAAGAAAGCTGTAAGTATGGGTTGAAAATCATGAGTTGTGTAAATTTTTTGAAGCTCAGAGAAAAGCCTTTGAATTTATCTACTCCAGCTGAGACATCAGAATGTCAAAGGCCCAACAAGGCCCCAGCAAGAGAGCCTGAACATCACCAGATCAGGGACACGTGGGACCAGTCTGACCATGGCCACAGAGGGAAGATGTTTTTTCAGGCTTCTGTACACCAATCCCACAGCCTGGAAACAAGCTGGAAGCACTGACATGGTTGTTCGTTAGAATTTGGGTATAATCAAACTCTTGAATCCTGCTGAGATAACTGGTATGAGCAGGACATAAAACCCCTTAGGACAGGTACAGTGAACAAAAGAGGATGATGGGAGTGGCACTCAGAGATATTATTAGTTAATTCTATGTTTATTACATACATAATTATATATATTACATATAATCATAATTAGTTCATTAGGAGGCACTGATAGAGCACATTGTTAGTATTATGAGCAGCCTGCTGATTAATTCAGTCCAAGATCAGGCACTGCTGGAAGGTCTGTTAGTCTGATGGATCGAAGCAGGGATCAGCCTGGGTTATTTTTAAGGCTCTTCTGTATGAAGATGAATATAGAAGAATARCGTATTAGAGGAACCTTCAAGTTAGGAAAACATACACAGGCACAGAACTGGTAAGAAATCATTGGCAAGGTTTCTAAAACATACCGTTAATACTCGTCTTATACAACAGGCTTTGTGCCCTCGGCCACGGGAACAGAGGATAAAGACAAATTGCTGATTGGAAGCTGATGACTGCCTAGGGACTAGTGAGGTCAGCTTGCTTGCGTTTATTTTGGGCAAATACAGAGCAGTCACAGCCAGTCTCACACTGCGCGTTGGGGGGGGGTTCACCTGCACATATCTCTATATTTCTGCAGGGCTGATTTCCAGAGGGAAAAAGTGTGATTTGAATTAACTCCATGGAAAAAATGCAGGAAAAAGTGGCTCTTTAAGATGAGATGTTCAGATGGTAAAAAGATACTATCCCACCATCAGGAATCATTCCCAGTTAAAACTTGCCCTAATTTAGGAAAAGAAAAGATGTAAAACTAAAGTTTTTTTTTTTAAAAAAAGGTCAAAATATCATATAAGAAATAGAAAAAATGACCATGGTGAGCAGCTGACATAAGTTTTAACTTAAGAAATATGGAAATTTGGTAAAGAAAGAGAGCTACAGGTCTCAATATGAAAGCCAGGAACTGGAAAAGTCAAGGACAACAAGAGGCAAACATTATGAAGATGTAATAGTAGACAATAGTTCCCAGAAGATACCTAGACTCCTAGTACGTGGAGGTGGGGAAACTCCCATGCTAATAGCTGGATGCAGGAGAGCTGAGAAAATTGGTCTTCACATTGGCTGAAATGCATCGGGGCCTGTTTGGCTCCGAAGGCATCACTCCCAGGAATGGGAAAATGGTCAGATGAGTTAAAATCTTGCCCTGTAAAACAGTACAATTGCTGCATAAAATTTGCCTGTCTCCTTGGGCACACACGTGCACACATGAACATGTATGTTTTTTCTGTAACCTTGCAGAGCTTGAGGAGGCATCTGTCCACGTTTTGGTGTAGGCCTGCCAGTTTTACAGAATCCAGAAGAACTCTGTTAACCTTTTTCATGACTAACCTTTACTCAGGTGAGYTGACTCCTTGCAGGGAGTATCAAGGCTGTTCACTTAAGCTCTGCACGTCTCCGATCATCATAAAGTAAATAGAGTTGAGCCAGTTTTGCCTGCTGAGCCCTACTGGCCGTCCAGCTGCAATATCTGCACTTTAAATTGCAAAAACCATCGAGAAAAACCGGATAATGAGGGATGGCAGGYTTTCCATTTGCCTCCCTGTTCTTTTGCATGGATGGAGCAGAGAAGGCAGCTCCCCAGCTGCTCTGATGGGAATGAATAACAGCTCAGTTTTGCAGCCAATCGTGGTTTTAGGGATGAGAGAACATCTGTCCATTCCCCATCTGACATTCCTCTCCCTCCAGCCTCTGACAGATGCTCTGATTTATTGGATTCGCTCTCTGCAGTTGATGAGACCGAACCTCGTCCAGAAGAGACGTGACAAAGAAGGACAATCAGGCGGTTATATCAGGGCAAATGACCAAATACTTGAGCAGCTGAGGCAATCTGAACAGATTTGTATTAGGGAAAGGAGATGCAAAGACCATATGGTCTATAATAAAAACAGAGGACTAGATAGATGAATCTCGCCTCTGAATGGGCAGGGACACTCTTGACTGTGTCTATAAAGAGAAAAATGTTGTAAACACAGGCTTTTCTAGGAAGTGCTCAAATAGTATCATCCGGTTRTACTCTGCTTTGCTAACTGCTGGGCAGCTGCGGGGCACGAGCTGGCATTGCCTTTTCGTTCGCTTTAGAATCGGGGCTTGCAAGATGCTGAATGCACAAGCTGGCCACCACCAGCGCCYGCCGGCTCGCGGCTGCCCAGAGGGCCAAGCTCGCTCTTGGATAGCCCCTCACTGCCCCTGCAGACAAATGCTCAGTGTTTTGCCTCACAATAAATGCGYTTCCTTTGTGGAAACAAGGCTATTGGCTGCAGTTAATTCCCTTCCTTTGGCATCTAGAGTATGAATGTCTGATCACATGCACGTGAGCATCATCAGTTATAATAACTCCTTTTATATCAGTACTAGCACCTATACCAAAACTCACTAGCCATCCACAACCTCCGGCATCATTTAGGGACCTAAAAAAGACTAAAAAAGGACAGGTATCAGAGTCCTGGTTTTCTCTGAGCCTCTGCTGGATGAAGATATCTAAGCGACTTACAGGAAGAATTAGAAAACAGTACTTTGTCTGAGTTTTGTTCCCCACAATACAAGTTCAAGGAGTTCTCAAAAAAATTTCCATATGAATTGTGTCTCTGCTGCACTAAGTGGCCTATTTATGAGCATAAAGGTTCTCTTGCTTGCTGATTTTTTTTTTCAGTTGTTGGACTTTGGGGAAAAAATTTGYCTCGAAAATCCTGGTGAGGAAGTAATTCTCCCCTCTGCCTTCTGTCACAGTGTCAGAAGAAACAATTAACAGATTGGAATTTATTGTTCTTCAAAGAGAAGGGAAAGTCCTGGCTACAAAAGTAATGACCATTTCAGTCATTAAAACTGCAAGTAGTCAGCTTGCAAAAGGCCTCATGAAGATGTGACCTGGATTTAACAGCTTTTGGAAGTGATTTATAGCTCCACTTCCGAGGTGTCAGCAAAGAAACTACCCGCAGAAATGAATGGACCTGATGAGAAGTGGCTCAGGTGGTAAAACACAGGCTCTGCCGCCCTGATCCAATGTTGACCTGCAGTTCATGGCCCACTAATGAGCTGTAAAGCTGTGAGATGTTGCACAGAATAGGCACAATAGCAGAAACCCAGGGCGTGTGCTGAAGGTCTGAAGATATCATCAATGGATGTTTCTGGCCAACTTCAGTGCCTGGAAACAAGTGTAGGGTTGTATTATTTATTTTTATGATCAAATTCTTATTTTTTTTGTAGTCATCTAGAGTCATTTTTGTGTAGTCATCTCTGCTCATCTAGAGCGATAAACATTTCTTCCCAGCGAMGGAGGATATTGTTTATCCCTCCACGTGTAAGCACAGTCTTTTGCTGATTGCTAAAGAGCTGATGTAAAATGTAGTGTATCTTCAAAATGCTCTTTAGATTTAAAAGTGGCTTTAAAATGGAATTTTCTAATGCCTTGCTCTTACATAAWCATATCTTTTGTGCCCCTGCTTTTGAATGAAACACCTTCCTCCCACTCAAGTGTCATGAGCAGGAGATAAGAGAGGGGTCAAGAGGAGAGAGATGGAATCAGCGTCATGGAGTGCCCAAGACACTCAACCACCGTGTCAAGAGCGCGGTCATGGGATGGGGATRAACAAGCCCTGCATGTAGGAACATGAGGGCAGTGGGACATGCCCTTTGGAGATGACATGTTAGAAGAATTTAGCAGGATGATTTTACCAGAGTGAAATGTTCACACCAAATCATGTATTGCTGCCCCTATCTYACCAGGCTTATCCAAATCTATTTTTTCTCTCCCTACTAGGACCAGAAAATCCCACCAGGTTTCAAGATGAACATTCGAAGCTTGGTGGATGAGGGAAGTGGAAGAAAGCAGTTCAAGAAACGGTGGTCAGGATTGCAAGGTGGTAACATTGCATCTTTCTCCTTGCCTCTTCCTCAGAAACTGGTGAACATACGTRGACTGAAATTCAGTAAAAAAAAAGACTGAAGAGCCTGGAAATCTCAGTTAAGATTTAAAAGTATTTTGCAAATAGTCTTTTGAAAGGGGAACAACAGACTATTCTGGCTGCACTGAAACCCTGTCTGAACACCATCATATTTTCATTCAAGCTTCTCTTTCTTAAGCAAAGATGGAGAAGAAAATCTCATGGCTGCAAAGTGCCTTGCTAATGGAAATATGCAATAACCGTAACTTGAACTTTTTTTTTCATAGGCTCAAAGTAATTTCCCCTCAATATCAGGAAAATATATGGCTTGCTTTCTTGAAGGAGCAGAAACACCACATAAATCAAGTCCTGCTGGTTTTAATTGAGTTGAAGACATTTACTAGCATTTCAGATTTGATTTTTGTGCTGAGGTGGAGTCAGATTGAAAACAGCAATGTACGGAAATAGAAAGAAAGCCTGAACACAGAACCAGGCAGATATTAGACCATGAATAGACCATAATGTCTTAAGAAGCAATCTACCTGGAATATATTTTAACCAGCATGCTCAAGCACTGGTTGTTCGACTTATAGGTTGCTTTTCAGAAATGTTCCTTTTAATAAAGAAGAAGTATAAATAAATGATTTCACAAACACACAGGAGCCACCATGCACAAATGCAACATGGATTTTTCTGCTCCCACCCTTAAGGTTAGTCCTAAGCACCACTTGAGTGCCCTGCAAGAGGACTTGTTTTTATTATTCCAGATGTTCTGCTTGCTGCTGTCTCAGAGAAGGCCTGCCTGCACCCTTTGGATGTTTATATATTCACAGGAGTCCCCTTCTCCCCYTCTTGGAGCTTTCTGAGGAGCACTCTATCCCATGGAGGCACGTAGGATGTGAGGCACTCTGGCATCGCCTCAGACCCTTCACCCCAAGCATGTGAAGTATCTTTGACAGAACCCACACAGAGCTGTAAGCAGAGACTGGAGTCCCCCCACCACGTTCCTCTTGAGCGCTTGGGGACCACTTGGTCCAGTCTGTATCCTGGCCCCTTCCCAGGGTGCCAGGCCTGGTATGATCCCAGGATCCAGCATCAGCAAGCAGAGCGACCTGTTTGGATGGTGATTGCTCTTGCCCAAAGGTGCAAAGGGATTCAGCCCTTTAACAGACTCACAAAACCATGTTCAGACCATACTGGTTGCCTCTGCATTTGCTGAGCACCCTCAGTAAGAGCTCCCAGAGTAGAAAGTGGCCATTTTTCCTGAGCGCACGCCACAGGGATTTGGTAAAAGGCAAGCATCTAACAGCCAGGACGTCTTTGACAGTTTGTGCTGAACACCCTAAAAGTCTTCATAGGATCCCTGCAGTACGTGTTTAAGGAAAAAAACTCAGACAGAGCGAGCRCTCCACCAGGCCACTCTGCCTTCTCCAAAATCCACTTTCATTGTCATTTCCTTTCCCAGATGCAGAATGTGTTGCAGTGTCCTTTGGCAGGGGGGTGCCCTATTACAGCACAGGCGCAGGACAGCAAGGAGCRGATTGCAGGTATGCTCCCTGCTGAGCTCGGGGTGCAGTTTAAACCACAAGCCCCAAAACTGCCCCTCCCTGCCTTGCTCTCACATCTTTCTGCTGCAAATGCAAAGAAAGGAACTATCACTAATTTCCTAGAATTTAAACAATTTCTTATTGTTTAAACATAGGACAGGTGGACTTCTGGAGGAGATTTTGGCCTGGGACACAGGATGCCTAGAGACTATTCCTGGCTCTGTCACTGATGTGCTAGAAGGTTTCAGTCAACTCACTGTACAGTGAAGCTGGACAAATGGAGTCTCCTTCTCTRAAGAYMTTCAAGGCCYGCCTGGATGCAACCCTGTCTACCATGCTCTAGGTGACCCTGCTTGAGCAGGAGGGGTGGACTAGATGATCTCCAGAGGTCCCTTCCAACCTTACTGATTCTAYGATTCTATGAAATTGAAACAACACACAATCTGGCTATTTCAGGGCGAGGAGTTAGCCGTCGCTGCAACTTACTTAAAGACCTTCTTAATTGTCCCCCTCTTGATGGCTTTCAAGATTGCATTTTTTTCTAAACGACATCATTTAGCTCATCTGCAGGTGAGGGTCTCAGAGCAAGCAGAGAACTCTGCATGATGCATGATGTCAGAACTGGTGACCATCAATGATCTCTCTTGGCTTTGCATGGCTCGGCAAGGACATTGCCCTCCCTGCATGCTCTTCATGTCACCAGCAGTGATGCTTTGCATGGGGTCCCTGCTCAGCAAGCCAGGCTCCTCCATACCCCCGTTTCCTCTCCTGTTCTTTGTCAAGACTCCCTTTTTCATTCTTTGTTCGAAATCAAGCCCCAGTTCTGGTCACGGCCCAATGCYGGAGGCTGTATCACGCGGCGCTGCCGCCTCGCTCCTGCTCTGGGATTGAAAGACAGATTGGGCCAACCAGATGCCAGATGGCAAAACCTAGTGTTTCGGAGAGCCAGCTCGTTGCACCTTTGTTCTCTGCAGGGTCAAACAGCTGGGGCTCCGAGTCCGAACTGCGCAGCTGGCTTTCCTCTGATGCCTTTTTCTCCTCTGTTGCCCTTCCCAGRAGGGGAGGGTATTTAACGGCAGACATGAATTATGGATGTGCCAGGCCTTTCTGCTGAGCTGTGACGCAGCGGCARCTGAGCTTCCGCCTCAGCATCTTCCCTCCCAGCCCTTTAGCAATCCTGGGGCAGTCAGAGGTTCATGTTTAGGGACGCGGTCCTTCTGTCTGGGGAGGCAAGGGCTGCTGGCAGGGATGCTAACTCCAYCACACTAATGATTTCCAATCTACAGGTTGTGCTGGGCGATGGTAAGGGATCCACTGGTTGAGAGAGATGGAGAAAATGGAAATGATGACTCTTCCCCGACCCTGCTTTTATTTCTTGCTGCTGTCTTGCATAGCTCACTGCTATTGCTTTTCATAAGCAAGACTTTAAGAGATGGCTTTTAAAATTGCTAGGGAACATCTGATTTGGTTTGCTTTGGTTATTTCTGTTTTTGAACAGTAGATATTAAAATTATTTTGAATTATCTCCACATCCAGTATTTACTTTCCTGAACATGGCTGTGTTGCTAATGAGTGTTGAGGTGATTACTTTACCAATGGGGAAACCAGGGCATGGGCAAAAACTTTCCCCAGGGCACAGGGGAGGGAGTATTGTTGGGACCGTAAATTCCCCTGACCATTCCCCGCGCTGCAGCCCCAAGCCRGTTCCAGGGACTGCATTGCAGACACAGCCTTACTGACTGTCTTTGTACAGTGTTCTGGAAATGACTTTTATGAAGGCTAATTAGTACCGCAAAACAATCACAGAAACCAGGAAGAGAAGTAATTATCCATGTTGCAAACCAGCATGTGCAACAAACCTCTGAGCTGGCTGGTAGAGCAGATACAGATCCTATTTTGGACCATCTCTGCAAGGGAGAAGGCTAAAGGCACCAGCAGAAGTGTATGGAGGGGGAGTCAGGAGGCTTTTCAGAAAAGGCATGGAGAAATATATTTCTAAAGGCTGGAAAATGAAATCAGATATGCTCAGAGGCTGGCCAGATTTGCCCTGAAGAAATCGAGGGGGAAAGTGGGGAAAGGTCAGAAAAGCAAGCTCATGGGAGCTTTAATTCCTGACAATGTGGTTTCTTCCTCTCTGTAACGAGAGGTTATGATACCTGTATTAAACTCACCAAGAAAAAAAACATTTTAAGGAAGATATAATCAATCTATGGAACTCATTGCTGTAAGAGATTACTGAAGCCGGAAGTTAGTCCAAAATTAAATACTAGAGAACCCTTTCACATCCTATGAGGCATTTTTTTAGATACATGAGATAGGACTAGTAATTACTGAGGCATTATTAGGCACAGGAACAGCCTGAGGCAAGCCCTGTTTAAAGGCATAAACTACAGCACAGGGAGTTTAAGTGACTTTCTCATAGCCATAGAGAAATGCTCYGTAAAGCCCTCACTAATGCTCTTCTATGTAACTGCAAGACTGACTCTGCCTCTAGTCTGCAAAAGAAATCTACTAATGTTGGAATTAAATCACTTTTTACTCCCTGAATTTGTACCTTCTTATGGCCCTTTCCTGTGCTTCATCAGGGCTGCTCTTGGGATCAAATTTAACCAAAGTCTTTCCAATGTGGAAATGTGGTGCAAGCTGTTCATCAAGGGAGCAAGTATTGAAACACAGGTCAACGGACAGCCTATCTTAGGAAGCATCTGAAGATCCTCCTCCAAAACCTGGCAAGCAATGCCATCAGGAAGCGTCACAGCTGAGAAATGTCCTCCAAGCCATGAGAAGGTACAGCCTTGATAGCTGAAGTATGTGGAACATCTGGGTCATCTTCTGGACCAGAGAAGCTGAGAAGAACTACCTCCTTTCCTTGGTCATGCCTGTCTGCCACATCAGTACACAAATGCAATCCAGTGAAATATAAATACTCTCAAAGGCATCAAGCTGCAGTGAAGAGATGTAGGTCTACTACGTTATAAAATAAAGCAGGGATGAGAGTGTTGTCCTACTTTGGAGTGAGAGGTAGCAGGGATTTTCCTCATTAGCTTTCAGTCAGGATGCTTATCTGCAAGTGAGGCAGTAATTCTCTATGCTAATCCATGCTGAAGAGTTGGCCCCATGTTTGCTGAGCTATAGGTGCTTCCCACCCATCCACCCATTCTGCCAATGGCAAGTGTGAGGCTGTTTGCTCTGTTTTTGGATAAGGAGAGGTTATCATATTGTAAATCTCCTTTATAGGGCACTGATTTCCCCACACAAGCCCCGTTCGGAGAACTCAGTGAGAACGTGAGATGGACAGGCTGGATGGGTGATTGGATGGATGGGTGGTTGCAATAGGCCCAGAGCAAAGTCCACCACAGAGTTCTGCATCAYCAAGGACTCCACGTCCTTGAACCAAGTCTCCTTCCTTCAAGCCTACCTAAATCTTTCTTCCCTTCTCCAGTGCATGTGAATAGTTTAGTGGGCTGAGCTCTGAAAGAGAGGTCCTACTATAATTAACACAGTGTTATCCAGTGAACTGGAAGGAGAAAGGCACTGGAGCTGGTAGCTAGCATCACACTGGTCTGTGTATGAGAAGTGTCTCATTCAAGGAGTTCAGCTGGTCTCTGGAGTTGCTTCTGTGGCCAGGAGGGGTGAGAAAACAGAGGCTTTTCCCTTTTAGAGTGAAAACGGAATTAAACCAGCATGAATCCAAACACACAAGGGTGGGCACACACAGCTAGACACTTTAGAAGAATTTTGGCTTTGGAGATGGCTTTGGGGGTTACCTAGTCCTGGTCCATCTCCCACGTGGCACTGTAAGGATATCCTTACAGCTCACTCCTTTGCACTTTAGGGCTGCCTTTTCTCAGTGCCACATTACTGTGACCTCACGGACCTGACACAACTTGTCATCTTTGGGTCAGTCTCCAGCTACACCCACAGCTCAGTAGAACGGTGTGAGGCACAGACAGCAGCACTGCCCAGCTCTAGGTGGGCTAGGTTTTCCCCTCACAGAAACACCTCTGAGAGATATGCTAGCTAGCCAGAGTCCAGGCTTGCCCCCTTTGCTCATCAGAGGAAGAGCTATGGGCTGTCTCTCTCTTCCACGTTAGGAGCTGAGGGTAGGGAAGAGTTAACAGTCATACACTGCCTGCATGAAACCCCCCCGCCTGCTATGAATCAGCGAAACCTGCRTCTCTGTCTATCACAGTGAGAAAAGCTGGTGTCTGTCTGGCTCTAGCAYGGAAGAGCTGAAGGGCTGAGCAGTTCGTTTGACTCCACAGACCAGCCATGCTGCCTCTCATGCTCTCCCCACACTTTAATTTTGATCAATAATTGGGCCATGTATTTCTGTGTCATTCTGCTTCTCTACAGAGGTGTCATTTGAGACCTTATTTTCTAAAGTGAGACTGGATGGAACAGCCAAACTCCATGAAAGTTTCCTAAACATGCTGGGAGAAAAGACCTCTGGAAGACCTTAGTCCAACCACTCTGAGCTCCAATGCTAGATCAGGGTGACMATGTCTTTGTCTAGCTGTATCTCAGATGTTGCAAAATGGAGATTCACCTCCCTGGTGACGTGTTCTAGGCCCGTATGACCCTCCTAGAAAAAATTCCTCCTAATGTCCCTACAGACATTAGGAAGCTACATCTGGACTGCTGCTCCAGAAGCTATATCTGGACTGCTGTGACAAGGAAGATCATTAAGGGCTTGCACTGCCATGTGGCCATGTAAGGAGAAGCTGGGAGAGCTGGGACTGTTCAGTCCGGAGAAGAGAAGACTCAGGAAGATCTTACCAGTATGTATAAATATCTGGTGGGAGGATGTAAAGAAGACTCAGCTCAGTGGCATAGTCATAGATGAGTGCCATCAATGCGATGAGAGACAATTGGCACAAATTGAAATACAAGAAATTCAATTTAAGATAAAACTTTAAGGAAAGAGTGATCAAGCACTATAACAGGCTGCCCAAAGAGGCTGTGGAGTCTCCATCCCTGGAAATATTCAAAATCAGCCTGGACATGGCCYTAAGCAACCTGCTGTAGATGATGTTACTTTGAGCAGAGGAATTGGACTAGACAATCATAGAATCACAGAATCAGTAAGGTTGGAAGGGACCTCAGGAGATCATCTAGTCCAACCCCCCTGCTCAGCAGGGTCACCTAGAGCACATTAGACAGGGTTRCATCCAGGCAGGCCTTGAAGGTCTGCAGAGAAGGAGACTCCACTACCTCTCTGGGCAACCTGGTCCAGKGCTCTGTCAATATYCACAGGTCCTTGCCAACCTCAACCATTCTGTGATTCTCTGAAAATTGCTCCTTTTACAATCTGGTGCTAAAAATATTGGCCAAATATGGCCATTATATGCCGAATGGTTAATAATTTTCCTGTTTTTCAGATGTCTTTGATTGCATACAAAAACAGCCTAGTGATTATACTCTCCATGGAGTAATACGGTCTCCTCCAGTGGTCAGTTTGACTCCCACAGCTGTGGGAGATTTGCAGAGATTAACAAAGCCAAACTTTAAGCAATAATGTCAACTTAAGGGCTTCCCTCCTTCCTTTCTCAGCTGAGAGGAAGACAACGGGGGTATCCATCTGCTTAAGCTGACACAGCTTGGACTGTGAACCAGCAGTATTATGAGACCAATACTTAAATTAAATTCCATCTGGGGCTCTCCTGTGGGAACCCTCTTTGGGAGAGGGTATGGGATGCATTCGTGGAGGGTAAAACCAGAGGACCAGTGCTGCTTGTTATCAGCCTGATAGGGGCTGGTGCTGCTGATGAACTTCTGCAGCTGCATACAAATCTTTTTTTTTTTTTTTTTTTTTTTTTTTTATGTAATTTTAAATGAAACCTTGTCACAGGCTTCATGTAGTCTGATGTTATGGTTTTCTCATGAATAACTCAGAATAATTATCAGTCTTCAACATTGACTAATCCTCATAACATCCCACAATAGAGAGAAAAAAAGGAATGATCTCTGCTGTATATATATCACTACTGAAGAAAAGAAAATTAAATGATATGGCCAAGACCAGGCATGAAATGAATGGCAGAGTGAGGTGTTTCTGGCTTCTGGGTCATAATTTGCATCGTATTTATAACCTAAGCATTTTTTCAGAGTTCGAAAAAGAAAGTACATTAATCTGGGAGAAAGTGAACTGCAAGAATAAATGTTGTTCCAGGAAGGAAGTGGGAAATGCTGAGAAGCCAGAAAAAGYAACTTTCTCCCACATTTCTGGTCRGACTAGAAGCTGGAAGTGTTGCAGTTGGGCTCAAGCTGTGCCATATTTCCAGAAATCTGTTGCCACCTTGAAGTGCTGGGATCAGAGAGGATTATGGAAAGGAATCCAAATTATGATTAAATGAAACAGCTGACATTTTAGCCAAAAATGTCAGACCCACAATTTTCTACTCTTTAACTAAGACAAATAYCTTGTATGGGGAAAAAATAAGCAGTAATGAGGTTGTGGACAGCTGGAGGAAGAATCTATTGATATTTCTTGGGAAAACTGGTATTTTTTTCTTAAATCCCCAGTTCTTGGAGTTACGTGAGACTCCTACCTCTCATTTCTCAGTATTGTCCTGCACCCATTCGCCTTCAGAGAAAATTTACACGGACGACCCATGAGTGATCATACAGAAACACATGCTTTTATAAACAAAAAACTCTCCCCTTCCCCACCTTTCTGTTTTTAAACACAGTCTCCTGACTCAGAGGTGACCAGGGCATGAAGTCTTACTTCCTGAATACTTTGGRTGACCCAAGCTGCTGGGGTAGGTGTCACGAAGGAGGGGTGGAGAATGATGGAGATGGAGTCCACCTCCAGTGCTGTGCCAAGAGAGGGGACAGGGACAAAGGGACGTCTCACCTGGTCCAGGCTGGAGCAGGAGCTTCGCTGCAGGGAGCTGAACACCAGTGGCTGTCTGTGGGTCTGTGCCTCTCGGCGATGGGGGATGCGGATWGAGCTGCTCCGTGGTGCCGATTCTGATGTCGCCCCATTCCTTCCTCGCCAGTGGTGCCCACTCCACTGCAGCCCCCAGGGTGCCCAGGGCTTTCAAACAGGCCATGCAGTCCAGAAACACGCCTGTTTTRATTGTTCTTTTTTTGCCTTTTTAAAATGCTGCCCAAGGCGGGGATGCTCTTTCTGAAGAGCTCCTTGAAAGCGCGGGAGACAGCATCAGCTGGTGCCCCCTCACCCTGTGTTTACTTTTCCTGATTAAACGTGGCAGGATGGTTTCTCCAAAGGGACCAGACTGATTTTTCAGAAGTGCTCAGGTCCCCATGTGTTCCCCACAGCTCTCTATTCTAAACAACTCAGCGTCCCCTGTCAGCTCATTGGAAAATTAAGTCTTGCTTGTGCAGACCCACTCTTGACTTGTTTTRTACGAGTGCAGGAAGGAAATCCAAACCACACTCTGTCAGGTCATCCTTCYGGTTAATCAAAGAGCTCCAAGTTATAAATTGCAGCCCGTAATCTTGTGCACATTAAGAACACTAAATTAATCCTTCCGATTTCTAGCAATTTGACTTTTTTTTCTTCTTCCCTGGCTTACTAGTGAACTGCTCTGAAATGGCTCTTTTCTCCACACAGAGAAACAGGGTCAAACAGATGAACCAAGAGGAAAAATTCAGCCTGAGAAAATGGGGTGATATTTAGGAGCTTTTCAGGAAGAACCAATAAGATGCCTAAAATGTTTTATTTTGTAACACAGAAGATGACCACCTTGGTCAAAGTTTTCTCTCATCAGTGTCAACAATTAGAAATACAAAAATCAAAGGTAAAAAGGGAAGTGGGCACCTTCTATTACCCACAGTGGCAAAAAAGKACAGAAGATGAATAAGGGAAGATGAAAGCCATGAGGAAAAATATAAGATAACCGAGGAAAGGATAAAAAAGAAGAGTGGWGATGGGAAAGGAGAAATCCTAGAAATGGGTTAGACCCATGGAAGTGGTAAAACCTTTAAAGATGCATGTTAAATGTTGTATTTTCCTTCATGACAATGACCAAGTATTTATAGTTCATCAGTAACAAAAAGGAGATGTTAGCCAATGAAAAAAGTGACTGACAGGCTTCAGTCAGCAGGCACCAACGGGATGAGCTGGCAGGTTTGAAAAGTAATGACCTGCGGGTCTTTCCAGCAGAGATCCACAGAGACTGCTACAAGGCTTGATACTGTTCACCATTTTCCTCAATGATCTGGAAATAAATAGGAAATCACTGCTGACGTAACTGGCAGACAGCAGAAAGAGAGTCAGCGTAAAAAAATACGATGAGTCACACGGAGCAATCTGGGTTGCTTGGGGCTGCTCAGCCAAAATGCACAGTAATACTGCCAAATGTAAAGTCAGGACATGGCAAAATGCAGGAGATTATGGCCTGCAGTCAGGCAATGGTCCCTGAGCAAGGGAGGCTCTGAATAAGCTTGTGAGATCACCACAGGAAGATAGTCGATCTATGGGATCTTCTTAGGGAAATAGGCTGCTGCCATCCTTAGACAGGTAAAAGCACTGCCATGAAGAAAAGTTCCTACCTATTCTAATAGGCATAAYAGAGCAACGTATTTTTAAATACTAAGGGAGAAGAGCCTAGTAAGGTAAGTGATGAACCCTCCATCTCCTGGTCCACCCAGAACAGGACAAGATGCCCTCCTGGAAGAGATGGATTATCACCATCACTGGGGARGCGGAAAAGCCTGGGCCATAGAACCCTGCCCAGAAAGAGACCATCAGGACATGTRTGGCCATGGTGGGGGCTGTGGAAATCTTCCTGCTCCTGCTTACCCACTAACCTATTTTTACTTGTGCTTGACTGGAAAGCTGAGCCATGAGAGCTCTCACTTACATGCCGCGGTTCCTTCTTATGTAACTGTTCCAGCAGCTGAGTCCCATCACACAAGGCAGAAGCAGGCTCGTCTTCTTTTGCCAGATATACTTCACACAAAGGCAGGGTAGAGGAACRTTACTTCTACTAGCCCAGACGTGCAGCTGGGGATGGCCAGCTTGTGTGATGGAGCTCTATTCTCCTAACATCCCATTGAGGACATAGGTAGTCACTGAGTTGCTCTACTGGATTAAACTAGCCATCTCTCCAGTGGTAATGGGGCCAGCACTGGAGGGATCGGAAGAGAGAGAGAGAAAAACACTTACAGAATAGCTCTGGACCTTATTCTCCCCACTAGGACAACGTGGGCTAATGGAAGGTCTGGAGTCTCCTTCAGAAGATAAACTTACTGAACCCTGCCCAATTTTACATCTTCTTAAGCCCAGGTCTGGTCTGTCCTTAATAAAGAATTCATGTCCTTTATAAACTGGAGTTTTCCTGCACTACCAACCACCAYGTTCTGCAGCAATCCAGTCAGAAGATGACAGAGCTGTGAGTCATGGTGGAGACACAGAAAGCAGCATTTTATCCGTGTATTTAACTCTCAGAATCGGTACAGTTAGCAGGCAAGTTTCCATGAAGAGCAATTTTAATGAGTTAATGAAGTTCAGAAGCTCAAGGTTCAAGTTCTGTAATGGAGACACCAACTTAACAGTAAAAATACTGGCAAATAAGGAACGGCCAAGCCCAGTAACAAGCAGCCCCACAGAAATATGATCAACGAGTGTACCAGGCTGGATGATTCTGCCAGAGCAGAGATGTAATCCATCTCTCTCTGCTTCCTGCTGTATCTGTAGGCACTTTATGGCAACCTTTCCCAACCTGTCAAGTTATGCAAACATAACTTGACAGAGATGCTGCTCACCTTCTCTGAGTATCTGAATGATCCTAAATGATCTTACTGCAGCAGAAAGCTGGGCAGACTCATTTGACCAGGTGTAGTGTGAATTGACTTCAATATCCTAAGCATCCAAGGCTGGATGCTCATATGCGTAGATAAGCAGGGCTCTGCTGAACTTCAAGGGAGGGTGGACAGTGTCTTCTTCCCTCACCCTTCCAAACTGAAAGCCAAATATCTAGGCAGAGAATATGAGATTTCATTAGCAATAAACAAGAAGGGGGTTGTCTTCACCCCATCCCTCCACCCCAGAAATCTAGCATCCCATTTGTCTTTTGTTTTAGGTAAAGAGCRTAAGAGATTTCAGTCAGTTATAAACTCACAATCAGAGGAACAGGAATTTTCACAGTAGAAGAGATGGTATTGCCTCTCTTCTCCATTGTCATTCCTTTAATGATTGATACGTGCCATTTCAGAAAAAAATGGGGGGAGAAACAGTCTAGAAAGGACATTCCAAGAATAGTCTATCATGAAGAGAAGTGGCTTTCTGACTTCTATCTTGCAATCTTTCAGAATAACCCTAAAAAAAAAAGAGGACGATTACCCTAGTAAAAGCTGGAGCACGTACTTTCATGTTCATAATGATGTTTGGGTATTCTTCTAAGGTTTTGACTCCACAGTCTATCTGGAAAAGTGGTGGACACTCTGGAGCATACGGATTCATAAGGAGCATCAAGTTCTTCCCAATCTGCATAGTCATGCTTTCAGGCACAGCTTCAGTTTAACCTTTTCGTTGCACTTTTCACTGGGAAATCCAGCATGTCGTTTTCATTATGCCCACACAAATTAAGACAAATTAAAATGCCACCGAAGGAATTATGAATAATGTGTGTGTATCTAAACAGAAGCGGCAGATCCATCAGTCACCCACTTCTGAGCTGCTGAGTTGCATTTGAGATGGAGGAAAACTGTGCATTTCTGAAGATAAAAAGTCATTTTTGAGAAAGTTGTCTCAATGACTACTGCTGGACTAAGATTCAAATATGCTATAGTTACAAAACTTCAAAATTGTTGGGAAAAACCTATTAAAATTCTCTATGTTTCAGCTTCTTATTTGCAAACAAGCAAAAAAAGAAGTATTTTTCTTTTCTTCAAGATCCAGGCAGATAGCCCAATATTGTGTCAACAGCTGCATGAACATCCTAGTGTGATTTGCTACTGAGGAGGGAGGTTTAAATCTGGACACGAGGGGTCTACACCTTGCTGTTATAACAAGCCTGCTTCCTCCGTTTTGTGCAACTGGCACCAAAGCAAACTGCAGGTGAGATGTTGGTAGGCACACAAAGGAGCACTTAGCTTGTGCTTCTCCAGGTCATGTAATGCTAATAGTCCCTAGAGTCATGCCACCGGCATCCCCAGGTCACTGCCTGGAGAAGTGTCCATGCCTGCTGTGCTGTCTCTCTTTTTTCCACCTCCTTCTAGGGGAAGCCTGGACWGATCCTTTCAGGATTCCTCAGTCACTCTCACGCCAAGTGAGACTGGAAAAGCCRTCTGATGGAGCCCTAAAGGAGAACTGGAATAAAACATGGTTTTGGGTCATGTTCTCAAGAGACCTCAGCCTCTCCTGATTGCATCTAATTATGCATAGGGGATGGAGAGCACAGGCCGTGGGTCAGCAGGAAAACATGAGATAAAGGAAAWGCGTGCAGGCGACAAACTGATTTAAATGCTTCACTAAGGACCAGTCTCAAAACTTTCTTAGGAGTTTACATACCACTGAAAGCATTTGAGGGCAAACAGAGATTTTAGATCTGTTCAATGAATGGTTTATTTGACCTAGAGAAGACAATTACATCTCTTGGCCATATTTTATAAAAACCCATAAGGATTATTAAAGTTTAAAAGTATTTCTAGAGAACATCCTTTTCCTCTGAAAATAYCGTCTTGCCATGAGCTTTGTTAGTATTTTATTAGTTTGCATTGTTTTGAGAAGTTTTTTGTTGTATTACTGCTTTCAGTTTTGTTTCCTGGATTGAATAGTTGGTTTATTACATTTCTGCTAGACATGAATTAAAAATTGGTTTTTTTTTTCATAATCATGGTAATTCCTGCTGGACGGTCATGGCTATCATAAATGTCCTGTGAAATACATTCATATTTAATATGAAAATAGCTCRCTTTTGGAAAAATTGCTGTTCTGGGAGTTGTGATTTTGTAGTTTTATGTCTCAGAAATATATATTCATCTTTTTTTCCCTTAGAAATATAAGCAAGGAATAGTAAAACAGAAATGTGCTCCACAGAGGACAGATCAATTATGTTTCCTTGAGCTGCTTTTTTAATGACTTCTATGAAGATTTATATATTCAGATAATAGATGCTAAGGAATCAGGCAAAAAAGAGGCATTCCTTTCATATTTACTTCTATGCAAAAGTATTCTTTTATGTTTTTCTCTTAGGGTAATTTAGGAACTTATTTTTAAAGGACCCTTTATTTTTGCAGCTGCTGTGCTCAGCTGGATTGATAAATACCTCTGCTTCCATTTGCTGAAAATAATGTGATTACAGAGAAAAGCTTAAAAAGATGACTGGAGAACAAAGCATGAAATCACAGAAAAGAAGCCAATATCAACTTTAATTTAATTATTTTARTAATTCATGAATGTTGGACATGTGAGATTAAAATTTTAAATACTTGGGGGTTTCCAGTGCTTCTACTTCGAATGTAGCCTTCCTGAGGGATGGACAGATCCAGCTGCCAAGCCTGAATCTGTGGCTAAGTTATTCCACTGATCTGGGTTGCTGGAATACGGCTGTTTGGTTTTATTGATTATCAAGAAGGAATCACCTGCATCATTTGGATCTAAGATCCTCTGCTATGTTAAGTCATCAGCATTGCTCCAAATCCGAGTTCCAAAACAATCCAGTTGTGCTATTTTATACCAGAATTTGGCCCTCACACTTTCTTAGGTACAGGATGGCCTTCATCTTGTCAAAGATAGGTATCTAGGAGTCAGTTCAGGCATCCAGTGTCATTGGTGGGAAATGGTGTACAGACTATACATAGACAAGCTCAGCTCACCACCAAGTGCTCTTTGGTGTCCTTTGTTAGGTGTCTTCTCCTACCATAGACACYTAACAAAGAACAAGAGAGCCATATTCACAAAATTTCTATTTCTCTCCACTATGTCTGCTGAAAATGGGTGTTCTTTCTTTCCAGCAGYCTCAGGTGGTCTAATAAAAGACAATACATCTCCTACCAAACTTGCCTCATGAGTATCCCTAGACCACCAGAGCTCCATCTGCTCTCTGATTACCGTTGTTAATTCAGGATATGGTGAGGGCATAAGCCTCAGCTATGTCTGATGACCTGATYTGGGCCACAGTAGTGGAGAGGTTGGCAGCTCTGGGAGGTAAGAGATTTAGCATCCTGAGGTGTGATGCTATGACTCCATGGAAAGGCTGTTTCTGTTGATATTTTTGATGGTCCAGATTCATGGCTGTCAGTTCTGAGCCAAAAGCTGCTAACCACCAGTGAGACTATCATGATTCAGTTTGCTTGATTTCTGACATTTTCCACTACAGTCAAAGGAGAAGCAACTCAACGCTTTCTGTTCTGACCCAGACCCCAATCTGTTCTCAGTCTTCTCAGATATTTCAGCTCTCTCCTTCCCCTGAAATTTGTGGCTTCTCTTACATCGAAATACCATCCGGGAATACTACCTTCCAGCCCACCTCTGTTCCATTACCTTGACATAGAAAAGCCATTTCAGGACGGTGGTTTCATTATACATCATTGATGGGGGATAAATTATTAAATCAGACTCATAAAAAATGAAAGATTTTTTACACAGACAGGCATCCTGACAGTAACCCAGATATGTCACAAAAACTGATTGCCACCAAACAGGAAATTTTACCCCTTGCCAGAGCAAAGAGAGGTAAATTATAAAAGATACATGAGGCTGGAAGGAGAAATTAAGTGACTGGAACGACAGAGTGGGTGATAAACAGATCAAGGCAAAGGAAGCAAAAGAGAAAAGACAGAGAATGGAGGTTAAATAATTCAGGTCAGGATTTTTAAGAGTCTTGAAGAAACAAAGGAGTGTAAATCACCGAGGAATTTCTGGAGAGGCGAAAAATACACAYACACACAACTGTGCGCTCATAGCATTAGAATGATCTATTGGATTTCAACAGCCAGATCCCACTGCTGAAAATCAGCAAGGAGTCAACACAGTTGGGTGCATTTACGCTCTCCKAAGGAAGTGTCCCATACGGAGGGGCAAATCCAGCTGCTGTCGCTCCAGCAGTTTTGCCCACTTTGCACCAAAAGCACTTTTGGTCTCAAATCCTATTCAAATCTCTCCCTGGTTCAGACTATCAGGCAGGTGCTTGATGGCTTTGCTTGGGAGCTCTCCCCAGCCACCAAGCTCTTTCAGTCGCTAACTCATTAAATGGAAATAACCTGTCACATTAGGAGTTTTGCAGCATTAATTGATGTTAATGCAATCAGTGCCTCCAGTGGGCAAAGCTCCTCCCGTTAATTTTGTATGTCTCCTGAGCTCTGGGCATGCTTTTCCCTGAAAATCCCTGGAAGCCCTCAAAGCTGTGAAGCCTGGGACTACAAAGGGTGAAATTCAGTTTGAAACACACTTACGTGAATCTTCCTCTTTTT
>NW_028185761.1:1525977-1560451 GCF_003343005.1 Rhea americana | reverse complement strand
TTTTTTTTTTTTTTTTTTTTAATACTATTCTTCCTCTCTCTAGGAAGGCTGTCCTCCCTGGCCCAGTTTTGTTACTCAGCTCCTGAGGGGACAGAAAGTCCCTCCTGCCTCTATCTCCCTCCGTTGTACTTCATTTCAGATCTGCAAATATTTCTTTTCCTATYTTGCTCTAATTTCTGGTGTGCCCTATTCCTCCTGTTTTAGCCTTGGCTTTGCTTGCACAGAGGATTCCCTCCCTCAGCCTTGCAAACAGACTTGCACCAGATTCGCAAGACTGTAATGATATAAAAAGCATGCTATGGATGAAAGGAGTTATGTGAAATTCAACCGTAGTATTGCTAGTGGGAGGATAATACCCATTCATCACATCTATTGAAATAATACTTCAGGACAAGCTAAAGACAGGCAGAATGATGAATAACAMGAAAGAGGGAAACTTGCTGCCCCAAACCCTTTACAAATGAAAGTGAGGAAAAGGATAGGAAATCAGGTACAATACATTGGGTGGGCAATATGATACCTATTAATATGATTATTTGTGAGAGTAGGAGGAATTTGAATGGGAGRAATTATGTAGGGGAAAAAAGGCTAAATGGAAGGAGACATGGCAGGCAGCAGGTACGGAGGGCAGCAGTTAATGACTTAAGGAAGAAGAGGAGGGGAATATGAGTAATGCAGAGCAGAACCTGTGAGGATACAGTAAATTATTAGCATTTCTTAATACACAATAAATATTCCAGCTTGTGACAAAGTGAAAAATTGGGAATGAGAAAGGAGAGATGCTGAGTTAAATCAGAAGAAGGAATTTTTATATGAAAAAWAAATCACTTTGGTCAGTCTGAAATATTTCATCCAATTTGGTTAAAAATGTAGTTGTTTATGAGTTATATGGATATTTTCTAAAGTTGACATCTTCTACTTTGATCTGGATCAGTGCTGAAATCAACGCTGCTGTTTCAAAACCAGTCTTTGTGAAATTTCACATTCCTGCTTTGGAACATCTCCCTTCGGTTTTAATTGCAATCTAATTTCACAGGTACTTCTAGCCTGTCCAAACTCCAGTTCCAGTATTTGGGTCCATGTGCAATGCATGTTTTTAAAATAGGCATAAAACTGCACTTTCTAGTTTCTTGGGTGTTTTTATTAGGCTGAGATTTTATGAGACGTCTAAGATTATCTAAGAGCTGGCAGCTGCCCAAATGCGTGGTCCCACTTCTGTTCCTGCCCTGGACACTTATTCCTGCTCTCAACTTGTGCTGAGCTGGTTCAGGGAGCTGAATAGGCAGAAAACTAATCAGAGTTTTAGTGAACTGGCACTGGGTTTTCTGTCAGTACACCCCTGCTGAAGGCCAGAAACACATTTATGACAGTTTAAGGGAGGAGAAGGCTTTGCAGAGCAGTGCAAAGCAGAGCAAACTAAGCTGTCAGACCAAAATCATGTTATATCTCCTCTACAGACTGGACAGCTTGATCCGGAATGGCTCAGAAATGTGAATAGGTCTATGGATACCTACTGGGGAACAAGCCTGTTTTCTTATTATTTCTCCGATGGATATCTGGGTTGCTATGAATGATGGCTTATAGAGAAGGTCCTTGGCAGACTGGATCTTTTCCTCTGGATCCTCTGATTCAGAGATTAGCCATTGGCCCAAAACGTCAGAGAAGTGGCAGCCAGATGCCCACGAGGCCCCACTTCAACAGGGCACAGGCAGCTCCAGGATGTGGATGGATCAAAACTCCTGCAAGCCACAAGTGTCTGGCTCTGGAGCTTTGGACTGGGCTCCTCTCTAATAATTGTGCAATCATGGTAATTATACACAGGAAAAAAAGYTAATTATTTAATCATGTGTAAGAAGGACCCTTCAGCTACTAAGCTAGGCAYAGACTCAGTACAATTATTCACAGGCATGTAATCTATTTCCCTTTGTATTGAATATTTCATTAGTTACTATTCACATCTTCTCAGAGGTGCCTTGCAATGGTTCAGTGATCGGATTTGTTCTAATTTCTTCTTGGCTTGTACAAACTCTTGCATTACAAATATTGCGCAGTATTTCATCCCTTTAACAAGAAGAGGAGATTCTTTCTATCATTCCCATTGCTAAAAAGAAATCACTACACTGTAATCACCAAAAGCTTGAGGGATTTTTTGGTTCCTACTTTGGCTTCAAGGTCCTTTGGGTGGGGCTCGGCTTTTTTGTCCTGTGTCTGTACAGCTCCTAGCACCCATTGGATTCCGGCTGTCACAGAGCATCTTAACAGTGGTACAATATGAATAACAAATGGAGGCAGTAACCAAGGGTCTCTGCAAGTGAAGGAGATTGAGCCTTCTAAAAGATGCATTCATTTTAAAATGAGTCCAGCCATAGGTAGARTCACTTCTGATTTTCACCTGTATATGTCAGGAATTTGTGTATATGAGTCCAGATATAGGAGGAGGGGATATATCAGACCCATGGCCTTGCATTCTCACTTTGAAATGCTCAGAACTTCTCCATGTCCACGGTAGTTTCCTTGTAAACTAGATCTGGAAAACCGGATCCTCTGGTTTTGGATCCCACCACCATCATGCTCCATGGAAGCTGCCCTGCTCTCCCTAACTTGATAAAGARGTTGCCTTGTGCAATTGATTTGGGAGAGAAAAGCAGCCTATAAGTGAAGCAAATCCCTGTATTAAGTGTTACAATAGTTCAACTAAACCTAGAAATATTTATWGGAATGTACTGGGATATGGGACTGTGGTTGGATGCCTCATGCCTGTGTCCATCTACAGGGAACAGACCGTAGGGCTGGACTACTCCCATAATGTGCTGCGTACATTATATGGACATAGGAAGCCTCCCCCACAAAAGAGTATGGGGATATAAATCAGTCAGACTAACTAATCCCATGAATTGGCTGCATTTCTCCTGTGACCTTTCCAGTTTGTATTTTACATTTTTTAATCAAACATTTTTGAAAAATATCAGAGAAATACTAACTCTCCAGCAAGCTTTGGTCTTGTCTGGGATTTGCTTTCAGTGGCAGAACAAATCGACTGTTAAATGCCTCAAAAAAAAAAAAATGCCTGAGATGCTCTTGGCTACCATATGAAGACAAGGAGATCAGTTTCTTTGCCAAACGTTGCACAGGGCATGCTTAACCTGGTGACATCCAAATGTGTGTTCCTGACAGTAGTTAACAACTTGTAGTGCACTTAAACCTTCCAAGGATTTTGAAAAGAGCTGCTGATCCTATCAATTAGGGATCCAGGATAATCTCTGAAATCCAATATGGTACTGCCATGAGTTATGGACATGAATCTGAATCTACCTGTTGCCAGTTTACAYGAGAGAGACCATTGAAATTGGWGGCATTTCACAGCTACGAATAAAAGAATTGGACCCATTTTCTTTGTCTGACTTTACTGAATATAAATCAAGGCACAGTCATGCTACCTGCATTATACAGATCCTGATGACAGTAACTTTCTCAGTGCTTGAGACAAGAGAAAATATTGTTCAGCTCTGATCATCAGCTTTATTGTATGCCAGCCAGACGATACACATTTCATGCAGACTACACGTTTGTTCCAACCGCCACTCAGAAGAAATTGCTTGACTTCATGTGCGTTGATCCTGCTCTAAGGTACTTGGTTCTTGGTCTGTAGCACCAATGGTTTTCTCAGGGGTTCTGTAAGCAGAGAAAGAGCATTACTGTAAAGCTGTTAGAGCAATCAGCTGGCGCAAGACAGCAAAACACATCTCCCGAGCTGAAATTTGCCCTGTGGCACTTTGCTCTGTGGAATGCTCCCCATGCAGCCCATACATGTTGGTATGTTCTCAGGATGGTCAGTGAGCCTGGTTCTGGTCCCCATAAGGAGACAGTTCAAAATCCATGAAAATCATGGGTCTGAAGTCCACAAAATTCAGAGGGCTGAAGTTCTTTGCCTTTTCCTCAGTCCCTGTTTCATCTGGGACCAGGATCAGGCCCACTGGTCAGCTATGAAAAATGCTTGCCAATTGATTATAACCTGCATCGAAAGAGCACCTCATTGTAAAATTGTCTCACAAAGAAGCAGATCGTTTCCCTCAAAGCAGGTGGTGAATGCCCTACAACACAGCAGAGCTGCATCCTGCTGCTCAGAAAGTACCTGGTGCTTATTAAAGCAATGAACAGGTGAGAACCCGGCTAACATATGCCGAGGTCTCACTCAAGAGCACCTCTCCTGCTTGGTGTCCCCAGGAGACACTAGGAGATGATGGTGGAACCAAGACATTGGATCCCTGTTGCGATCGACTCGGGGGTTAGTTCTCTTCCTGGAGTAAACTGGCAGAAGTACATCAGGGTATGCTCCRAATTTTGGTCGCTCAGGATCTAGCTTCGCATGCTACAGGGAAACTGTAGAGTAGATTTGGCTTAGGYTTGGGTGGAAGCACAAGAGGACAGGGCCCTGGAGTTAGGGTGGGTACTCTTAGGAGGAACTCTGGATGAGTGTTRGAGAGAAGGATGGGTTTTATTGGAGTGCAGCAGAGACCAGGAAGGAAAGGTCTGTGAGTTGTGAAAGAATCCAGCTTCATTAGGAGATAGAAAGAGAAGGGAGATCTCCAGGGCCAAGGAGAAAAGTGAGATGGATGGCGAAAGATCTGTAAGGCTGCAGAAAGCAGCAGGCAGGAGAAACCTGCTCAGCTTTAAAATGGCAGCTCTGTATGGCAATTGCATTAAGGGGCTATCGAGATCTTCCCCCAGCCCGGCCTTGGCTTTGTATTAGGAATGATTCCAGCTCAGAGCTTAAAGGACAGGAATAAAGGAGATCTGACAGCCTGATCAGGAGAACAGATGCAAGTTACCATTTTCCATGGCTTGTAAAAAAAGCGCAACCCGGACATGTGAGATTAATCTTCCTTGTTGAAAAGTTTGTGGGACTGGACAGTGTGGAGAGCCATGGCAGGACCACTTTTGCTCAAATACTCACCCTCATCCTGTCCTTCATACTTACAGTGAGGGATGTAAGGGATGATGCAGTACCTATGGGATACTTAGGTCTTCCTGGGTATATGTGGATGTGATGGTCTCAAGTTGCAAGCAGGTCAAGACCAAACAAATTGCAGCAGTCTCTAGGCTTAGTATCCAATCCCGCTCTTGCTGCTGCTCTGCATCTCAGAGCACTGAGTTTGAAAGCCAAAGTCTTTTCTCCACAGAGCAACACAAACTGTTTGAAATCACCCTTCACCAACATTTCCCTTAGCCCTTGCTAAAACCATCGGGTGAATTAATCCTTTTCAGCAGCCTCAGTGCAGAACATCTCTGTTGAGACAGCCATGAAAGCTGGTGTGTATTTGTATGGTGGATACTTCCCAGTTTTGATCYGCAGGCTCTTTTCTCATGAGTGCATCTTTCAGCCACGTACTGCAGGCTGGCTMAGAGCCAGCCTCTTGGAGGAGAAAGAAGCTGTGTCCCATCCCTCTCCCCTGGCTTCCTCTTTGTTTGCATTTCATGAGAGACCAGGAYAAAGATAATTGTGTGATTGTCCTTCCCAGCAAAGCTCATTCAGAACCTGTTTTAAACAGGAGGAGGGGCGTGAGGGAGGTAATTACATTATTTTCCCCTCATATTGGAACCCAGGGACAAAGCAGCATTGCACAGCCTCTCACCAGGAAAGGACCAGCCCCTGCCAGAGCTGCCCAGCAAGATCCGACTGAACGCAGCAGCGCTGTGAGGAGTGAAGTGGGAGGGTGCAGCATCTATCGCCAAGGCAATCAGAGGACTGAAAGGAAAGTCGGGTCCCAAAGCATAACAAGTCTTAGCACRTAAGGGGCAGTATTTACAAATTGTGGTCTTTGCCAGTTGAGGAGTGAGTTTGTAGATCTTCGACCTCAAAAAGACTGTCAGTGGCAAATTGTTGTCTTTATGAAACTCAGGTCTCAACTTGTGTCTAGGAGAGGTTAATTATGTGGCGTGACTAGGTGAAAAACGGAGAATGGATGGATTGGAGGTGACAGATCATTACTCAGGTTACAGCTGAGAGAGTATCATGGAAAGAGTCATGATAAGGAATTCAGCAGGGGTTTGTTTTTCACAGACAGCATCTGGCGTCTTGAAATGATGACGGATGCTCTGCGCATCATGAGCACACGAAGCACAGCCTCCTCTTCGCTCGTCTTGGTGCAAAAGCAGAGAGCACACTGGTGATCCCAGTGCATTCTCCAACCAGATCAGACTAGTGCTGATGGGTGACTCCCCATCAGGATTGTGGCCTTGTGACTTGAGTGTCTAAACATGCCTCTGACCTCAGCAGGCCTCAGCAGTGTTTACCCTGTTCCTCACAGATGACCAGGACCTGCTCATATCTGATCCCAGGTTGTTTGTGGATTTGGGACTCTGTCTTTTGGTGGCCTCATATCAAAACATTGCTGATAATATTTACCTTTCTGTGCAAAATTACCTTCATTGAAAGCAGTTTAAATGTTTGGGAGCTGCTATGAATCCGAATAGACAGAGACAAYTCGTGGCATAAGGAAAATAAAAATTGCCTTCAAGAGCAACTAGAAGCAGCAGGAGTCTTCTGGTGGCTCAGGAAAAACAAACCAGCCCTGAGCAGGCTCCTTGGCTTTGAATTTCAGCACTAGAAGAACATTTTTCACAAAGAAACGCAAAAAATCTGTCCTTTCTTTTCCATAAAATTCAAGTGAGGACATGGCTCTCATCCTTGGAGGAACTGACCTTCACAGTTAGGACCTTCACCCAGAAGGACAATGGCAAATTTGCATTCCTCAGAAGATACGAAGTCATCGATTACTTGGCAAATGCTTTAATAATGAAGTTATAGGATACGTTGAGTCACTTCTCTCTTCTGAATGCATTATTGCTCTTTGTGCACCAAAGTTTGCTTTCTGTAATAACAGGAATACAAGTCTTCTTTGCCCTGGTAAATGGCCTAAACGTTATACGAACTATTTTCAGTTACGTTCCTTGGAAAAGGCAAGAGTGGAAGCTGTAYGTTATAGCTGTAGCCTTGTGCCTTTCAGAAAGAAGTGATGAATTAATTGCTTTCCCTGAATTCCCATGAGGTTGGCAAATTCAGTCTCCCTCAGGAAAATGAAGACTTTCAGCCCGGTTCTGAATCTAGCAAGTAGAGTATCACTTGCATAGATTGGATAAGTACTGGAAATGAGCACCAGCTAGAGGTCAGCAAGGGCCTAAAGAGAAGAAAATTTGATGGTGAAATCTGACTTGGTTTAGGCCTCAGATGAACAACAAGCAGCTCAGCACTTCAGAACCTAAAAGCTGTCCATCTGCCAAGCAGCAGATATACCAGCACTTAGAACACTTTGCTAGATCACAAAAGACTTCAGGGTATCTCCAAGGTCAGCTAGGGACACCAGTAGCATGCAGAAATCTTGTCCTAAATATTATTCAGTTGCTAACAATCAGCAAATTTGATTTGGGGTGTTTTGATTGTTCTAGAGCTTTTTCACTCTTGGAGGCCAAAATAAGACTCTGGAGGAGAAGATGGCACCACGAAGGCATGGCAGGTGGGAAGAGGTTCTGGTGACACATGGAAAGGGATGAAAGCCTTTACCTACACTGTGTGACCCTCTTTCGCACTACTTCTTTCCAGTATCTACACTCAGACTACCAGATCCCGGAGATGTCAAGCACAACCCAGCAGCAGGTCTTGCTTGTCTTTGATGAAAACTCCAGGCTCCTCAATGAGGAGGACTGGCCTTCTCCAGRCCATTTCCTCTCTTCTGTCTGCTCTTGAACACCCAAGGGCAGGCACAGCATCACTGCAGAAAGCCCAAGGGATTGAGAACTGTTTGATCCTCCTCCCAGGGATGTCCACAGCCAGCTGCAATTTGGTCTTAGCTTTGTCTCCAGACCTAACTTCTGCAAATGCCCCATGAAAACAAGACCATACCGTGAGCTTAGCTGCTCATTCAGCATGAAAACCAGCAGGTCAAGGGAGGTGATCCTGCCCCTCTACTCAGCCCTGGCAAGGACTCATCTCGAGTCCTGTGTCCAGTTCTGGGCTCCCCAGGACAAGACACACATGGAGGTACTGGAGAGAGTCCAGCGTAGGGCTACAAAGATGATCAGAGGGTTGGAGCACCTGTCCTGTGAGCAACAGCTGCGAGAGCTGGGCCTCTTTGGCCTYGGAAAGAGAAGACTGAGGGGGGATCTKAYCAATGTGTACAAGTACCTGAAGGGAGAGTGTCAAGGGGACGGGGACAAACTCTTTTCAGTTGTCCCGTGTGACAGGGCAAGAGGCAATGGGCAGAAATTGAAGCACAGGAAGTTCTGCCTGACCGTGAGGGGGAATTTCTTCCCTGTGAGAGTGACAGAGCCCTGGACCAGGTTGCCCAGAGAGGTTGTGGAGTCTCCTTCTCTGGAGATCTTCAAGGCCCGCCTGGACACAACGCTGTCTACCATGCTCTAGGTGACCCTGCTGAGCTGATGATCTCCAGAGGTCCCTTCCAGCCTTACTAATTCTATGATTCTATGAAAAGGAGTGTCCTTTGCTTTCTGGCAGGGTGGTGTCATACCACCTGCAGCAAGGGTCACAGTAAAGGTAGAGAAACTGTAACTCACTCTGTAACTTCCATGTGAGTGTGGAGCAGCTGGAAAGAAGCATGGTCACCACATACACTGATAGTGCCAACCAACACAGACCAAACTAGCACTTTCAGGCAAAAAAATAGGACAAGAATGGCTGATGGTGAGCCATGAAGGAGCAAGGAACCACCTGGGACTTGCTCAGTCAAAATTCAGTCCCKGCTGTACTCACAGGATGAAAGGACCGTGGGCAGGTCTAGTCCTAGCAAGRAATGGACATGTTCAGAGCACTTTCTCAATTTGAAGAAGTCTCTTGGGCATCCAYCTCTGAAGTATGTCCTGCTGCTAAGCCAGCTTCTGTGCCTTCCCCTCAGAGGTGTATCTGCTTGGACTTTCACTGATGCGCTTCTGTCCATGTTTTCTGTATTGCACTAGGAAATGCAGATCTTTTAACGTCAGCTGCTTCCATTCTTGGCTACAAAATTTCTCCCTTATTCTTCTTAGTTGCTGCATTTGTTCAGACACTTCCCAGGCCTGGACATCTCTGCACGAAGCTGGAGAAAGGCCAGCCTTTTATCAGATGCACCAGAATTGCAAAGGACAGGAGGCTGTGCATTTCTGAGTGTGCTCAACTCCTGGTTAGACAGCAAAGCTTTTCTCTGTAACTGTAAGAAAGAAAGAARGATACTAGGGGAGCAAAAACAAGAGCAGAACCATCCCAAAAGACTACAGATAGAGCTGTGGTAGCAAGATCGACTGCTGAGGACAGACACATGATGCACTTGTGGACAGGACACATAGCTGCTGAAGTCATACAAAGAAAAGAGAGAGAGAAAGGACAGTCAGTAGGTGAGATATTGTTTATTCCAAATGGTGAGTGTTATAGCACAGTACAGGCAAAGAAAAGGCTTACAGTCCAAGAGAGACAGGACCTGACACAAGACAGTAACTCAGGGAGGATGGGAAAAAGAAGATTCCCAGTAGAACTGGCTTTTTAGAACGACCTAGAAGGAAGAGGTGGTGAAGATGGAGGAGGTGGGAGAAATTACACAGTTGGGAAAGGGGCTTTGGTACAGACACTTGAAAGCTGACAGGGAAGATGGAAGGAAAATGAATGATTTGGAAGGTCAGAAGGAATAGTGGTGTGGAAGGTGGAAATGGGGGATCTGATGGTACAGTGAGGGCAGCCCTTGTGTTCTGCAGTGAACCCACAGGGACATATGGGAAGGAGCCGACATGGACAGAAAGGTCAGATCAGTGAGGGGACYTGGGGATGAGGTAGAAAGCAGGGGCAGCAGAGCCAACTCAGTTCCCTGGCCCTGAACTCCAAAGCTCTAAGTAAATTAAATATGCCTGTGGTGGATGCCTGCTGGTTCATATCCTTACTGYTAGATCTCTTAGCTCAAAACTAGGTGGCCACAGATAAAGTGCCTTTGGGAATGGTCCCCAGTTGGGTGATAGTTCCCGTATCAGCCAAGGAGCAGTTCAGTCTCATGGCCTGGACATATCTCAGGATTTCCTGGTTGAATGATCAAGTCCCAACACTGAYCAGCATTCCTGGATGCTGTTAACAGACTAGGATAGAGCAACCTCCTCCACAAATTGTGCTGTGAGCTCYCCTCTACCGTGTGCCATGGAACATATGCTCCTCACCCTCTTCGGTGACCTAAGTTCCATGTCCATCTCCTTCTGCTATGTGACAGCGGGAAGAAACCCCATTCCTCAGTACTGCATTTAGATACCCACACCAGGCCATTTCTCTCTAAAGCCACCTCTGTTAAGAGTGGTTATCTGACTCCAGCTAYCTACTGGGTGAGCCACTGTCTAAAGGAAAGTAGGAGCAGCACATGGCCACCTGAGCGATGCTCCTCCTGATGAAAGAGTGAGGAAAGACAAGTAGGTCTCAGGCAACCCAAGGGAGATAGATACATAAGGAAACAGCTTTACTCAGGGACTTGATGTTTCAACAAGGCTTGGGACAGAGTGGGATGGAAGTGGACAGATGATAGCAGTGTTTCTCCAGAAATGTTTCCCCCTTTCCATTTCTCACACCACTGAATTGTTGGCATTGAAGGAACTGTTACTATTTTTCAGTGCTCTGACACATCTCTGAGATCTTTCACTATTTCTTATCCATCATTTTCTGGTGGCTGGTCCTTGCTGTTAGCTTTGTGCAGCAGGCTCCTTGCAGGGAAGGAGGCATCGACAATGCATAAAGATCTCTTCAATCCATTAGCAGCCTTTTCTTCTATGCTTGGGCTCACATCTSCACACTGACGGTCATGATTAGGGAGCTGTTTCCAAGGCATCCTGCAACAGAAATTAAGATTGTTTACAAGCAAACTCCATAGTTCTTGATAAACCACCCATTCTGAAGTACTCAGAGCTGTGTCACTTACTCTTCACTACAGACACCTGGGCCTGTGAGTAGACCCAGTTGCATTAGTGGACTTGCTCCCAACCCAGAAGGYTCACATGAATAAGGACAAATAGAAGCAGGCTGCTAAATTCCCAAAAGAATCAGACTTACCAAGACACTGCTGGAAATAGAGAGAGCTGAAGTTGATGTCTGAAAATCTCAGTATTTTGCAACAACATGATTGAATTGTTCTTAGTGCTGAACATGGCCATGTCTTCACATTYCTACTAGGGGTATTTTTCTTCTTCCCATACAGATGCTCTTCGTTATTTCATGTTGCAGCTGTTGCTGGGGGTAGTGGTTATTCTTAGGATGCTGGGAGATACCAGCAATGGCAGAAGCTTCTTCCTAGATACCCCTTTCTCTCCTGCATTGGCACATCACTAAATAAACCTTAAGCCCAAAGGATTTTGTGACACAAGAGGCTGCTTTCACAAGATAAGGGCCGACATGTCAGCTGATTGACATGTCCCTGCACATCCTTGGATCTTGGTTTACCAGTCGGGGATGTAATAATGGTAACTGAGGTTTCCAGAGGAAGCTCAGAGATTTGGAAGTGCCAAGGTCAATCCAGTGCCCAAGCTGCTTAAGCTAGGACATTCAGCACTGTCTAGCTCTGAGTTCCCATCTGAAGCAGGGAATCATAAACTCCCACAAAAAGAGGGATGGAGAGAATTATGCATGAACCTCTTCATCTACCCATGCACAATTCTCCAGGGTATGAGCGCTGAAGCCCTCAGCAAACAATGCATTTGAGAGAAACTGGTTAAAATCAGAAACCTGCAAGCCACTCATCATCTGTCTGCTCACAGTCTACGTGGTCAAAGCCACACCTGCGCAAGGTCATGCTCAGATGCTCGGTTATTAAGACTGCAAGAAGCAGACTCAACACTTCAACTTCATTTCAGTATTTTCTCTCTCCTTTTTCCCCTCACCCAGACAGCAACAATGAACATTAAGAGCATTATTAATCCAGCCAGCTCCTCCAGACTAAGTGCTCTTATAAAACAAACCCTTTCATTTTTAGTAACTCACCTCCAGGGCTTTGCACAGACATCATTGTCAGAATAGCCCTTGGGAGTAGGTGGGCACTGCTAGTCACAAATGCCTTGGCTGAGATTACAGAGTCATAGCAGAGGATTTGCACAGTGATGGTTAAAGAGCAGTGAGCCCAGGGTCTTAACAGTGTAATCAACCCACCGGGCTCTACTGTCTCTTAGCAATGCATCTTGCTCCTCTGGGTGTTTGGGCTCTGCAATTCAGAGCTGGTTCAAAGAGCAATAATATGGTAGTGGCATGTTTTCCAGCACTGAGTGTGGGCAGCTGGGTGGGACCAGATGGAGCACATGTCCATGCTGAACTATGGAAAAGACTTGGTACCTTTGTGTCCTTATGGGAAACACTTTGTTGGTCAGCATGGATTCTCACAGATAAGCCCAGTCTATGCCTGGCCTTTTAACAGTGAACATTTTCTCCAATGCCAGCTATGGATGGGTCAAAAGACAAATACTGGGACCTATAGCTCAGCTAAAACATTTTAAAACTCATGCAGTTGTTACGTGTAACCGTTGTATGGATGAAGCTGGTGGGGAAGGGAGAAGAAAGGCAGGGTAGTATGGCAGGCTGTCAGGATGCAGCGCTGTTATCAGCAGATGAAATAAATTCAGAAAGTGGATGATTAATATTAAATTCAGGCAGGGATGAGAAATAGCACTCAGAAACAATAAGGCAAAAAAAAAGTCAATACTACATGGAAGTGAACAGAGCTATGCTAGAGGAGAAATTTAAAGATACAACCCAAAGACAGATTTTTTTTTTCTAGTTAAGGATTTGGTGGATATGCTATTGGAATACTCATTAAAAGAGAAAACATAATTAAAATAACAATTGAAGGCAGGAATTTTCAAGCTGAGTAAAAGGAAAAAAGAAACCAAACTAAGATGAGAGTTCATCATYTGAAACCAAATTGTACCCTCAGCCCTGCTTTCTTCTCAGTCATCATTTTCTCCAGATAGCAAACACTTCCATTAATATATAAATCAGTGCTTTGCACTTCCACAGACACTGCCACACAAAGACTCCAAGTGCTTGTTCAAAGGTGGCTAGGCTTGCTCTGTGATGAAAATGCTCAACCCAAGCATTTGCCACCTCTTTTCAGGGAGGATTTGGAGTCCCCTAACCCCTAATGGGCCTTAAATGTGGTTTTGGCTAAAAGCAAAAGCTGTAGGTAATTGGAACAGGGTGTGTAACTAAACCACCTCAGGTCACAGCACCTCACCTCCCTCCAGCTCTTTAGTGGGCACAGTGTCTGCTCCTTGATCATGCGCAACGTGGACRCTAGCAAGGTGCAGAACCTGGTTCAGCAGCGTCCTGCATGCAGGGAACTCACTGCATGAACTCTCTGCTCAACACATCATATATAGAAAATAAAATCAAACTACCTGTTCYGCTCACATGACTTCACTGTCCATCTTCACATTTGCAAAGGCTTAGCTCTCACATCAGGCTAGTCTTAGGTTAGCGGCCATCTAAAGGTAGTCACACTGTGACAGTTCAGTTGTCCCTATGGCAGGCATGGAATTGGTGGCTCTAGCAACATAAACCTGGTTACACTTAGAAGGGTATCATTTTTCACTTAAATGTGCTTCTTATCGAGAAAACAAGATCAAGGAGGTGGTATTTGTCTTTAGCATTTATTTATCATTGGAAAAAAAAACCCTTTGAGCAAGCAAAGATCACAAGCACGTCACAATCAATTGGCTATACATTAATCTGTGTGTGTGTGTGTGTGTGTGTGTGTAAGTGTGTGTGTAAGTGTGTGGGTGTGAGTGTGTGTCATTCTCATACGAACAGCAAGAATGAAAAAGCACCACGAGGAGGTGTGCTTAACACATTACAAGAGACAATCTGTGATATGTAACCAAACCCAGGCCACAAAATATTAATTAGACACTTCCTATCTGCCTCCAAGAGGCAAGAGTTTGTGGAATTCATGGGAGCCATGTATTTACAACAGACGCATTGCAAATGAGGAAGCAGGTGATCGGTGTGCAAAGCAGTTGGAGAACAGGAGCTCAATAAGCTATTAGCACCATTTTGCAGAAAGGAGTAACAATACAATACAGTGAAAATGAGAAAGCAAGCAATTGACAGCATAGGAACTTCGACAGGATAAGAAGCAAAACATTGTTCTTTTTCTTTTTACAAGGAAAGCAAAACATATTACAAGTTTGCGGTGAAACAGAATCAGCATTGTGGTAGCTGAAAACACAGAACAGCAGAGCACTCTTTCCCAATGGGATTGACAAGCTGAGTCCAAAGTGAACTAGAAACAGCAGAGAATTTTGTCTCCTTTCTGATAACCTGAGTGGATTGGGCGGGCATAAAGTCTGTGGAACATACAGCAATGTTCCTGGCATTAAATGCAAGGCTAAGATACGCATTTGGATGTATGCCGAGGGCCTGGCTCACATGGAGTAAAGGCCAGAATTTATTTCCCTTGACGTTGGCTATGTAAGAGGGAGGCCCCTCAGACCCCACCAGTCTCCTAGGCTCTCTCTCTACAAGGAGTGAAACCTTCCAAGGACCATTCATCCCTCTTTAGGGTGGTACCTAAAAACAGGTAGATAAATGGCCCTTGGGAGCTTCATCTCTCTTCCCACTGAAGTGGGAGCTTAGACCACTGGCTTGCACTTCATATCTAGCTTTGCAGTTAGATGCCACCTAAAATTTTATGTATTAAGGAAACACAAGGCCATATTCTGACCACCTGSTGTGTGTGGCCACTTCAAACACCCTGATGGATGCTCTCCATTGAGAAGAAGCTATCCTGCAGTGTGGTTGATAGTGGATTGTTGATCTGAAGTTTTTGAGATACTTAGCGTAGATGGTCTGAGCACAGTTCTTACTGATATTGCTTGGGCCGAATTTGGTTTCCATTGAAGTCAAGGGCTAAATCTCCATTGAATTCAAGGTGATATGATGTTAAGTGCACTGTTTGCACTTAGAATGCAAAGCCTAGAGCCAAAAATAACTGGAGGAATGGTTTTGCATGGTCTTCCACTACACTGAGATCAGTGTGTTGGGCTATTGTTAACTGTCTACATGCCTTTCTGACATCTTCTACCTGCTGTGACATGTCATCTTCTTGGCTGTTGCTAGATCTTGAGTAAGGAAGGACATTACTGAAGAGTGTGAAGATGGATGAAGCATCCAAATTCCAAGAAACAACACCGCCTTGGAAGCTCAGGTCTCTCTGGACAGTTACCCCTTGTGTGATGGGGTGGGAAGAGCTGTGAATGGCATTCCCCTTCGCAAGTTCAACGCAAGCCTTTCACTGAGCTACTCTGGAGACAGAGCTGAGCTTTGCACTCAAGCAGTGCTGCAGGGGTTTCTGAGCASTCAGAAAAGCAATGGTCACTATGGACAGGTCAGCGTCTCCATGGAGCATGCACATCAAAAATGCATTACATTCGCAAAGATTTCCACAGTTTTACTTCCTGGAGGATTTCCCTGGTTTCCTCCTAAACATCGGAGGTTTAAATATATATATTTCTATATATGAATATATATTTTCCACATACACAACCTGACTAGCTCATAGCACACAGTTCTAACACAGCTAAGCTTGGAAATACACCACTGAATTCAGAACACTACACTTACTTATACTCAAAGCTTTAGGCTGTTAGCGCAAGGCAAACAGGACACATTACACAATACACTGAACTTGGCATTTATTCATTACTAAGGCCAGCAAATATCACTAATCTGTATACCACAGAGCTTTCCTCATCTTTGGAAACTTTCTCTCAGCCTTACAGTCCGGCACTCATTTATGTTTCCAAGAGACCCAATTATAACGGGGTGAGATTCCAACAATAGGGTTCTTCACCCTCCCAGCTCATCTCTTTTCCATTATATAGTTTCACATCTCTAAAATATCCTAGCAGCAAGACTTTCTTCATTCAACTATCTCTACAGCAACACAGTTATGAAACTCTCCTTTTACACCACCTCCGTACCCTGCTTCCCATCTCTCTTTTGTTCTTCCCAGTTGTCTACTCTCTGGAAGTATCAAGCTGGACTGTGTGTTGGGATATTGAGCTGCAAAAATAAAGAAGAAATTGTGCATCTGCACAATTAACACAGGAGAGTTTAACAACTCGGTTTGGTCAGATTGGGACTAACCTGACATATTTAGGTCCAGATCCAGGAGCTGGGCATCTAATTTTGGATTGGGATCATAAGTGTCCCAGCTTCCATTGAATCAATGAGCCAAATTCTGAAGTGTGCACAGGCCCGTCAGCTCATGGAAATCTGCCCAATCCCATCACGTATGGGTGCTGGGCCAGTATATACTCACTGGCAAATGCTTCCTCTCCATTTACAGCCTTCAAATACGGCCTCTAAAATGATCTTGCTGAACTTGAGGATTTTGTAGAGTAAGAGCACAGTAAATAGAGTTGAAACCCTGAGATTTTGCCTGAATGGGAGTCTCAGGATCACAACAACTGGCTGATGGCCCCGTTACCATGTTTATGAGCCAATATGAATTCCAAAGCTTTGGAATCAGAAGAACTGCAGTTGACAGCTCTAGTCAACCCTGGTGGCTCATCTCCTTCTACCCCTTGAAAGGCAACATTTGCAAACTGAACCTCCTTCTGAAATCTAGCTCTTGTTGCACACACTTGTCTACTGGCACCCCAGAAGTGAAGAAAAAAGACCAAGATTCAAAACAAATCAGGAGCTATTAAAAAGATGAATATCCTAGGGGAAACAAAAGGGAAGAACAGCCTGCAAATAACCTAGCCTGACCTGCTGCTTGTTTGGGAAGTCCTTGTAGCTTCCCTCACTCGTTTTTATTTTAGAATCAAGGCCTTTGAGTGATGCTGACGGGTGAAGCTGCCTTGATGCAAATAGAGCTATCCTGGTAGAGGAGTTGACTTGACATCTTTATTTACATGGGATCTCATTTCATGTCCCTTCCTGGAGCAAAACTCTCAACTGGTGTCATCAGGAGAAACTCTGCTCTCAGTCACACTATATTGATCCTAGTGGATTTATGGCACATTCATGCCACTCTAAATTAACCTCTGATCCTTTCCACCTCAGAAGCCTTTCCCCTGGCCTGCTGACACCAGTGGGAGGTGACCAAACATGTCAACCCCYGAAAGGGCCTTGTAGGATGAGAGCACAGCTCATCCCTGGCATCCTTGGATCAACGGGCATTTCCGCGCTGTCAAAGCACTGGAGTATCATGCTCGAGGAAAAGGACGAGCTGTTTAACACATTCACAGTGCACAGTTAAYCCATAACCTTCCTATCCTACGACCTCTTCTGTGCATTCCCACKTCCCTCCTGCGAGCCCCCTCACTCTGTGTAGAGCTGTGTTGTGCAGGCAAAGCAGAATAACCTGACCTCAGAAAAAAGGATTTCCTAATCCTCCTTGGAAATAAAACAGAAAAGCTTCTAATACAATCAGAACAAAAAGCAGATTAGAAGCCTCTAATTAATTTTGTGGCCTTTATTTAATCAAAGAAAATAAAAGGAAAGAAAGAAAGAAAGAAAAGGAAAGAAAAAGAGAAAGAAAGGAAAGTGCAGTGACATTTACTCTTTTGCCTCAGCCAGTTTATTGTTCATCTCTTTACTTTTCTCCTTGTCCTCTGGCTTTGCTGTGCTGGAGGTCTCAGCGCTCTTTTTCTTGGCAGCCCGGCCAGATGCAATCTGCTTGTCTTTGGCCTTTTTCAGGGGTTTATGGCTTGTTGTGGTCTTTTTTGGTTTAGAAGGCTTTACGCTAGGCTTTTCCACCTGCATGGAGGGCAACATGCAAAACACCAACAGAGAGAGAGAGAGAGAGAGAGAGAGAGAAAGAGAGAGACACACACAAGAACAGGTGGAAAATAGAATTTAGATCAGAAACATCATCCAAGAGCCAGCGAATGTTACTTCTTTACTTAGCTATACTCTGCCATTAGGGGAAGGGAGCAGAGGGGTGCATACTGAGTTGCAAATGGACAGCTCCTTCACAGAGGTGATGGACACAGTGTCCAGGAAGCCAGCAGAGCCATGCTCATGTACATTACAGCTGAGATTGCAACCTAAGGCAAACTCTTAGAAAGAAGTCGGCCTCTGACTCACAGTTACTTCATGGGCTTAATAAAATAGCATTAACTGTTCTGGTCCTAACATCTCCGAACGCAGATTTGGGATAGGAATGCAGATTTGCAATAGGTAAATAGCATTTTATCTGTTTCTTCATCTTTCTCTGCTTTCAGGAGGGGCTTTGCAAGCCCAAGGGGGATTATATCTCTCTGGAGTCAAAGCTTTGAAATGATGTTCAGGACAAAGAGGCTGGTACAAATTCCCCTCCTTCTTGTAGGACATGACTCCTCAGCCTGCCCTTCCCTAATGGATAGCTGGGGCCCAGGACACTGAGTAGCACCTGAGGAAAGTCCAGAACATTGTCTTGCATCCACCTGTTTCTGTAGTCCCAAAAGTAGAGAGGACTGCTTTAGACAGAAAAGAAGCCTTCAGCTCCTCCCTGCTGGCCCTCCCATCCCTCYGAGTATTCACAAATCTAAGCAGTTACAACCTCTGGGAAACACTGAAGGTCCTAAGTTCAAAAACTGCACAGACTGGCTCCWTTTAGATGCAGATTCTCAGCTGCTCCTAGAAAACAAGGCTGGTAGAGTTTTCAGTCCAGGCTATTCTTGACACTTKTCCATCTAATCAAAGCCAAAATAGCTTACTGCCAAAACCTGTGGAGCTCTCTGAATTAACCGCAGATGAAGTTATGGTTCTTACCACGTTGTTCCTGGAATAAAGTGTAATAATGTGGGGTGCCTATAGCTTTGAGTTGGAAAGAGATAGCAGTCTAGAAAAATGACCTGGGAAATGACAACACAAAAACCCTTTCTAATATGGGCCCTACCTTTGCCTATTGACAGTTTCGTGTAGGGCAGTGTAGACTCCAAAGTACATCAACCTGTACTACAGTCCATCTCTAAGGTGGATCYCTAGATGTACTCGCTGGTTGGCAATAGCACGGAAGGGAAATGAAAGCAGGCAGTGTTCAGCCCAACATTTTTGCTTTAGGCACATCCCACCACAAGGTGGGATCCCACAGTGTGGCCCTCATTCCCTTGAGCTGCATTTCTCACCTTTGGAGGTTCTTTGTAGGGTTCGCTGTAGAGAGTGCGTATCCTTCTGCGTTCCAGGAATTTGTTATCAGCTGGAGCAGGCTTATTGGTTTCCCCCTTGAACTGAGCACTGTAACTGGTTTCATGGTTCATTTTCTCCTCTGGTGGCTTGTATTGGGCCTTAGCTTTTATAGGTTTCACAGGCTTGACATCTATCCAAGGTCTGAACTCATTTCTGAAGAAAAAAAAGAAAAGGAGTTGAGGAATTAAACCAACAGGAGAATATCGGCAACATATGAATGAAACTCACCCATTACTCAACAAGGTCTTACAGAAAGGGCTTTTGTCTCTATCCAATCAGGTTTACAAAAAACCCTGACTCCCAGCAGCTCATTTTTGACTTCATCCAAAACCCTCTAACACATTAGGAAAGGCTCAAATGAAATCTGCCTACCAAAAACAGACAGGTCCAGGCACCAGACAGCCTTCTACTTCGGTGTCAATGGTCAGATACTCTTTGAAAAGCTGGCCTCAGGTGTTGTTATAAAGCCTTTTTAAAAGCATAGGTCCTTTCCTGGCTGTACAGCTTCACTTCAGCACTGAAACTACTTGCACACAGTTCCTGACTCTCGTAATTCAAGGTAGAAGTGAATATTTAGAAGGGAACATAAAAATTTATGTTCTGCAGTAGGTGTCTGATAACTCAGCACTGGGCACACGCCTGACAGTAAATTTATCTGTATGCAAGTGAGCTGAGCCATTCAGAAATGTAAAGAGCCAAGATTCCCTGTAGGCACTCCTTACCCATGCCTGTAAGTAGTGAATTCTATTGTTCTTCCTTTATGAACCAAATTACGCAAACAGCTTTGTTAATTCTGTAAAGGAATAATTTAAAATAAAGTTGTCTTAGAGTTAAATTCAAACTGGTTGGGAAATGCAGTGTTTATCAAATAGCAAGCTATGGCCTCTCTTTATTAGCTGCTCATGGTAAATTCCAGTGTTACTGAAAAWAAATGTCACCATTTTTCTTTTCTTTTGTCCAGAGCAGTGACTTCCTGAAGAAGATATATTTTAAGATTTTTGGCACCTGATGGACACATTTGGCTTCCCATCCACAGAATCCAAGTCTTGATTTAATTTTTAGTTCTTCCCAACAAAGCACCAACATCTTTCTAGATTTGAAGCAAAACATTTTATTTCCTCACTGAAAATCCTTATTCATCTAAGAAAAACCTCTATTTGATGACAATGGAAATGGAGAAACTATGGTGTTGCTACCATAGACTGGTCATCTTGTTCTCAGACATAGCCTCAAGCTGAGTTTAGATCCTAAAGACATAAGCAAGCCAGGAGTTATCCTAACAACGGTGACGCAAGGCCTTTGCAAAGGGATGATTTTTCCTCAGAGCCCTTGTCTTCATTTTAAGTCCTCGAAGGCAATGGGAGGTCTGCAGTCCCTGCTCCTCCCTGCCTAGTTCCACCCAACCACCTTCAAGATGTGTTACTCATCTTTAGGCTGGTTTATTAGGGAAAAGAGCCTCAKGTGAGGGTGCTATGTATCTGCCAGACAATTCCTTCCCGAAACAGCTTTGAACATCTTGATTCAGTATCAGTCAGATTTGACAAAGGGCAGAGATCTCAAAGATATTCAATTTTACTTTTATGAAAACTGGCAGTCAGAAAAAAGCCAGAGGCTCAGAAAAGTAGTTTGGACGTGCATACTTCATTAGTCACCAGATGATCCGCTTAGACAAGCAGACTGGGCTGCAGAAGTTCAGCTGTTGTCCTCTGGAATCAGCAATAAATGACACCCTTCATATGCAGGATCAGTGGGTCTCCCTGGCCATCYAGTACCACATTTTGTCCACCTACTAATTCAACTATAAGTGATGGAAAAGCCTTCTTTTCTGAGGTAATCGGTCATCTCAACAGTGTTCTGGGTATGTTTCAACTCGCAAGACACCAAGACACCCATAGTTAGGTCTCACTTTTTCTGCCATGTGGCTATGCTCCTGTCACAGTCAATGTAGACCTGGTCAACATGGCCCGTGGAGCCTGGAGAGCAGGCGATTGCTTTAAGATGAGCTGAATGGCTCTTTGGGCTCTGTTGACTGATTAGATCTCCACTAAAGGGAATACAGCCTACATGAAGACCCTCACGCACACCTAAACGTAGGTGTCTCAATATGTGGGCTGAACACCACACCTCCATCTCTTCATTCACCCTTAGTGTTGAYCGCAGCTACACCTACTTTTCTTTTCCCCACATTTCCCTCCCCTTCATTTGTGATTCAGCCCTTCTTGGGCTTAAACAACTCTGCCATGGACCCAGGGATACTGCGTGTTTGAAGGGTGGTATTCTTTATGAACTGTGTTGCACTGAATGGACAATACATGAATGGGCTTATCTGTGTCCCTTGGCTGCCATTCATCAAATGTCAGCCATTCTTCCAYGGTAATTCCTCTGCTGCTCATTGTTAAAATATCCCTTCTGTATGAAGATTTGAGAGAAAGGGGCTGGAAATATCTTTTAAGGTGTGGATTAAAGATGTTAATGCATGCTTTTTCACTAGAACATATTACTGATAAASTCTAAGCTCATCCCAACGTTGTCAGAAGACAGGAAGAGTCTTCTTAGGATCCAGTTTTGTTCCTTAAGTAGACTCTATATCCTCAACTGCTTTCTAAAGGGAACAAAAAGCAATTACTCTCTCTGTCCATGCCTATCCGTCACTTAGATCCCTCCCTAGCAAATTCTGAACCAGATTTGTTGCAGGTAAACAACACATTCCCTCAAAATCAGTGACTATGTAGAGGAGAAACATTCAAAYGGTATGCTTCAGCCCAGGGAAAGCCAGGTACAATATGTATTTATRATCACTCTAAGGCCACAGTCAGCTGGCCCACCAGCCACATTGCTGACAGGCCAAGCAGTAAACCAGAGTCTAGCTATAAGTTCAAGCCATCATTTACACAGCCAAACAGATAGAGACAAAGGTTGGAGTCTGGAGTACTGCATGTGTAGGGGCTGAATTTTAAAGACAGAGGACACAAACCGAGACTTGTTCATTCCACTGCTCGTAAAACGCTGGTTTATACGGAGGTGAGCTTTGAAGCAGAGTGATCGTACTTGTCAGCATAGTGCCTAGCAACCTCAYTTTGCGCTGCATTATGCAAACGTGCAGCAAAAGCCTGTGATCTCTGTAGAMAAAACAGACTCAGGAGGCAGAAAAAGGGAGAAAAATATCCCCTTGCTACCTTTGCGCCGACATAAAATGCATTTCTGCACTCCCCTGGAGAGCAGTGGGTGCTTAGGAACCCTCGCACTGGTCTCCAAAATGTTAATGGAAGAGAACATGCAATACAGCTGGGCTCTAGTACCTGTCAACACAACAACAAATCTTATCTAGCAGTTAGGAATGAGCATGAATTTCTCTGTTGTTCTCCATCTTTGATATGCTTTTGCTGGTCTTAATGCAGAAGTTACAATTCTGTGAGTACTCAGTGCCGGTGTACTTTGCAAAAGGACCCTTGAGTTCCCTGCATCTCCTGAGATGAGCCTGGCTTTGCGCAGTCAAAGGATAGACTGGTAGGTGCTCTTGGRAAAGTGCATCTTGACACACTATCTCTAACAGCTCTGCAATAGCTCCACCAGGATCTTCTCCGGAAATGGACATTAAAAAGCTATTGATCTTGACACACTTTTTCCGTATTGACAATTGAGTTATAGATACCAGATATGCAAAGGCTAGAAGAGCACAAGAATTTGTTAAACATCTTGAAATCCTTATTAAACAAAAGTGTTTGATTTCACATCTTCAGCTACTACACAAGAGCCAGTCCCTTAGAGTAAGAATGAGCATGGCAATCCTGTCCCCACAGAAGGASGCAGGTGCTTTGCTTGTATTGATTGTATGGAGAGGGAGAACATCTTGAGAAGGTGATCTAACCCCCCCCYGCCAAGTCTGGTGAGTCTGTCAAATATTCACAGCTTGTCTGACACACTCCTGTGTCAGCACAAGCTCACGTCGTCCGAAGAGCAGACAGCATGGCTAAACCCTCTTAGCAGTCGTGCTGTGCTATTTGGAACTGGTCTCATGCTCTAGGATACTTATGTCTCTCAAAGAWGCTGTTCTGTAATTACACACTCATTACATGCAGTAAAGATGCAAGACAGAAAGACACACCTTTAAGAGTTGATTTTTGGGGGTATTCTTGGACTAGCAAAAGTGTCTTCTCTCTAAGGTACCATATTGGTTGCTCCTGTGACATTAAAACTAACCCTGTCTTGGAAAAAGGCCCTGCAGTTCTGAAACCTTCCCCATTACTACTTAACACTCCTATCACTCAAGGCTAACCTTAAGCGGAAGATGCCAGAAAGTCACAAATTCTGGCTACAATCTGAAGTGAGCCTGGTAAAACGTGTAGCTATGTGTTTTGAGAAGAAACAGTCACAGAGCACCTGGACCACCATTCTCAGTCTGCTCCACACAAAATTAGCCCTGAAAGTATTCCAGGAGCGTGGTACAGCTCAGCCTGTTCTTCCATACTGGAGAGGGAAAGAGGTCAACCTAAAACCTGAGCCTTTGCCCAGGTGAGTCACTGGCTCGGACTAGCACCAGTATGGACATACTCAACAMATAGCTTAGTCCAGCTCTGCATTTCTCATCCAAGAGATTTTCATTGCTCTCAGTTTTGCTGCGAAAGATTTTAAGACTCACTATCTTGGCATGACAGGGAGATACTGAGCTGACGCACAAGCAAATTACAGGTTTCATGATTCTCTGCTGAATCTTGCAAAAGGTCTGATGACCTTTGGCAAGCCRACTCACACAGAAAAAAATTCACTGAAGCTAATGGGAATTTGGACAGATATAGAGCTGCCTAGAACATGGGGCTGCATAGGATAGGCAGATGTTTTGTGAATCAATAGGTACTAGACATGTGCCTTCTCCTCGTAACATCAGGCCTTTTGCAAGATGATCTACATCTATCAAAGGCAAGAGTTGCTCTCCATGTACATCAGTGGCTTTGGATAGGGATCCCGGTTATTTTATTTCGGTTGTGCCTTCCCCTTGGCAGAGCATAGTTAAAGATGGCTGCAGACAAGTGACCTGAATACTGTCCTCCACATCGTCCTTCACCACAGCTGGGGAACATGGGGTTAATGTGAGCTCGAAGCTACGGTGTGCAACCATCTCTGGAGATGTTCACCCACACTCACTTAGGCATTGATTGCTGTCATCTCTTGCAGCTAGAWCAGAGCTGAGGGGGAAATGCAGCCAGGTTTAACCACTTCAAAGCTTCTGTCTACTTTAAAGGACTTTAAAGAGAGGTTATATGAGTTCAGAATCAGAACAGGATATTAAATGAATTCTGCTGACGGCACTTTTACTGGTACCAACTAAACCTGATTCCCTGATCCTGATGTAAAAATTTGAAATAATGAATGCTGCAGAAAGGGGAAACTGGGARTTTCGTGGTGGAGCCCTGCACAGAAGAGATATTTCTAGCTTAATCTGAAAAAAAGATGGGTCAAACAAAAAGAAAGGAAAATACTCAGATTTTTCAGAGAAATAAAAAGAAAAAAGAAACTCAGGAAATGTTTGGGGTTGGCATGAAATGTTTCATTCATTCTAAAATGAAAAAAATAACTTTTCTTTTCCGTTGCTTTAGTTCCTTTCCATTCCATTTTTCTTTGTTATACTTAGGACAATCTGGAAGGACTATGAACTCCTCTTATGAAGCGAGAAGTCAAACTGCTTCAGAAAGAATATTTCAAAATACTATATTCCTCTTTAATACTCCTCCAAATAATAAAAAAAAGAAAATATAAATATATTTTTGCTGAAACTATATGATGTTTTTTACAGGAATTTTCAAACAATTCTTGGCTTTTTGAAATTAGCATTTTTTGAGAATGTGTTATTTGCTCCCAAATATTCTCCAGCACCCTTCTCTCTCTTACCTTATGAACAGAGATGTTCAATGAAATGAAAGAGTGGGAGACCCAAAAAAATGATAATGCCTGGTCAAACTCTGAAACTCCTCTAAAAGAAGTTGTTGAAGTCCAGCATACAGTGAAATTTAATTAAGTCATGGCTATTTAGATGGATATTGAGAATATTCAGAGTTATCAAAGGAAATGAGCATTAACCTGGCACCAGTCCCATGTATGGGTTGTGCTTTACCCCTTGGTTTCTTGGCTCACTTGGTAATGAGGAAGCATTTCTCYGGCAACCCTGTGAATTCAGCTTTTCATTTCCTTTGCTTTCCTCACTTTCTTTTTTTCTGAAGCTGAAATGTTTCATTTCAGGAGGAGTGAAATGTTTTGTGCTGAACTACAAGGAATATTTATCTTATAATTTGGGGGAGGAGAAAAACAAGACAAAGTATTTTACTTGGTTCAGATCAAACRGATAAAACCCCTCCAATTTTCCAGGCTGGCTGCTACATGAAAGAAAATCACCAGCAATCTAGGGCATTCAACCACAAATGATACAATATGTTATTGCCTTCCAGAGAAATAGGTCTAAAGTCCTGGACCAAGATGATTCCTTGCTGCTTCTGAAAGCCTGACATGTTACTGCGACACAGTGTGTCTTCTGCACCCCAAGACGTGGATGTCAACACTCCAGCACATCTCCAAGCCCTCTTTGAATAAAAGGTCATTTCCAACCAACTCCTGCTCCAGTTGTCTTGTTCACATACAAGATCTCCCAGAACAGGCACAAGAGCTACCCTTCCTTCTCTGCTACATTCAACATGGAGTGTTCCTGTCTCTGACTCCAATGCATATGCTTAAAGACAGCTTTATTCTCTAATGCCCTTATTATTATTTTGTAAACAGTAATTTACTGTAAAGCTGCATTGAAGCTGTGAATGGTGTAATGAAGTTCCTGGTGCCTAAGATTATTTTTTTCCAAACATTAGTAATCAGCCTCTAGCCCACATACACACATGCACACACATACACACAGAGAGCAGATCAATGAACAAATACCTAATGAGTTGTCCACAGAGACTAAAACAATTTGATATATTTATGTGTGATTCTGAAACTTCAACAATGCACAATGGACCAAGTGTGAACAGGCAGGGTATGGACACAGCATCTACGGACATCTGTAGCTGGGCCCACCAAGTACAGCAGTGATGTAAAAGAGGAGGAATGCGTTGAGCCTTCAACAGGGTGGCTGCAGCACTGATTCAACCAGGCTATAAATGAGATCTGATTAAGTTACCACAAGGGATGGAGTCTAGTCATTTGGCAAGAAGATCCCATGCCACTCTTCATATCTGAAAGGTGCTCGAATCAGCTGCCCATAAATCATGGATATCACATCACCTTAGGGTCAGTGTTACCCATGTAGCCTTTTAAAGATGCAGAACTATTGCATATGTTTTTATGCCCAAAGCATCACAGACATATGAATGAAGGTGATGCTGAATATGACAGAGGTCCAAGAAGGTGAGAGAGCAACAGAGTTGTGGAAGAACATCCCTAAGAATACCAGCTCTGCCAGGGCTCATGTCACAGGACAGAGAAATCCAAAGCTGTGTTCAGGTGGTGGTCTCATGAACCCTGCCTTTGGCTTCAATGGTATTATTTGGGGAGAGATGATTCCAGCATCTAGCATCAAGGGTCTGAAGGCAGGAATGGGAGATGAATTAAAAATTGCGTTAGTCCAGCTCAGTAAAACACTTCAGCATACGCATTTCTCTTAGCAGCTCCTCCCATGTAAATATGAGTATTAATGACTTCCTGAATCAGAGCTTGACTGACCAAATTGAGAAAGCTATACATGAATCTAAAACGTGTTTTAAGAGGGGAATCCAGCACAGCAAGGTGCACTAAGGTTGAGGAAAATGATGCTTTTTAGGTCAAATAGAGCAATTACATTTCACAAACTCCTAGTTCAATCAGACTACCCCAGAGATGTGACAGCAGGAGAGGGAAAGCATCAAAGGCATCACCTTTCATGAACTACAGGCCAGACTGTTGAAGAAATGCTGCCCAAGGAGATAAAGGACAGTGCTGCTCTCTGATCAACACCACCAAAAGAGCTGGCAGGCTTTCTGCTTCAAATTGTTCGATTTGCACTACTGTAATAACCCTATTCTTGAATGTTTTCATGAAGACTGTTTATCTTCATAGTGAAGGCAGTGACTGCTGGGGAAAAACCCACTGTTCCGACCTTTCCAGACATTCTGATCTGAAGCAGCTTAAGCTTGTTGGCAGCTCTCATTCCCCAGATCCTGGCCCTGCTCCAAGATGGGAGATGCTTTAATGATACTGCAGTTTAGCTGCATAAGAACTGCAAGGTTGGTCCTTTAGGCAGAAGATGGAGATGGGTGGTGCTGAAATAATAGGTAAGATTTTGTCCAAATTTGTTCAAATTATCATCCAAATTATGGATGCAGAATGATGCACCTCTCCAAGTGAAGGTCAAGAAATGGTTGGTTGATACAAAACAGAAGCCCTAGCTCTTTGTTGTTGCAATATGATTCGCCAGGATTTATTTTTCTCTTCCCTTTAGGGACTCATTACTTTCCCTCCTTTCTGTGTTTCTAAAGGAGCTCAGAATCAGTGTTGCTCTTTGATTTCCTTTCTAGTCTGCCCGACAGTGTAATTACTCGCCCTGACATGGGAGAAGAAATAGAATCAGCAGTAAAGGGGGTAGAGGAGGAAAATGGTGAAACTTAAATAGCAAGTATTGTTTGGCCATTGCACTGATGACCTGGGCACCAGGTATTCTAAAGATTAATCGTATACATGGAAAAATAATAAACTAGTTAGGCATGGTCTCAATTTCAGTTCATATAAGAATGAAGTACTGGTTTGGGCTCTAATATAAGACCCAGTTGCCTGATTTCATACATATCCAGGATAGTAATAAGGCAAAATCAACTGTTGTGAAGCCATCCTAGGAAAAGGGAGGGCTTGGATCAGGGTCCCCTTGTACGTTCATGGAGGAGGCATTGAGGAACAAGAACCATGCATGGCTGCTGGCTGTGGTTACAGCCTCCTCCTAATGCTCGCTGCAGAAACGGGCTGCTCTTGTTCGGCAGTTTTATACCTCCCTCCCGTCCTGCTCAGTGCCAACGTGCCCTCTCCCCATGCAGGCACACTCGGCTAACACTGGTCAGCCTCACACGACAGCATGCATCGCAAAACCATGGCTAGCTGTACAACTTAAAAACATTAAAGAAAAAGATTACGGTAAAAGAAGAACATTTATGACATCTCTGAAGCCAATTTTCTACTAGATAAACTTGAAGTTCACCCAAAAGCCKTGAACACCAGGGAGCCTTTTTTCCATGGCAACAGAGACTCAGTGCAGTCAGGTTTGGCTTGCATGAAGGTAGAGTGGACTCAGCCCCTTCCCCACCTTGCTGGAGTCAATGAGAAAATGCCTACTGAATTCAATGACAGCGGGATAGTGTCCTTAATCCGTTATCGACAAGGCAGGCATTTCATGCTCAGTGCAGACTGCATCTGAATGGATCAATCTGCTTAGCATTTTTCATCCTCTCCAGCCAGCCAGCTGTTCCACATCCTTCTTGTGGGTAGTCATGCATGGTCAACCCCTATCAATACGGAAGTCGGATCAGTAACACGCTGCTAAAAGCCCAATACAAAGAAAATACATATTTCTTCCATCTATACTGCTCATGCCAGCCAAACACGTAGTGTCTGACCCTGCAGTCTCCTGAGAGCAATCCCTCTGCCTTCAAAGCTTCAGCAGAGCTGATGGAGATACTAATGCAAGGTTAGGATAGGTTTTCTATATGCCTATGGGATAGAGAAGCCTGTAGCCCAGCTGTAATCTGGATGCCCTCTTAATTTTTCTCAGACCACTGAAACCTCTGTGTAGTAACAAGCRTGTTGAGCTTCTAAATGATCTTACACTTCCACAGCTCAGCTCTTCCAAGCTCAAATACCATCTGTGAGAGCTAAGCACATGCATACCCTTAGCCACATGGTTCCTACATCACCTCACTTTATCCTGTTTCAGTCTACAAAGTAAAATATAATAAGTAGTCCAAATGTCTTTTCTATATATATGTACATATACATGTTTGGATGCATAACACCATATTCTCAGAAAGGGAATTCAAATCAATGACACTTTATTCTTCATCCATTCACGTCCACATTTTATTACGGTGCAGACTGCGGAGGGGCATCCTTGCTGGAGGCGGTGCGCAGTTTTGTGGTTCGGTTTGTAGTCTCCCATCAACCTGTGCAGATATTTTTGCAAGAGCTACTCTAGSAGAAACACCCTGAATCCTTCGGCTGGCAGCACAGGGTGCTAGATCCAATATGATGAATGTTTCATGCTGAATGGCTCTGTGSTTTGACAAGCTGCAGTTCCACTATGTCCCAAGTGTGTTAAACAAGCAAGTGAAGTCAGGCACGGGGAGAYAGGCTATCCATGACATATGCAGCATGACAAGCAATGCAGCCCAGAAAGTGGATRAAGCCAAGATTAACCCAGATCTGCTCTGATCACTTGTCTCTGCTGTGCCTACACATGTCTATATGTATTCAAGCTTGTGATATTTATTTACATGATTATATATAATGAAACTAAGGCTTTTTTTTAAGCAAGCAAAAGTGACTAGACAGCTGAYGGTTTTGGCAGAGAAGGCTAAATTCTGTTTTCCATTATCACCATCAAGAAATGCATCTGCTGAAGCCTTCTTAGGTTAAAAATACAAGTTTGTAATTATTTTTAACCAGGAGAACTGATAGAGATGGGTGTGAATTGCATAGATGGAAGAGYTGAGTCTTGAGCAAGAAGCTTGACTTAAAGGATTATTGAGCTTAGAAAAAGYGATGAAATGCTGAGGGTTTTTTTTCCCCACTTCTTTACTTCTATACTTAATACTGTCTTACTTCAGCRCAGCAAAATCTAGAAGTAAATTTGATTTGTGCTCCACAGGAAGGTGCGGAGTTAACACATCAGAGGAGCTCCTGCTCCAGACTTTGAATGAGATTCGTAGACTTACTGGGGAGGAAAAATAAGGACATTACAATGAAATTACACTGGGTGATGTGCTGGAGGTTGATTGAAAGTACAACAGAAAGCCTGAACTGGGCTATGCAGACAGATGATTTGGAGGGAGAGCATGGAAGAACAGGAAGTTAGAAAGGCTTCTTTGAAAAGGGCACAAGAGCAGTACAGAGTTTTGTAATATGCCTGTGCGGTTCTTTAGGGAACCACAAAACCTACCGCAGCAACTCACTGGGGCTACATGGGGGTAACCAAGAGCAGAATTAGGTCCATTCAGGTGTATCACATTTAACACATACTTTGCCCACTCTGTCTCTAGTACATTCTGCTTTCTTTAAAAGCTATCTAGGCCTGCAGAAGGTACAAAAGGAGATGAACTGTATCAATAATATTCCTTTGCCCTCCACTGCCCCTTCTCTGCGAGCTTTGGAAACCATCAGCATCACTTGCGCATCAGTAATTACTGAATGGGGAGGACTCGCTGACTCTGGCTCCCAAACAACTGGATTAGTCTCTTGGTACCGAACCAGTAAACACTGGGACCATCAAAGCTGTCTCAGGGGAGTCTGGGAAAGAGACAGCACAAAACACAGGAGCAGATGGCTACATTGTGAGATTTCTTCCTAATTAGGTAAAACACGATGTAAGTGCATGAAGCAATTACTGGTCGCTGCTGGTACCAGAGACATGGACATTGTCCATACAAAAGCTTCTATGAAATAAAAGAGCAGAACTGTTGGAAAGTGTTATACTGGAGACAGAACAAGAGTAGCTTTTGGAAGGTTATTTTATAATTAATTTGTGGCTTTCAAGAGCTTCTCCAAAGCTTGCATTGCAAGGAGGGAACAGGGAACAGCTTTGAAACCAAAGCGTGGACAAAACAGGCTGGCTCTTTACATCAAAGGTGATCACGGCCATGGAGGCCCCTTTCAGCATTTGATGGGAAGTGTCACTCCAAGCATCTGCCCCTAGGATTATGCACAGTGAAACGATCATGTAAATATCTCATTTTCACACATGTGATGTCGCACCAAGTGATGGAGGCTGGTGCTCCACTACACGGCAGAGGCACGAAGCTGAAAGGTGCAATGAGAAGAGCGTAGGATTTAATGTAGTAGAGAGTAGTTTTCTGTTTCTGCACACAAGGAGCCTGTGTGTAATATACTACGAGCTGAAAAAAGAACAGATGATAGAAAAACCCCGGGAGACCGCAGGGCATGTGCATCTTCTTTGTGAGACACGRAATGGCTGCCTGGGCCAGCAGAGAGGATTTGCTAACGCCGTATGCAGCAAGCGAAGCCSTAGGAGCCGCACGGCAAAACTGCAGAAACGCCTACAAGACTTGGAGCATCTTCCCACCTTCAGGTGTGTCTTGGAGTGACATGGTTTGGGAAGCCTATGGGACATGGCTAGCTAAGGGCCTGACATCCAGGGGTCTACAGGCACCTCCAGACCCAGCCTCGGGCATCTGGTGGGGGCTGTAAATGGCCTGGGGGCTTTAACACCAAAGCTAATGTGTCCAAAAACACAGTGCAYGAAGGACAGTGCTGTCATAACATGGTCATGTGGCTTCTGGACCAGGCCAGGTTTCTATCACCTTGGCTTTGAGAGAGATGGATAAACATGTTATTCTCTCCTCAGTTAGGTGTTGAAGTTGTCCTGACATTTTCACAAGCATAGCAACATCTTTACCCTAAAAAAAAAAATAAAATAAAATAACAAGACATAGTGACTCTAAAAAAGAACCTACCTGGATCACAGAAACCTGCTTCCCRAAAAGGATATTGTTAATTTAGAACTGAATAGAAATATCCCCAGTTATTTGCCTTGTTTCTGTTGGCATCTCTGTCCTCATTCCAGTACCAGCTATCCCCTTGGCTCTAGCAATCCCCTAYTTTCTCTGCAAGGATCTGCAGACACAGAGCTACCTGCCAAAACTCAGACCAGGTTGCCAGCACATGCAAGTGTGCATCRCAATCCCTTTTCTAAAGCAAAAAAACCCTGCCTCCCAGGTACGAAATCTAGGGAATAAAAAGCACAAGTTCTGCAACTCATCTGCAAAGAACTAGRTGGAGGATTTGTTATTATTATGCATTTTTGTAGGCACAGCAAATGTTTACAGCCTTTCTGAGCCATTTGTATCCACTGGGTAAATAACAGGCATTTGAAAATGRGTTGATCTGCAAATACTTCTGCTTTTGGAGCTGTTCCAATCTTAATCGGGAAATAAAACATGCTAGGGACAAATGTATTAAACAGGTACTTAATTGAGAGACGAGATGGGAGAAGAAGACATTGTTCTTGTCTCCCAGGCAAAGCATGAATGTTTCAAACATACTCCTATATTGATATTTATTGCAGCTGACAGAGCAGAAAGGCTGAGAAGAAGCACTCCTTCCTCTCCCATAAATAATTCACTYCTTGTAACAGTTCATAAAATGTTTATATTAAGTAATAATTAAATATTGCTTCTAAAAAAATAATGAGCATTACAGCCAAGAGAAAAATATCATCCCAAACGAGGGTGGGGAAAACGAACATCTTGCAACTGTCACGTTGGATTTCCTCTGCTGAGAACAATTCAAAGCAAAAGCAGTTAAAAGATGTGGTACACTAGTCTTCCCTCTGCTCTGTCGCTTCAAATCCTTGTCCAGCCATGAACCAGAGGTCTCTTTCTACTGAGCTCGGCCACCTGAGCATGGAGCCTGCTCTCACATGTGGAAGTACACTGGGTTTCTCCTTCTGTCCATGCAACCATGGATTGGTTTTTAGGCATGCAGGACAGGGGCAGTGTTCCCTTTTCAACCTCTGCCATGGAGCTATGGTGAATCTTGTCTCTTCATTCAGCGCAGAGGGTTTCCTCTTTGCGTCCACAGCCATATTTTTTCACTGTGCACTTGGGAGATGCTAACTCCCTGGGTCACTCAGCCATTGCATCTCTAAGGCCATTTTCAGTTCACATTACCACAGCTTGGTCCCTTGGGCTAATGTCCCACCTCATCCTAAGGGTGCACGGAGCTGCTAGGTCTAAATGCTCCTGTCTGACTTTGCACTCCAACATTTATAGATGCTCTTTCAAATCACCCTAAAGGGGTGATTTGGGCAAGTGGCATCCATCCATCCTGTCATTGTGAAAAAAGAAAAAAACCCCGTAAGTCCCTCAAAGGAATCTCTAGTTGAGTTTCACAAAAGAGAGATGACAAAGTCACTGGGCACATCTGAAAATGCCAACTACAGATAGTTACGAGTCATGACTTCCCACCAGCATATGAGGGTCAGACATGGTGCCTCAGACCAATTCCTGAGCCAAGCAAATGCACTCGACTTTCATCTGGATGAGAGACATTCAGACTCCAAGATGTGATACAGGATTGTGAGCRTGGCAGGGAAGAAGAGAGAGTAGTGGGGTAATGACTGAGGATCAGCAGGAGGCATAAAGATAATATGARTCAAATATCATCACGCATACACTGACACATTTTTTATTAAAACTGTAATTGCTTGATCCAACCTGTGCCCTGGAGAGCATAAAGAAAAGCAAGTAGTACCAAGGTCACTGCCGGCAGAAAATCAATGCAGGGAATGAATGGTAATCTATTTTTTTTTCTAGTTTCATAGAGAGGGACTATGGAGCTATCATGCTGCCATATCCAGGGAAGCACAATATCCCTGAGACCTCGGCCTTGCTCCAGCAAAGCACTTAGAACATTTTTAACTTTACATTTTTATCTTTAAACATCGAAGCCTTCTTCCTCTTGACTGTGACTACAGTGGGTTCAAGCATCCCAAGGGACCACTATATTTCTTATATGCAAAGACAAGTAACCACTTCTCTGTGGTGCTGTATTCTCTAACGAAACAATTCAATACTTTACAGCTTTTTGCAGTGACCACATTTTCTACATTTCTTGTCTTTCTGAGGGATCTCCTCAGGACTTTCACCATTTGGTCCACCACTTTACTTAAGCACAAAGTCAAAAAAATCAAAACACAAGACTCTACCTGAGGCTGCACAAATGTGGAAGGATGTCGCTTCTTACATGCAACTTTCTTCTACATACATCACAGTGTGTTACTTGCCACAAAAATATGTTTTGGGTTTTTTTTTTTTTTTTTAGCAGTACAGTTGACATTTGATTTGTGATTCATTGCAGAATTGCTATTCTGCACCAGCTGTTCCATCTTGCACTGGTACAGCTGATAATTTCTACCTATATATCACACTGGCCTCACCTCTCTTGAACTGCATCCTATTTATTTCAGGTTTGTTTTAACAATTTGTCAAGATGTCTTTGAATGCCAGTTCCAGCACGCAAAATCATAGAATCTGTAAGGTTGGAAGGGACCTCTGGAGATCA
>NW_028185761.1:1508454-1525237 GCF_003343005.1 Rhea americana | reverse complement strand
TTCCTCTCCGCCCAACTCTCCAGCCTGTCCAGGTCTCTCTGAATGGCAGCACAGCCCTCAGGTGTGTCAGCCACTCCTCCCAGCTTGGGATCATCTGCAGACTTTCTGAGGAGGCACTCTGTCCCCTCATCCAGGTCATTGATGAAGAAGTTGAACAGGATGGGATCCAGTACTGAGCCCTGGGGGACRTCACTAGCCACTAAAATGATTTAGCCAAACACAAGTAATGCACTTAACACAGGAGCACATGGATGAAATACAGCATTGTACAAAGAGYCACATGACACAGTCCTAATGCCCTACTCTGCCCTTAGAAATCTCTGAAGTGCAATAGGGTACTAGTTAGAGAAACTGGAGGGAAGCAGTGCTGTAAATTTAAACTGCCTGTGAGATCTTTAGGGTAGTCACATCCTACATAAAAGGGATGTATGAGCTCAGGAAGACCTGAATCCTTCTACCTTGCAATGCCAGGTCAGTGTGATGCAGAAGGCCTAGCTGAGATAATAGTATCACCAAGCTGAAACTGTGATTTTCATGCAGCGACTTATCCAAGCTCCAAGCTGAGCATAGGTGTTTTTTTATGACTCCACTGAGGTTTGGATCAAGCTCTTGGGAGATGTCTCTAGAGCTCCAGAGAGCCATATAAATGGGCTATCAAGGATGACTCTGCCAGAATTGTAATAAGAATGTTAAGGTTGGTATGAATAAAACACAAATGGAAATGTGTGTATAAGTACCAGAAGAAGCACTAGAATGAAGGTTGAAAGAGTGATCTGTTTTGATAACAGAGGTCACCTTTGCAATCAAGCAGATTGAGGAATGGGCTGTTTCTTCCAAGCCCAAAGCCCTGTGTTCTGATACACAGCACAGGTGAGTCTCCAGCAGAAGACCCTGCACACTGCCAATAGGAGGCTAGCACGGAGGTTGCAGCATATCACATATACCGGTCCTTTTTCTGTTAGCCCACCAGGAAGATGGACTATAGCAAAAGCCCACCCATAACACCTGCTCACTCCTAAATAATATAAAAGATCTGTCCAAAATTATGTTTGTTGTCACCAGTCTGGAAGAACCCAAGAGATGAGCACTCCATAGCTGGTATCTCTTAGCTTGCACTGTACACAACTGCTCCCAGCCAGGCCACTCGAACATGTACATTTTGGTGCTTGTCAGCATGGGGTTTGAGTGTGTAAAGCAATGAAATCTATGACAGAGYGTTTAAAACCAACTTATTTAGAGATAAACGGTCTTCCATATGGTCTTGCACTTAGTATTATTACACTAATTTCCTACAGTATCCTATTTCATGAATTTATGATCACCTGGGACGTGCAGCTGCAGCATGAGAGCTGCGCTTTTGCTCTCCGGTGCACTGAGGCATTTTCATTTATTGCTGCAGAAATCCTGAACGCACCTACAGCACCACCAAGGACTTCCTGGGGGATATCTCCACTCCTGCAAATGCCAAACAGGAATGCGGTGTTCATAGCAATTAAGAGTCACTCCARTTCCCCTTATTTGACCTTCTGTGTAATGCATTCATAAAGTTTTTAAATCAAGGTCATATTCCCAAACCTGAATKCTACCAGGCTCCAGTCTTGCATTGGGTAGTAATAGGCTTGAACATGCTGTCTGATGAAATCCAGAACTGGAACCAAGTTAAACTAGTTAGAATTGATTGCCTGCATTTTGAGAGCTTAAAATAAAAGAATCCACTAACTTGTATTTCAAGTGCTTATAGCTCTCCCTGACATTAGCAAAAAGGCTATCAAAAGAGCCCAAAAGGCACTGTACCATCCTAGGCCTTCCTACACCGTAACGACAGTAGAGGTGTCAGTTTTCCCCTATTTTCTGAAAGTWTCATGTCTTCAGTCCCCTCCAGTTTCCACTGATCACCTAGTTTGACTTCCCACTCAACTCAGTAAATACTTTACTTCACACATCAGTGTGACATGATCAAAATCTTGGTTTTTCGATTCTGGCATGAACTTATGAGAGTATCCTTCCTCCTGAAGAGGGCATGAAGAAGGTGAAAACCTGTATGTTGCTGCTGAAMGACATACCTGTAGAGACACCAGAAGACCAAACTTTTGAGAAAGAAAGGGCTGGGCAGATGTGTCAGGCTGCAACTCACAATAATGTCATGCCAAGTTTAAAGAAACTTCTTTTAGCTGTTCACCGTGAGTTTCACCCATCATAGCGAGCACTGCACTACATTGAGAGATCTTTGGTCTAAACAAAGCTGGCTGCGCCCYGTATTCACTTATCTGTAGAAGCTAAGCTTTGTAAAAGATGACCACAAAATCTGTCAAGATATCAGATGTGTCCAGACACCGGCAAACCTCCCAAAGGCAGAACCATTCTCACAGTCAACAGAGTCGCCTGTGTTTTCTGAGGGTTTCCAACTCTCCAAATGGAGATAGATGCACAAAGCTGGCCAGGAAGAGAGACAAATCCCAACTGGCCAGAAAACGGAAACTTTTTTCTCCCCAGAGGACAGGGATTAGCAGGTTAGTTACTACATCTGGAACAGGCAAGARGAGGAATTATGGCAAATAGCTCTGGGAAGGATCTCAGAAAACATCAAACACAACCCATGCTTGGAGACAGGATCAAGGGATGGGCCATCAGTCTCCCTGAATCTCCTCTGGCAGCTGGCTACCTTTCTGAAGGCGCTGTAGCCAGCTGATGCCTGAAGTAACCTGCCCTACGCACTGCCGGAAAGCAGACTGACCGGATCCAGGAGTCCACTCCCGCAAGACTGAAGGTTATAAGGAGCCATGGGAGCACTTCCCCAATTCTTTCTTTTTCGGAAGTGTAACTGTGTGGTTATCAAGAAGGCAGCAACGCCAGAGGGAAGTCACCTCTCCACACCCTTCCACAGAGAACTGCRATAGGAATGACAGCACTGGTGTGAGTGGGGAATGGATGGGATGTCAGGTATGAAGGCACCAGGATACAGGAATGGAGAAGAAGTGCTGTAGGAGAGGCAGGTGTCAATGGTACCTGGACTGGCAGGCCAGCAAGAGCCCAGTACAGCTATGTGCTGCTCCTTGGGACACCCAAGTCAAGTGATGTCTCAAGTGAGAGATCAATCACTGTCAGCTCCTACGGAAGAAAAGGCAGAAGGCTGCCTACCTAAGAACAGCCTCAGAGACATGGGGAGGCATCTCTCCTGGCATGCCTTGTCCTCTGGGATGGAGCCCCTGGGCAGATGCTTTGAGAGAAACATTTTAGTGCTGGCAACTGTGCAGATGTGAGACCATCAAGGAACCAAACCGCTTCACCTCTTACAGCGTCCTGCACTGAGCTTTGCAACAACACAGCTGCAATGTCGCATCCACCAGCCTCATCCCTTCCCGGGAGACAGGGCTCAGCCCCAAGCCTCCGCGATGGGCAGGGAGCAGAGCAGGGCCGCCGCGCGTCGTGACCACGCGGCACTCATCCATCCTGGTGCTGCAGCAGGTAGACGTGCTTCAAGAGCAACTGCTATTTTAGCATCTAGGTGGGTGCAGGGAGCGCTTGGTCCCATGGACGGAGGAGTGAGCACAGSACCTTTTTGCTGTGACGGGTCCCAGTTGCTTGGGGATCGGGGAGCTGCCGTCTCTCTGCCTGACTGCTCTGCAGAAATCCTTCTCGGCACCCCGGTGGGACCACGTGGTTTCCTCTCCTTCCTTCCACGCCGTCACCGTGTCATCTCTCCCTCTGGCTGCCTGCCAACAAAAACCCGCTCTCGGAAACCTCAGCGCGAGTTACCATAGCTACTCGCCAACTCCGTGACAAGCTCTGCCGCTCGGCCGAGACGGGCACATTTATCCCCCCGACGCGCCGCGTACCTGCCGCGCCGTGCTGTCTCCCAGCGATGGCACGTCAGCCCTGTGCAAACCCAGCCCACCGCTTTTGCCACCTCAGTAGCATCCTGCGTTCCCRGCAGTGCTTAAACCTCCCTGCCCTTTTCTTTTTCGTGCCCATTTTTTCTTCCTTGAGCTCCCCAGTAGTGACTAACCTTCACAGGACAGATATCAGTGGGTCTCAGGCTTGGCAACCTCAGATCCCCCTCTTTTTTTTCCCGTCTCTCACAACTTCCATACATCGRTTTTACACCCAAAGAGAGCACAAAGCATAATCTAACCACCCGGATGGTTCACAGGGTGCAGGCCTCCACAATTCCCCTGTCTGACAAAGTGGTGGAACAGACCCTTGTGTCCAATTCCTCCCCTTCTTGGTTTTATTAGCTCCACCAATAGAGATGCTGCTCAATTACACTGGTGGTAAAGGGCAGCTCAGGTTTGCAGAAGTATTTGCAAGACACGGAGCCTCACAATCAGGGCTAATTCCTGATTTCAGTGATTAGGATTTCAGTGTTGTTTGCTGCCACAGCGCAGGATGGGGTAGAAGGGGGAATTGGGGAATTCTCTGCCTCAGCCTTCCAAAACCCCCAGGTTCACCAACATGAGACCTTCCAGGGACTGACACGTCCCAGCGATCTCACACATCTTCGCAGCACTCTACTCTGCAACTCAGGGAGAAAACCACACTTGCCTCCAGTGTCCATGAAAGCAAGGAGGAATTCAACAGTGGTGACCAGCCACTTTTGCTTTCAACCTGCCAAGGACATCCTCAYGATGGGTGTGCAGGCGTCAGGAAGAAACAGAGGATTCGCTACCAGACCAGCCTGGGTCAGTGCTGCTCACTACTGACTCACGATTACCAGCTGCTGCAGAGCACTTAGGGAGAAGCATTTTCCGATAAATGATTGGAGCCATCTGGATCCAGCATTAGCCCTGCTACATCTGGATAACTTCTCTTGCCATTTATCCAGTGATTATTCACAAAATAGAGGCTTCTTTACTGATACACACTGACCTGGCCACCTCCAGCCTTCCCAAGGCCAATTTTTAGGTGGTATAAATGGATTTCTGACCAATGCAGAACTATACAGCTATCCATAAACTTGCACTCTCTGGAAAGAGAGTGTTTTGGGAGAAAAATGTTGGATCTCATTCCTTGGGAGGAGACTAGCTCTCTACCAATCTTCCCCTCTGCATGTGTGGTCACAATATTGTCTGTAGCTTGATTAAAATGGGAAGGAATCAAGAAAAAAGGGACAAAGTGGAGGATGCCATTAATATTGGATAATTAATCCCTTAATTGCAGATAAACATCATTTATTTGACAATTAACCCTTATACCCAGGAGTCCCACAACAGGCATGCTGCTTACCCTTTCTGCCAAAGGGAGCAAGATCAGGAGAAGGGAATYCGAGACATTAATGCCAGGACCTGAGCATTTAATCCCCTGACAAACCCAAGGGGGAGCAAGGATCCTACAGGAGGATCGTGTAGAGAGAAAGGAGATCTCATCAGGTGTTTGGGCTAAGTTAAAATCCCAATGCCAACCCTGGTGCTCTCAGGAATAGCTCTACTGATTTATACAAGCAGAAAACCTGGCCCCTTGAGGTCTCTGCTGTGACTAGATATCAGGACTGCTCCCACCTGGAGGAGATAACCTTGCCTTTGTGATTAATATAACTCCAGGACCCTTTCCCACCCCTCCAAAATGCCACTGTCTTCTGTGAACACCTTCATTTTTCCCTCTTCAGAGCTAGAGAGGCAGCAAAACACCACAGCAGATGCACACACCTTCAGCCCTCTTAAAGAGTAATAAGAGAAAAGCAGCAGTAAAACAATGTTAGCAGAGCAACAACGACCTTGCAAAGCATTTCGCCGAGAAATCTCTGGCCGGTTTCCAAGAAAACACCTGCAAAGATCGCTGGATACAAACCGTGCAAGCGCTAATTGGCATGGGAAGGATGTTGCTATGCAGGCAAAGCCTGACTGCAGTCAGCGGGAGTCCTCCGGCTGCGCGGCCGGCGGGAGCCAGCCTGCGGCTCATGCGGAGCACGGAAAACGCAACGGAGACGGAGTAACAGATGCCGAAACGGTTCGCTTCGCTCTCGGCTTCCGTCTGTCCCGGCTGGGATATTTTTAGTGTTAGAAACAGATAAATGCAAAGCTTGGTGTTAAGCAGGCACACCCACCCAAACAGCAAGGCTTTGCAAATCCTCTTGCAGCAATGACGAGTYGGGAGATGCTCCTCTCCCACAGCCGCCGGGTGTTTTATTTTGTGCTCCTTAAGCACAGCCCAGAGGAGGAACCACGGCGAGTCCCCGCGGCTGGCCGGGGACGCTGCGGTCCCTCGGCTGCGTCCCTGGCCAGCCCGGCCCAAGGGGCAGCCCACTGCACAGCTGCCCGGTTCATTTTGCATCCCGGACATGCTGTGAAATGGGAATGTTTGCATCCCCGCTCCGCATCGCAGCAGCGTTGAGCTCACGGCATTTTCCAAAATGAAGCCGCTTTACTGGACATCACAGGGCACTTGAGGACCACCAGCTCGATCTCCCTCCCCAGGGTATCCTCATGGATAGGGACAACTGTGCAAGGGCCACATCCTCACCCATGGGACTGTCACAGGAACTGCAGAGATTTTTACCACTGGATCCAGCTCTTTTAGTGCTTGGCATGAACATTTCACATGGACATCACTGGACATCTGTCAGAGCATGAGAAAGCCCCTCTATAGCATTCATCACCTCTTAGATCAACTGCTTTACCCATCAACTGGAGATCATTTGCCTCCCTCAAATATATCCTCCTTCACAAAACTGAGTTACAGCTCTTTGAATAAAAAGCAGCTTCCCCCATCCTGCCAGCACCAAAACTCCCTGTTTTGTAGTCTCAGCAGCACAGCTTGCAGCCTGTTCCCCGAAGAAACAGCTGCTGCTCGTTGCTCAATCYTTTCTGCATGCATACCTTGTTTGCCAAGTGCTGTGGGGTCTTTTCAGGTGAAGGCACCATTTGAGCAAAAGGAGCTATTATTAGAAGGTAAAATGTATTCTTTATACAATACCTGCAATGTTGGACTTGAGGAGGAGAGAAGAGTTAGAGATTAAAGCAGTAACTTAGTTAAGAGCCCTGTACACACACTCATAAAGGACATTGGAAGGATATCCAGAGCACTGAGCTACAAATCAAGAGAGATAAAACTTACTATCTCCTATAAAGCCCCCCTAAGACTGCCTTTCCGCTCCTGGCTGCCACCGCAGGAGGAGAGCACCCATATTCTTGGGCCAGGGCAGCAAGACTTATCTGAACACCAGCATCAGTGTTACTAACACGTTCAGCTAAAAGCAAAGAAAAGCAAGATTGATGTTAGATAGAGTGCAGAAGTACTTAGAAAGTGAAGGCTTGTTCAGCTGGTGGGAGACAGGAAAAGCAAAGGTCACACTCTGAATGTGAGAGAAAACAAATTTACAGTGGCTGTCCATGATTTACTTGGCAAATGAAGGAGGAGTCCTGCCACCTAAATTAGCTGATCCCTCTCCTCTTATCTTTATTTATTGTTTGTGTTACAGCAGTACCTTGAAGCTGCCAGGTGAAACTGGGGGCTACTCTATGCCTCCACTCCTGCATCTGGAAAAAGCAAGTCCCTACCCAAGAAGCTGGTGGTCTAAATAGACAAGGCAATGACTGGGAGGGGAGGAGAAATATTTAGCATATCCTCTGGTAAGACACCTGACTTTGCAGACAAAAGAAATGGGAAAATCTATCTGGACTTCAGCAAAGCATTTGATACAGGGCCACGTGGGAAATTATTAATTAAGCCAGTGGAATATGGGCATTGGCAGAGCTGGAAGCTGGGCAAGGGAAATGAAAACGCTGGGTTTTGAAAGGCTGAGCTGCAGGCTGGAAGGAGGTTAGCAGTGTTTAACATTTTTAAGGTTGACTTCGGCACGGAAAGTAGGACAACGTTGATGAGATCTGCTAATGACACAAAGTTGTAAGCAGAACCAACACAGAGGAGGATTGGGATATCACAGAGGAAGAAAGGGATTGACCTTGACTGCAGTGTTCRAAATGGCATGAAAAATACCAGTACCAAACTGGGTACTAACCACTAGGATTTTTGCTAGAGACTAGGAGCTCCACAGCTGGAACTGCCTGAAGAGGGTAACAACGTGGAGGYACAGGTTACCAGAGGATAAATGAGGGTAGTTCTCAGACCTCATGATGCATCTGTGAGAGTAGCAGCACAAGGATCTGATGCACCAGGTCCTGAGGACACTCTGCCTCTGGTCCCCTAAACAATATCTCTGCATCCGTGTTTAAGAAATATGGATTTCACCTAGAAAGAGGTAATAGAGGAAATAAAAAGCAGGTTGAAAAACTTTGACTTACTAGCTACAGAGCCAAGGAGTCAGACATGGACATTGTGCCTAGAGACACCAGGTAGTGACCACCAGGGAAGGGAAAACCATTAACTAACCTGATGACAGCTATAATATGGCCAGGGACATAATAAGATGGTTGCAAGCCATTGGAGACTGAGGTCTTGGGATTGCCTTTGAGCTGCAGCCATGCAACTAAAAATCCCCTGTTTCTGAGACMGGGTCTCATGAGTTACAGAACGAGACCACGTAACAGGGTGCCCATGACAGGACTTAGTGGTTCAGAGGGTCTCTTCCAGTGCTGTGTGCCTAAAGGTCCTTGCCGAGGTCACATAGCAGGGCAAGAGCAGAGGAAAAACTGCTGAGGTATGGAAACTCTTTCTGCACCTGACACCCAGCTCCATCTCTTCTCTGGAACCCAAAAACTCATCTATAACTGGAAGTTCATTTGGATTAAGCAAGTGTAAAGTACAACAGCTATTCCTATATTAATGTAGGTGCTCCTAGTGCAACATGAGAACACCTTGCTTTGCTCTCGCTTCATCTGGTTTCAGCTGAGAGGGATAGATCCCTCGGACGGGGGAATAGTTACTCTGGAAGAATTTTTCCTGGAAAAGCTATTCTGCAGCTTTTTCATGTGAAGCTCACACCTCCACAGATCCATGAAAACTCATCAAAATAAAGCCTGTCTCACCTTGAAATGGTCTTCTTAAAATGATCTCTCTGAAATTACTGTGGTGGAAGGTTTATATTTCCCAATAATCATCACTCCTTGGGCTATCTGTGCAACATCTATCTCCGTCCTCTTCTCGTCTTAGTAAATACAAGAGTTTTATGCACGCACAGTTACTACATACTCTTACGACAGGTCCTTGTGGTATCACAGCAGAGTCATATTGTATTTTCCTGCCGCTAAAGGTACATATCAGGTAACTGTTGAGCACTTATTCATTAGCTAAAACTGTCAAACATCTTTCTGAACATCCTYTTCTGGATGGAAGAAAACTTCCTGTACCTTTCCCTTCCTAGCAGCACAGAGCAAAATTGGATGTATTTGCCTGTATGGGTTACTCTAATAACACTAACATCCAAAAAAAAAKGAGTTATTAACTACAACTATACTGGTAAATTAAATATGCCTAGGACTGTTCTCTTGCACTGAAGCCTGGAATAGCCCTCAATCACACTATTAAACTCTTTTAACCCCTAAGACAAGGTGGTTGCAYCCAACGTGTTTGTTGGTATCACTCTTGGCTTGTACCTACTCCCAAACCAATCGTGTGCACTAGGGACCATTTTAATAACTGATCATGTCCCCATGCCCAGGCATGTTTCCTGGCACTGTATGATCTACTAATACAGACCAGCCTATTGATCCAATCAAAAATCTCAGACGATGATGGAAAATTTCACACTGACAGGCACACCAGATAATGCTGGCATCTATCCAACTGAGTATCAGTTGCTTATTCCACCATGAAGAAAAAGAATTAGGGACTAAAAAACAAAACAAAACAAAAYAAAAAACCTAATTTGCAGGAAGGACACTGCACTGCTACCAAACAGTCACAATAAGGATCCATAAACCAGTCATACAAATGTAAACCCAGGAGACTTCACTAATTCTGCTCCAGGCAACAGTCAAATGTCCGATCAACCTCCATGCTTGACAGAGGCACCTCTACCAGGTATCTCAGTAACGGGGGACATATCTTTCACTGGAGATTTTCAAGAACAGGTTACACATGCACCCACCTGGGGTGGTCTAGATATACCCTCCCCTGCTTCAGAATGGGCATTTGGATTAGACAACYGTGGAGGTCCTTCCTGCCCCGAATTTCCATGACTTTCACAACGGAATACGAATTCACCACCCTACTGCAGCTTGCTCCGGCACTCACACATGAATGTGTTGCAAACATYCCTCTCAGAATCAGTTCCTCTGTTTCTCAGAGAAACACACAGCGAGTCCCCAGCTCTGAGTCATTCATCTCTATAGCTACTACAAATTCCCATTTGCTCCACATCTTTATTACCTCCAGGGCTCGAGATGAATGACAGAACATTAGCAACAGGCACTTCATTAATACTAGATGCAGTCCAAAATTTTCCACTGAAGGCTTTCTTGTTTTGTCTCCTCTGATAGGAAATGGCTTGTCAACCAAAGTGATTTTCCTGGTTAAAAAGCAATTGCTTTGGTCAGAAAATATACCTTTTGAATAMAGAATTTCAAAACTGTGTTTCCTAATAATATTACTTCTTTGGGGGAAATTTGTCCCCTTATTACTCATTCAGACACTAAAAAGGGCATAAAATCTCCCCCTTGCTTTTTACCTATCATCTCCTGCAGAAAAAAATGTAATGAAAGAAGAAAACAAGACAACGAGAAAACAGAAAACCCTTAATTCTAACATTTTCCAAGATTTTCCAAACAAAAGTGAAAAACATTCATTCCTTTTTGCATTTTTGCCAAAAAATGCTTCTAATCATTCCATTCTAATCATCACACTAGCAAACACCCCTGTCTGCTCATTAAATCACCCGCTCTCTCCGCTTCCAGACTCCCYGGACAATGCTGGCCATGTGATTTATTCATCTACCTCCACCCTTCTGTGGCAGGAGAGCTCTGCTCAACCATGCCAAGAATTTATGGGGAAAAACCACTTCCAACCTCTCGAACAGTAAGGTCACCATGGCCACCCATGTACCTATTACAGATAAAACCCTGTGATAATGTTACCAGATCCTCTTACATGACACTTCTCCATCCAGCAGCAACTTTCCAATGAGCTGAAAACTCTCCAGGCTGGGTTCTGACTCCTAAAAATCAGATCAGCCACAGAAACTGCATTTTCCACAGCAGGCTGGGCAGCAGGGAGACCCAAATGGCTCCATCGCTACCCGTCCTTTACAAATGCTTGTCTCTGCATGGCTGATGATCAAAATTGGGTCTAAAGCAAGGATAATCTCCCTGTGAGCTGGATTATTTGGGACTGTCAGTCACAGGCTTGTCTTACGCCAGCTCCTTCAGCTCACTTGTTTCTCTTTGGTTGCCTTGCAGGAGGGGACGTGAGAAGGAAGGAGCAGAGCTGCTTTCCACTCATGTACCCTCTGATTACTATTTAGTTGATRGTGTTGCAGGCTCTGGACTTGTTAGCATTTAACTCAAATAAACACTTCGGGCAAGCATCTCTGAGACAGCTTCACACTGGCATGTTGGGCTGCTAAAAGTTGCTCTGCTCCTCCTTTGGTCCCTCAGGGGCTGCAGACCATGAGAGTTGCAGAGGAGAGGAGGTGAAGGGGAGTGCAGCCTGCCCCCCTAAATCTGCTTGGGTGGCACGTGCCTGGGGGAGGAAGACTGGGGCAACAAGGGCTATCTTGATGCTGGGACCAATGTCGACTGGTCACAGTGGGGACCTTCCAGCAGCTCATTGCCAGCAGAGTTAGCCCAGTATGTAACTAGGAGAAGAATGATGCCCTGGAGTTCTGGTCCAACCCCAAACCCAATGTATCATTTCAGGTAAGTCACTTAGCATCTCTGCCTCAGTTTCCCCACCGCAGAAGAGGAGAAATAATCTCTGGGCACTGACTGCCAAGCAGGCTCCATCATGCATGACTTGATCATCCTCAAACCTACTGGCTTCCAAGGGATTCAACTCACACTCAGCCCTAGGAGTCAAAGGGCTCTTAGCACTTGAAAACCATGGACAGTAAGCGTGCCCTCCCASCCCTTCCCTGGTTTTATCCATTTATTCTGTAGGCTCTTCGGGGTACAGACAGTCTTATACATAGCTAGCCTGACCTCACTGAAGGCTTTTGGGGATCAAATGATAATGAAAATGCATCTGTTCCCAGCTGGGAGCAAYCTCCATCCTCTGTGGCCATCACTGCCAAGCACCATCTCTGCTTCACAGGTCCTGGGAGGCCTGAGGGGCGTAACAGGCRCATGGGGCTCTGCAATACTTGTTTGTCTCAGCATAAAGGGGTTTTAAGGGGGAATCCTCACTCTCGCACAGGCTCCCCCGATGACCTTGGGCTAGTTGCTTAGTCTCTCCCATGCTCCGTTTCCACACCTGTAAATAACACTTCCTGGCTTCACAGGGACGGAGTGAGTTTAAAAAACATTACTAGTATGTTCTTTRGTTTCACTGGAGAATCATTTCCCCGGTCCTAGGGCATCATATTACGCTGATCTGCAGCCGTAGCAAAGGGCTGTAAAGAAATCTCCCCTCTGTTGTCTGCAGCCAGSGGAGCCTTCACTGGTGCAGAAGTGCAGCAAAGGGCACAGAGGACAAGCCCCACGTTAGCCTCCTTGCTGTGCGCTGGTAAATGGCAACTAGGAGATAATTCTAGCTGCTGGGTGTAGGACTAGGAAATGGGACGTCCCTTCTTCCTCACTGTCCTCCCTAATGTCCCATCATCCATGGAGTGTCTTTCAGGCCAGGCTAGGATATAAGCACCCTTTGTAGGGAGAGTGGAGGTTTTGTACCCCTATAAGCTCCCCAGGGTCAGGAGAGGACTTCAACCTCCACATGATCATCATATCCAGATGACCATACTACCAGGTTGGTAGTACCAACACCCCCCRTTATTTCTGTATCACCACAACTTTGAGCTGCCTCAAGGCCTTCAGCTTGTACTCAGAGCATGTCCACTGCAATGTGTCCTTCCAGAAGGTCCAACAGAACGACCTTTGGTTTGTGCCCAAGCAGAGGACACGTGTGCTAGACAGGGACATTATTTGTGCAGTTTGGGTCCCACCAGCACTGCCGCTCTGTGAGTGCAAGTCAAGAAGCTCACATCCCTGGATGTAGGCACCCTAAATCTCATCCCAGGGTCTTAGGTCCTACTGTAAACTTGKTTTTTAAGTCTTCCTCATCTAGCCCCATGAAAATGAAGTTCAGGACTGGCAGAGTCTCTACTCAACCCTCATCTCTTTATGTACTCTGAACACTGGAGCAGGGTCTCCAGGGAGGTTGTGGAGTCTCTATCCTTGATGACAGTCAAACCCCAGCTAAACACCRTCCTGGGCAACCTGCTCTTCCTGCCCCTGTTTGAGCAGAGGGTTAGGCTAGAGACCTCTGGAAGTGCCCTCCAACCTCAACAATTCTGAGAGTCTGTGATTTAATACTAAATCAGCATTTTGTGCCTAAAAATAGATCCTTAGAGCAGATGCCAGCACAGTTCAGCTGTTCAGGTATCTGGGGAAGTTGCACTCCTCTTTCATCTTACAGGACAAGGTGSGGATTAAATACACCCAGAGGGGACTCCTGTGAGCAGAAAGGTTTTCAATAATAATATGGATATAGAGAATTTGGCTCTTAAAACAGCCCAAACAATAAGTAACATTTTGAAGATACTTAACTTGAACAGAGAATGAGAACAATTAATGCACTTATGCATTAATGAAGAGGTGCTTATGTTTCAGGGCTCAGCATTAGAGCAAACACTTCTCTTACAATATGCTGCACAGAAGAAAAACATGGAAGTGAGAGGGCAGATGAGGACCTGGAGGAGGGAGAAACCCTCCTACACTGAGGCTGTCCTGAAAGGCGAGGAGTAAGATAGGGAAGATTGAGGCCTTTGAGCTCTTCTTGCTTTTAATATCTGCAGTAAGGAGACTAGAAATCACAGGCCAGATGCTGCCTGTCTCTGGACTGGACCTCTCTGCTGATACTGACACATGTAGGAAGGTCTCAGGACTCCCAGGAGAAAGGTGAGAAAATTTAGACAGTAAATGACCTTTCCAACCATGGGGTTCCTTGTGCCTGGAGGATCTCTGTCTCTGCTCAACAGAGGATGTCCAGAGGCCTTGGGGATGCTGGAAGACCTCTCCAAAACCTTCTTTCCTGACAGAAAAGGCAGTTCCCAAAGGTGTCCCAGGATGTTGTTGATGAGCTGCATCATATTCTCGGTGAGCAAAGCCACAGCCTAAAGCTGCAGTCAGGGATTYACCTTTGGGCTGATCTCCTAGCAGAGATCACAGGTCTCCAAYGTCAGACTCGCTCCCAGACTTCCTTCTGGACCAACTGGTTTATATCGCTGGTTGCAAATAAATTACAGACAGGCCCTCATGGGGTWCCAGCTAGACCTATTTGGGGTGAGCCGTGTCCCCGCACAGCCGACGCAGCCCAGCCTGCCCCGCTGCAATGGCTGCAGTATGAGCTGCCAGGAGGCTGCCCTACCTCTGTGGCAGGCAGATAGGGACCCATCCCTTCGGGTTTGACCATATCGAACTCGCTATGTTTTGCCCAGCGCACTGACAGGGTGAGTCACGGCGCAAGGACACCCGCTGATGCCTCTCGGAGAGGCTACGCTCCACTGCGCTGCACAGCAGGCTGGAGCAAGAGAGCAAGTTGTGGGGGGGGAAGCTGAGCAATCTGTGCCTAAAAACGCAAGCAAATAAATGCAATTATGTTTGTTCCAGTAGAAAAGAACAATACAACAGTCCTCCAGGACCAGGACATCGTTCTGCTTTAGTCCTGCCATCACCAACAAGAACACGGACCTTGTGAGATGGCTGGAGAAAAAAAMCTCATGGTCAAAGATCACGGCTTTCCAAAGCAGATTAAAGGATTGTGCGACACTTTTGGAAAACTCAGCCCTTTTGGGAGCCCCCCTCCACGTCACCTGAGGTCCTCCGCCCTTGCAAAACAGACATCCTGAAAATCGCAGGCGAGATGCAGGCGGTACCTGCATGCACGAGAGCACCGGAGTCCACAGCATCACACCCGGCCACACCAAAAGCCGAATCAGCCCCAAACACAAGCAAAAATCAAAGAGGCGATGGAGGTGGGCTCCTCCTTACACAGTTATGGGAAGTCAAAGCAACCCCCCCCCCACCAACACACACAAAACCTTCTCCTTGCTTAAGCCATTTCCCACTGAACRTGGAGATAGGGGGAAAGGAGATGGTTACTAGCTCTGCTTTGACTCGCCATCAACAGTGGGCYAGAGGAGTAAAATTACAGCTGCATTTTAAGACCACATGAACTTACTACCTGTTTGACAGTGGGGTGTCCCCTCTGAACCCCCCCCTCCCGCAGGAAGCAAACCAGTCACCCTTGCCATGGCATACACACATCGGCATTGCTGCGGGGATGGGGGGATGCAAAAGGGCTCCTGCGGTTATACTGCTGTCCCATAAAGCCCCACTGGTTTTGCTCCCCGGTGTCCCYACCCCGACCTCGGCAGCAGCGGGCTCTGCCAGCGAAAGCTCTGGAAGCCACAACGGCAGCAAGCCCTGGCTCCAGGCGGGGACGCGCGGACGCCAGGGCAGCCGCCTCATCCCTGGATTTCTGCACACGCACGCTGGGAGAGATGCAACGAGCGTGCCGTGGAGTGGGATTCTGTGACCTTTGCTGGGAGGCAACCGGGGTGCCTCTTTGCAGCCCAAGCCCTGAGGAGGGAGGGAGGCAGGGATGGAGGAAGGGGATAGGCGTTGGGGACAGTGGGACGCGCGCCCCCGCTGCCGCCGTGAAGCATGGCGGCATCCGAAAGGTGCCCCACCCAAGCAGGGCTGGACCCACGTCCCGCGCGTCCTGCGCAGCCTGCGCATCCCGTGCATCCTGCGCATCCTGCACATCCCGTGCAACCTGAGCATCCAGTTCATCCTGCACATCCCGTGCATCCTGCGCATCCTGTGCACCCTGTGCATCCTGCACATCCCGTGCAACCTGAGCATCCAGTTCATCCTGCACATCCCATGCATCCTGCGCATCCTGCGCATCCTGTGCATCCTGCACATCCCGTGCAACCTGAGCATCCAGTTCATCCTGCACATCCCGCGCATCCTGCGCATCCTGCGCATCCCGTGCACCCTGTGCATTCTGCACATCCCCTGCAACCTGAGCATCCAGTTCATCCTGCACATCCCGTGCATCCTGCGCACCCTGCGCAGCCCATCCAGCACACCTTGGGAGCAGCACCATTCCGGGATGTCCCGGGATGCCCTCCTCGGCAAGGCGATACAGAGATGCGGGGTGGGGTGGGGTGGGGGCGGGACGCCCAAATTCAGGGCAGCCCTGCGGACGCCCCCGGGGTCTGTGTGTGTTGGGGGTGGGGGGTCTCGGCTCACCTGTAGGACGAGCTGACGCCGGCCGCCACCTCCTGCTTGATCTGCCTGTTGAGAGCATCGGCCGCCGCCCGGGCTTTGCCGCCGTCGGGCGCCGGCGCCGGCGGCTGCTCCTCGGGCAGATGCACCTTCCTGCGGCCATCGCCGCCTCTGGGCGGCTCTTCCAGCGCCTCGCCCTCCGCCTGGCTCCTCTCGGCGCCCGGCTGCGCCTTCCTGCGCCGCTCCTGGGAGCCGCCGTCGGGGGCCGGCGAGGGCGAAGGACCCGGCTTGGGGATCCAGGGGTGGTCGCCGCGCTTGGGGATGGGCCAGGCGCGGAAATCCTTCTGGTACTGGGTCTCCTTCTCGAAGGGGGTGTCCGAGGGCTGGTACTCGCTCTTGGGCTTGCAGCTCGGCTCGGGCCGCTGCACCTTCCAGGGCTTGTAGTCGTGGCGCATCACCGAGTCTGCGGGGGGCGAGGAGTGAGGGGGCGCCGGGCCGGGCCG
>NW_028185761.1:1454270-1507994 GCF_003343005.1 Rhea americana | reverse complement strand
GGACGTTCGGGCGCCGGGGTCCCAAATCCCCGCTGGGGCACGGATGTATCTGTACACGCGTGCATGCACACGCACACACACGTGCACACACTTGCAGCCACATCTGAGCACAACTGTAACGTGCGCGTGCGCACACACGGGCACACACACGTCCAGGCACACGCAAAACAGGTGCAGAGGCGTGCACACAGAAACAAGCACGCACGTGTGCACACATACGTGCACACACCTGTGCACTCACACCTGTACACAAACGCAGATACGCACATACATACACACATGCTCACAGATGTGCACATGCACGCACACGCACTTCTGCATACACACGAACGCACAATCACGCACATCTGCACGCACATGTACGCATACACATGCMCACACATATGTCTACACAGACCTGCACACACATGCAAACACACGTGTGCACATATGTACATATGACCACACAGGGACACATACCATTACAGGCACATGCACACACATATCCACACACATACACACAGCTCTGTGCATATGCACACCCATGTGCGTACACATATGCACACACACCAGCATGCACATGAAAAACACATGCATAAATGTGTTCTCTCAAACCTGCACACACATGCAGATATATGTGTACATACAAGTGAGCTCACACACCTGCATGGACATGTGCATATGCACATGCACACATGCATGTGTACACACACACAGCTGCACATACATGCACATGCACAAACGTACACGCACAGCTGCGTGCATGTGTATGCACATAGCTGCATGCACACGTACAGATGCATATGCCCGTACGTGCGCACGTGCCCTGGCATGCACACAGATGTCCGTGCACAAATGTGCACATGGATCTGTATGCAAATGCACACACATGTGTAAACATACATTTGCATACACATGCATGCCCACACATGTGCACACGCAGACCTGCACAAACATGCACTTGTGGATGTGTGGACACGCACACATGTGCACATGCACTTGTCTGCACATGCACACACACAGGTGTACRCATGTAAACACACCTGCACATACATGCACACACATGTGTATACACATACGCACACAGACTTGCATGCACATGTGCACATGCATGTCCATCTACATGCATGCACATGCACACAAGCACACACACATGTGCACACAACAGCATACATATGCACCCAAATGCACGCACACRCATACATATATGTCCAAACATGCACACAGTCACGTGCACACAGACATGAGCACACACCTGCGTGCACACACATGAGCATGCATGCACACATATGTGCTCATGCACACATGCACACACATGTGCACACAAATGTACACATTCCTGCAGACACTTTTGCAGAATCATGCACACGCACGCACAGGAGCACCTGCACATGCTTGCATGCCCATGCACACACATTTGCATACGTATGTGCACCCATGTACACACATGCACACATACACTCTTGTGCACATATGCACACACACTTACACACACATGTGTACACACCTGCACACACACATTCAGACACATCCATGCACTCACACATGCACACACATGGACATACATGCAGATTCTTCCATGCAATGCATAAATGTATATGCATGTGCACACACATATGCACATGCAGACACATGCACACACAGATACACACAGAAGTGAGCACATGCACAAATGCACATACATACACAGTAATGCACACACATACATGCAGGCACACGTACACATTCACACATGAATGTACACATACACTGACACATTTGTGCACACATGCACATATTCACAAGCACGAACACACAAGCACATACATGCACACACACACTGGCACACACAATCATGCTTATACACACATAAACTGTCACATATACRTGGATTTTCACATGCATACTAATGCACAGCAACAGACGTGCGGGCACACATGCACAACCATGTGCACATGTGTGCACACAAATATGCAATGACATATGCTCACATATGCATGCACATTTGTTCACACATGTGCACATACGTACTCATACACCTACACACATACACACGCACAGATGCACACCCAAACACAGGGGCACACACAAATGCAAAAATGTCCACAAACAGGAAATACAAATGCACACAAATATCCAAGCAGGCATTCACACACACACACACATGCACAGCCATGCACACACACAYACAAATACATTTGCAGAAACACATGCATGCATGCACACGCTGGCACAAATGCATTCATGCACACACATGCATGTACGTATATACACGTCTACACCCACACATGCACACGGTTGCATGCACTTTACGCACATATGCACTCTCAAATGCATAAACACACATACACACACGCACACACACAGGCATGCATATGTGCACACACACGCACACACACTTRCCYRCACTATCTGTACAGAAGCACACWTGCACACTCATGCACACATGCTTTCATGTTCGTGCATGCACATATGCAGTCACAAAGGCACACAAATGGGCACGCGATGCACAAACGTGTATGCACACACGTAATTGCACACCCATGTATGCACCCACGTACTTTCAGACACCTGCACACAGTGAAGACACAATTACACATGCATACGCACACGTGCTTGCATGCACATGCATGCACACATGCATGCACAAATGTACACACCTGCACACTCATCTGTGCACTCATATGCACATACGGGTACACACAGGCGCACAGACATGCACACACGTATGTGCACACAGACCTAGCCACAGAACTGCAGATACACACCCACACCCCAAATGCATACACAAAAGGCAGGAAATACTGAATTAATCCATGTCATTCCACTTGGGAGCTAGTGGAGAAACTATTTTTTTTTACAGCATTTTGGGGGTATTTGGGCATTTTATTTAGTTTGCTTTTATTTTAACTGTTTTTTTTTAAGTTTAGTTGCAGGGGTTCCAACTTCCCCCACCCAAAAAACAAACGAACAAAAAAAACCCAAATCCCACCAACACTTTTTTTTTTTAACCAAGGCCGGCTGGCTCCTAACTCTTATCCTGAAAATGAATTCACAAAATCCTAACAAAATCTTATCTCTTCATGCTGGTTTTGTGCTATCGAACCCAATAACACTCATTTTCAGCCTCATTGGAGCCACGGTCTGCTCTACGCGAATATTTAAGTGAGCGGGTAATTAAAAGCATCYCTGTACTGTGAGCATTTCTGCTGGGAAAAATATCTCCCATAAAAACACCGTGAAGCAGGTTTGTCGGGAATTCTTGCAGTCAAATACTGAATTACGATAAGAAAAAGTTGCGGGGTTTTTTTATGCCAAGAAGCCAGAAACTGAGATTACTGGAGATGCAGAGGAAAGAGGGATTATTTCTAAAGGGGCTGTTTCATCCACCCAGCGCTCCTGCATAGGGGTGGATGTATTTTTAGCCCATTTTACGGGGGCCATTTGAGCACAGCCGGTGGAGGTGGAACTAAACGCCCGCGTCCGACCGCCTGGCTCCAGCCCTCCCCCGTTGCAGCACCCAGYGCGATGCCAAATGGCTTTTTGCATCTGCTATTAGAAAAATGAAGGAGACCGAGCAGGCACAGCTCAAGAAGCACCGCCCAAAGCCGCCTTCTTCTTCTTCTTCTTCTTTCCAAATACTCCCTATAATTCCAYTTAACTGAAGTCTGCTGCAGTGATTTATTAGGGCGTAAAACCCTTCGTGGCGCAAGACCTGGTTGCGCAGAGGCTCTGCGTGTGCACGGATATCTYCTGCAGAAAACATCTCGAGCTACGTCACCGTGCAGCTTCGAGCACGTTGCGCTAAATGCTGTTCGTGCAATTAATTGCCCTAACGGGGAGCGGGAGGATAGTTGTGCGAGAGCCGCTCGGTGCAAGCTCTGCACCCGCCGTGCAAGCCGCCTCCGGGGACCTTGCACCTTCTTGCACCCGCTTGGGGACGGGGACAGTTTGCAACCACGCTTGCACCAAGATTCAAACCGCGGAGCTCGACTCCCTTTCCGCAGCCCTCGGCCGTGCATGCGGTTGGCACGGTTTCCCCRTGCTGAGCCTGGCCTCTTCTTGCTCAGAGCACTAAAATGCTTTCGTTTAGAAGATGACACACGGGCAATCCTGCACTGTGAGTTTTTGCTGTGTCAGGAGAGCGTCCGTTCGCTGCTCTGCAGGTACCAGGCAGCCCTGGATGAAGATACGTGGTGAAAAGATTGCTTAATGTCTCCTGCAGTTAAATACGCACTCACACACACATATATACACATACATATATACATATACATACATATATATGTAAAAATCTTGGGACGCGGCTGCTCATTCACTTTCAGGAATCAACTGTGGAGATAATTTCATCACTTAYGTCAAGTAAAGTCCATTAGCTTCAATCAGCTGAATTGGTTTGCTGGCTGCAAGCCTCTCTCTGAGAGGACAGGAGTTTAAATAAATAAAATTGCCTCCGTGTTTAAATTACAGCCACTGTGATGGAAAGCAGGAGTAGCTTTCCACTCCTCCAGCCCGTTATGGGAAAAGGTCATCATGGAGCATGGTGCCACATGGGACGAGGGGGCGAAACAGTGATGTTGGGGACATCCAAGGTCTCAGGGTGTCCCTCTGCATTTAACCAGGGCTTGGGCCAGCTTGGGGCTCAGTGCKGCTCCCCTGAGAGCGAGCGGGAAGTTTGCCATGATGCTGAGAGTACCGCGGGGGGATGCAAAACAGAGAACCCAACATTTTGGAAAGAGGGTGAAGCTGGACCCAGGTCTCCAGTGATTTAAATCAATTTAATCAAGGAGAAGCAGGAGTTAATCAYGGAGTTCAGCTGAAGCAGTCTCATTTTTTCAAGAGTGATGAAATATTGGGTGGGGAAGGGGAAAGCCCAAAATGATGGAGATGGGTCAGAAGCTGCAGGAGACAMCTTCCACTGAGGGTCCTGAAGAGCTCAGTCTATGCAACTTAAACAGAAGATGGAGAGGTTAGTTAATTATGGCACATAAATCTCTYCATGGACAGCTACTGAAGGGCTGTTAAATCTGGAAGAAGAAGRGATAACAACAACCAGTAGCTTAAAATTAAAGCTGCGTGAGATCAAATGAGAAAAAAAATACACTTCCTTTTTTCATCTATTTGTTTGAAAATGGTGGTAGTGGTATTTTTTGGCTGATTACTAGAGGAACTAGTGAATATTTCTGCTGGTAAAATAAGTCAGTGTGGTGACTTCAAAGCTCTCTCCTGCTTTAAAATCTGGGAATATAACCTTAAAACTGTCAGCAGCCTTGGCACTGCCCTCATTTCAGAGAATGCTTCCCTTTAGGGAGGGCAAAGTTATTATTGCCATAAATATCCCAGGAAAAATCTCCAGGAAGCCACAAGTTATACCATATCAATTTTTTTGGTTGTGATTTTTTTTTTTTTGATGAAACATTTTAAGATGTATCCTTCTGGATGAGCCTCGATCAGGAAAGGTAGAATAGAGAGGATATATTCTGAGCCCTTGGATGGTTGTACCCCCATTTTCAGCCAGATCCTGTTTTAAATCCCATTGCTGCAAGGGTCTGAGACTGTTGTCCTTACTCCAGCAAAGCTCCTRCTGAATCAAGAGCTGCTACCCCAGGAGAAGGCTTTAGCCAAAAATTACTCTCCYGTATTTTATGACCACAGTGAGGGCCACACTCACCAGCTATAAAATACTAGCAGGAGCTGCCACAGCAGGAGCTCACCTAGATTTATTTGCTTTTTTTCTACTGCAATTGATGACAAGGAGGGATTGGATTGCTTTCTTGGATCATGGACTGACAGGCCATCACCATGTCTTGCCTCTACGCATTTCTCCCCAAAACACACACGCACATACATGCATCCACCAACTATTGTGGGAAGCAATGTCCTGATGTTATGGGAACAATGCAGCAAAACTCAGTGCAAGACCTTATTAAAATAAATTCACCTTCCCCTCCTGTAAGATCCATACAACGTCGGCTGTCTCAAAGGGAAGCACCTGGTCACCTTCCTCCTCRGCAAAGCCAGAGGAAGGGGCTGGATGACAGTTCATCCCATTGGTCATAAAAGATCAACTATAAGCAAAAATGAAAACCAGTATCATGGCAAGGTAGGACTGGTATAAACCTCTGATTTCCCTTACGATGGTGTGATTCATGCTCTGSAGGCTCCTGCCTCCCTCCACTGATTTTAGAGGGAGCCTGGACCATTAGCTTCACTGGCTAAAGGTAGGTGAGATGAGGTAAATCCCTGTTTGTGGGGATTTTAGCTCAAATGTAGACCTGGATCACACCTGGAGACCCCCAGGGGAAGTGTGCTCAATTCCATGCCATCTCAGGAAGAGTACTTCAGTACCAAATGGGACAGGAACCTGAAGGAAATCCATTTCAGAGGGCTGCATGAAAAGAGTAATTCAGCTGATAATTCAAGTATTCAGAAGATCAAGAAATTCTGTCATGAAGATCATTGATGTTACCCAGGCAGATCTCAAAAGAAATTTTGTCTCTGGCTTTGCAACAGATAAAAAAAAAAGAGCAAGTAAAATCTGAAAGATTATATTTCAAAAGAATTTTCATTAAAAAAATAACAGCAGAGAGAAAAGGGCTTCTATCATACCCATGCTCTTATCCAGTTTAATGAGAGTAGAAGCAGGCTCAGAACACAAATGAATACCTTTTGAGGAGGAAAACCAGCTCAGAAGTATGCAGTAGAGTTTGACTGAAAAGTGTGGGAAGGTATTGGAGTAGGAAAACCAGTGACTGGCAAAGCCCGACTTGGTGCCACAGTGTCACGTGGGTTTGGTGCAGTGGGATGTTTCCCAGCAAGAGGGACCTCACGGAGGAGATATATCACTCCGCTGACAGAGTGATGGGCGAGGAAGGAGTGCGACCTGGAGAAGCCACTGGACATCTTTATAAAAAGATATCTTCCTTTTTCTCCCGATAAATAACTCACTGAAGCAGAAATTAGGTTGATGGGGAGCTCTAGGATTACATATGAATGATTGACAGGCTTTAGAAAAAAAAAGAGAGGGTTATTCGTGATTAGGAGGGAAGAGAAGTGATTGGGAGGAAGCCCAGCTCTGCTTCCAGCTCTTCCATTGGAGCACCTTGTCCTATAGAGTTTAGATGTGATGGGGCTTCAACAAGGGTCTTGATGAGGGTCACATGGGCCATGATCAGCTTCTCCCAGCAGGCCAAATCAGAGCAGCCAGCCGGTGTCCTCGGTACTCCCGCACGTTCCCACATAGCCCCTTGCAGGCATCCCTTCAGGCCTCAGAACTGGGCTTTCTCAGCCACGACACTGGAACGTAGCCAGGTCTCCATGCGCAACCTGCTCAGCTCTGASCACGAGGTCTCCTGGGAAGGCCTGGCGGTGCTGGCAAAGCCTGCGGCTTGGTGACTCAGTGTTTTATGGGTTCCTCCTTGTTCTCAGAGATAAACATTGATCAACTGAGTTGCAAAGGCTGCTGATAAAAGGATTAGCGAGGATGACCTATTGAGAGATTAAGGGAACTTAATGTTCCCAGACTGAACAGGAGCCATAGGAGATCGGATAAATGACTATAAATACGTGAGAAGTAAAAGACCAAGGAGAATGTAGGTAGAGGTAAATCAAGGAGCACATGTGTGTGAGTACCTGAGCACATTAAGAAATAGGGAGAAATAGGGAGAAACTTACAAAAACAGAGAAAAATGAGGCTTAAATGCAATGGTGGTGAGACTTAAGACAATAAGGATAAATTAAACAGCACTAGAATTTCCCAGGAGATGCTACTCTGGGGTTTATACAGCTTATGAGTGAGCAATCCTGGGTGATCCCAGAGGCCTGTGCCAAGCTTGCAGTCATAATTCAGTGCTAATCTTCCTCTGATGTTCCCAAAGCTCTTATCCTAGCCTTCCCACAGCCAAAACTCAAGTCAGTAAAGACACTGAAAGGAAAAGGAAAATGTAAAAGGAACCAGAGCAACATATGGTAAGAGGAGAAGCAGGATGGGCCTTTTAGCCAGTATTTCCTATCATGGGGAGGTTCACCTAAGGACCAGGGGAGATTTTCCACAGCTATCATTGCTCTGGTCTCTCAGTACTTTACAAACAGCAGATCATCACCCATGTCCAGACAGGGAGCTGAGGTGTGAAGAGGCTGAATGACTTGCTGAAGGTCACATAGAAAGTCAGGGAATAAACATATATCTTCCCATTTCCAAGCAGAGCGTTCTTCCTATAGCACATAACCACTTTCCACAGAGCAGGACAGAGGGACCTGCAACATTGGAGGGAAAGGTGCAGTGTAAGATTGTACTCACTTTTCTGTTTTCAGGATTGTATCCATTGATAAAGCACACTCCATTTTAGAAGATGGACACTACGAAGCATATTGGTGCACCACAGCCCCACTTCTCCATTTCCAGGCCAGACCTAGCTCAATTCACTTTCAAGTCTTACTTGCTATTTTGACCTGGTGGGTTTTATGCCAACCTAGTTCCTCCGTAAGACTGGTTTGGGGTTATATTTTTTAACTTCTTTCCAGTCCTCAAAGGTGATGTCATCATTATTAAGAGTTATGAAGGGTGCTCCAATGGTAGAAAAAACACCCTTTAGTGAGGATGGGGTGGCCGTGGCTAACCTGGRACCTACCCACCAAGCAATGCCAGAGGTGAAGGACAGGGTCTTTTCAGCTTAGGCCATGGGAGGCAAACAATGATTTCGCTGCTGATGTTTTCCTTCCAAACATTTTCAGCTCCTTGTACAAAGCAAGGTCCCAAAGCTCMTGTCTGACCCTGGAGAACACATTCGTAATTCCTGACTTCTGAAGATCTGATGTCAGTATTTATTCCTTTCTTAATAACCTGAGTTTGCCCTGAGACACAGCAAAGACTCATGGCCCAGTGCGTGTTACAGCCTAGGGTAAGACATGACCATGCCATGACAGCACAGATGTTGCCAGCCTCAGCAGATCCTCCATCAAGCTCACCAACCACCAGATTAYTGTGTCTCAGTACCGCTGCACTCCAGGTTATATGGTGCCTTGGGATGCRCTTCAGCACAACAGAGGCTTTTCTGGAAGCTGGCAGAGGGGTCCAATTGCTCTGTGACCTTTGTCACAAGCCTAATGGGTCCTCAYAGCCAGTGAGATCATCCTCTTCCAGGGTCTTGAGTCTTGCAGATGGCTAGACACAGTTTTGCTCACTATGTAAATCATTTTCTCTATGTTTTATTCTGGACAACCCCAGAGAATCTGGCTTAACATCAGCTCTGGTGCTGTGGTGTGGGAGCAGAGCCAWTTTTTTTCTTACTCATTTCCAAAGTATCAGAGGAGGCAGATAGGAATGGGGTTTCCAAATACTTCCCAAAGCCAAAGGGAGCAGAGGGCAGCTAGAAGAGACCTATGGAGTCTGAACGGCTTCAGGAGGTCTACCAGCACTCAATTTTACTTTTTACTTTTCCACTATCCCTTGGCAGCCAGGACCTCTATGTACATAAGGCTGTCCCAGGTCTCAAGACACAACTTGTGGAGATTGGGGTTCAATACCTGGGCAAGTCACTTATTGCACGACTAGTTGAAGACTCTGGGTGGTGCAGTCCCATAAAAGGGCTTGCTCTGACATACTCCCCAAGAGTTAACAACCTCGAGTGCACCATGGCTGGAGTCACCACACTGTGGGGTTGCTGAAGCCTGGGGGTACACCTTCCAATGACCCCAAGATTGACAAGTCCAGATAAAGAAGAAGTGACACCCCTGGTAGCAGCCGTGGAGCCATTTCCCTCAGAAGGACCTGTTAATGGGCGCACTGTTATCCACCAAGCACTGTTGAGGGCTGAGCACTAGGTTTTCTACTGATATGCACACTGTTACTGACTGAGGCCATGCAACTTTAGTGTAACTGTTGGATAACATCACATCGTTTGACTGGTGCTGTGGACCCATCATCAGCTGGTCTGCGGACCTGAGGGCCCATCCATCACCAGGGACACCCCCGAAGCCAACAGCATGGTGAGGAGAGTCTGGGGAACACTATACCAGAGGAATGGCCCAGAAAGGACGAAAGTAGTCCTTGTATCGTGCATCTGTGGTTTAACCGTAGACCTCTGACAAGTGTATATATAAGTTCATTTCTGTTACTACACTTTTAGCTTTGTTGTAACCTCTCACCACTARTAAATTCTCATAGCTGACAATAACGATCTCTCAAGTTCAGTGCAACTAATACTGGAATYTGAAAGAATCCCGGATGCCCCTCTGCTGGCGTGTCACACAGATTTTTCTTTTTATCCAGCAATATTGGTAGCTGGACTAGACCATCTTCTTCTGAAAGCCTCTTAAGAGCATCACTCTGCTTCTCTCTTTCTCTCAGAAAAAAAATGTGACAAAGTTACTGTTTGTTCAACATTTGGTTTTATTTTCTCTTCAGCCCTTAAATGGACCTTATTATGCTTTTCTCACAGTTCAGAGATACCACTTGTACTCTAAGTTGTCCAGAGGGCTTCAAAGTCCTTCRTAAGTAGGTACTTTTCTCTCTTGATTTAAGGAAATAGAGACAAAAAAAGCAAATGGCCTTTGTATGGCAGAGCAGGACATCAATATCTATTACCCAGCCCTCAACTACAGCTGAACCTTGGTTCACTCTCTAGTCAGCTCTTCCAAGGACCACCTCACACCTCAGTATCTYAGAGCATGGGTCATTCCTTGCTATAAAGGGAGCCACAAGTGAAGAGCTGCTCACAGAGTCAGCAACACAGCTCGAGATGAAACAACTGCTGCAGTGTTCCACCTGAAATTTATGGGAGTGGGACAATTTTCTTATGTGCTGGGGTCTCCCCAAGGCTCAGGTGTGACCCTATCCACTGGCACAAAGCTGACAGAGCCTCCAGCATGACCAGGCAAGGTCTGTCCTCCAGCGAGGACACATCTGCAAAATGGAACCACCTCCTTCAACCACTGTTTCTGGATCAGAGATRCCCCTGCAAGATCCTTCCCCTTCTCAGTCCCACCATGTGCCTCGCTGGGTATTCCAGGGCTTGCACAGCCCGGGAAGACCTCGGAGCCCAGGACTTACACCTCTGCACTGCGTTTTGAAAATTGCTAGCAGCTCGTCACCAGGGAACAGCGTGTCTCCAGGCAACAGAGCTGAAACAGTTAARAGCCTTCTTTGATTGCACAGAGCACAACATTTGAGTCAAAACACAGAGGGTGGATGGGGAGAGATGTAGTGAGGATCTAACCCAGTTTTAGTCCAATTAAAGCAACTTTAGGAAATGAACCCTAGGGGTTTCACCCTAGATGGTTTGTTTTTGGTGACAGGAAAAGGGAATCTAACCAAGGTAAATTAATATAGTCTGCTGTGTTCCTAGAGCCTTACAAAAAGGAGGGATTATTCTTTAACCAGCACCTCCAGTCTGTTTTTGTCAAGGGTTGCCTTCGGTTTTGTTCTGCCGTTCTTGGCCACGRTGAGCCCGGGGCTTTGAAATGCCCCTCGGACAAGCAAGCAGTGCCTTTGTGTGCACGCTGGCGCTTTCGAACTAGATCAGCTTATTGTTTAATTCAGCCTGTTGTGCTGTTGTTCTGTAGCCTGGTTACAAGGAGACCCTTGCTTTYCTCAGGCCTCTCACGAGATGATTTCTTTGTTTACCTGAGTGGCTTACGATTTCCCCGAGGACTTTTTTTCCCCCAAGTTTCTGATTTTTTTTTCCAGCCAGCAAATTGCAGCCTTTTRAATGTGATTAGGCAGAGCTGCAGCCTATGCATCTGCTTGGAGGTGAGGTCCAAATGCAAAAGGGAGGTGGTACTTTCTGATGCGTCCACAGACACACTCCTAAGCATATGCAAGGATGCACATAGGTCGTCTGCTCCTTCCATCCATTCCCAGCAGTGCTGTGAGGTGTTTCAGGCACCCCTGAGCTCAGCCCTGAAACACCCATGTTGTTTATGCTGCTCCTTGGCTCGGGCTGATCTCCATCCATAGCTTTGCAAAGGGCAGCAGACCCAATCTGGAGCCTTATCTATGCACTGCACATTTTGAATCACAAAGCYGCTCTTCAGCAAAGCCTTTTTCCTCCCTCCCCTGCAGGCACTGTTCCCAAAAAAACTCCCTTGCACTGCTCTCTCCCTGTGGTTTCTTTAACACAAAGGTTGGTTGGGTTTTCCTCTTCCTAAGCAGCAATGCTGGAGAAAATTTTCACGGGGACTTTTAGCTCTGTATGGTCTTCATAGACAAGTGACCTACTCATGTTTGTCCCTTCCCGCTGAGCAGAGAGTGTTTTTTTCAGGGAGAAAGAAAAATAAATCACCGGTGGTCATGCCTGGCTCACACGCAGGAATGCCAAACAGCCCTCATCTTCTCTTGGAGCATCCAAGTACTGAAAATTTTGAAGGGAGAAGTGCCTACCATGAGGAAACACACATGTAAAGGCAAATTGGGGTCCTAAAAGGAGCTTCCTTCCCAGATAYGGGAGGTAAAAGCAGGAAATCCTCACCACCAAACCATGCTGGGAGAGTCACATTTGCATAAAATCACTGACAGGTCCTAGTGGTGGCCCTTTCCTCCCCCCGCGGGAAGTTCGCTGCGTGCAGCCACCACCACCACTGTATGTTGCACAACCCCTCTTACTGTAAGATCGGGTAGATATTGGCGAACGACTTTGTACTTTGCATTTGCCCTTTGTGCAGCTTCCTTCTCCTCGCAAGACGTGCGCGCCGAGCCCAAGATGAAGGTCGAGTTTGCTCCGCTCTGTCTGCCGCTGCAAAGGAGGCTTCAGACTGCATCTGTGGTTCAGTGGGTCTTCAGCTTCATAGCTCTAGGTAAGAGATTTCTTCGTTTACTTTCTATTTTTTTTAATTATTTATAGGAGTATTATTCCTGTCACAAAAGCCAAAAGAGTTCGGACTGAGGAGGGAAACTGAGTCAGGGGGTGAGCAGACCCTAGATATCCTACAGCAGGTTAGTGCAATGCAAGGCTAGGACTGGCRCCAGGCCAGGGCATTGCTGGAGGCCTGGGGGAGAAATAAGGGCGGCTTTTGCCCCAACCTCAAGAGATGACTGAAGRAAAAAAAGCATTAAAAGCATCTTCTGGGATACTGCAGTGAATCCCAGGCCACTTTAGGACAAGCAATTACCATCAGCCATGCAGATCAGAGTTGTTCTCACGTGTCTCCACTCGTCTCACTGTATGATAGTGTCTTTTTTAGGAAGAGCAGTGTGGGTGGCTCTGTCTCACTAAAGCAGCTTCTTCTCCTCATTTGCCACCACTCACTCTGGTTGCAGTGGCCCTGGGGAAGTTGTGCGTCTGTGTGTCTGTGTGCTTGGGCACGTCCGCGGGTCTTACACAGAAGCTGAACCTGTGGCAGGGGTTCAGCGTCTCCTGCTCTTTAGGTTTAATCTGCTCCTGGTCTAAGGTGCTGCCCTGCTCAGGGGTCATCATGAGAAATCAGATCAGCAAACTGGGACCCTGACAAACCTGCTCCTGCAGAGAGGGCATCAGGTGAAAAAGAGAGAGAAGCAGTTTTGGATAGGAGGAAATCAGAAGATGGGAAACTTGGTGCCAGATACCAGAAGATGCAACTTTTCCAGGGTGAGGGATTTACAGCTAAGCTAGAAGGTGAYGTTCTCCCATCGTCCCTCCAGCCATGCCAGCTGGCTTCTTAATCTGAGAGGGCTTGGTCTTTGGTGTCTGTGGAAAGTTATCATCTTGTTCTGGTATGATAGTTGTTAACTAGTGTTGGACACACAGAGACCTGAGGTTGCAGGTCTTTGGGCACATACAGGTCCTGGCACATAAGCACCCCCAAAACAACATCTGCAGAGAGAGCATAGGCTACGCTTTTGAAGCTTCATTAAGTTTTTGAGAAGTCTCTTTGCAAATCCTGCTGCAACTACCTCTGCACCGGTGTCTCATGGGCCAGATCTCTGGGACATAATGGTCCAGATGGTGTGGCTATTCGTAGGCCCATGCTGAGTAACACTCTGACAAACTGTTCTTGGACACAGGCCAGGGACCATTGCTAATAGTGAGGATGGGTGAAGCTGCTCTTTGCTGGCAGAGAAGAGAATTAGCAAAATGGACATGAGCTGAGCAATGCCATTAGCCCACAGAGTCAGCAAATGGGCTGTGCTGAGATGCCTAGGAGAGACAGAACTGGTGTGTCTCCTTTYGGTTGTTCTGAGACAACCCAGAGATCTTCCCTCTCCAGATGGAGGGGAATATCCCGGAGTGACACTGGCATGGCTGTTTGAACTGCTGCAAAGCATGGTTAATGTATTGCAGAGTGGGGCTGCTTAGTGGACTTATGTCCACCTGGACACACCTGGGACTCATGTTATAAGTCCTGAGGCTCTTCTAGTTCAGAAGAGATCCCAGCTGTGATGAATTTTTCCCCTAAATATTGCCAAGCACGGAGACTGCCTTGCAGGAGGCGTGATGGGCTTTGTTAGCAGCACAGGCAAGGGGGACTCTGGAAGAAGCYATGCAGCCCTAGACCTGACTGGTCAGGCTAGCGACACACAGGGTGCCCTGTGGCTCCCTCCCAGCCCCAGTGTGCCTGGGTTTCTTTTTGGAGCACTTGGGAATGATGGGGTGCAGTCAAGATGTGACCATGATGTTCAGCCAGGCCATCAACAACACGTCACCATTCCCAGCATGAATGCAGTCTGGGCTCATGGAGTTTTAATGGTTCTTTCAGCAAAATAGCTTGTACTTTAGGCAGGCACAGTGGGTGCTGGGTCAAGTTGCCACTTGACTTTTCAGTGACGAAAACGAGGAGCGACTGCTGGAGTCAGCTGAAAGGTAGAAAATGAGTGGGAGGGAGGAATCCTCTGGAGTTTCTCCACAATCGGATAGTAACATGGAGCTGCTCAAGACACAGGCTCTGTCTCCTGCAGGGAGATGTAGTTTGCTGTGAGCAAGGATGAACCCCCATACTGAGCACTCCTGGGTGACTGGACTCCCAGAGRTTACTATCTTCCTCTAGAACATTTTTTCTCTTTTTGCTTTGATTTTGGCTTTTGTGGCACATTTTCAAACCAAAAGCAGCCAAAAAAAAAAAAAAAATCATGGGAAAGGTATAAGCAGGGTCATAGCTAAATGTGGAGTGATTCCATCTGGTTTGTTTCTTTTTCCAAAGTTTCTTTAAGCCTGGAGCTTTCCCACCAGAAAGTTCTCAGTTTTAGCAACTTAAAAAGCTTGGTGCTAAGCAATGCCCTCGGTTTTATCTGACGACCTGCTGAGCACACACCTTGTCCTGCAGCTGGTCATAACCCTCAGGCTCAAAAATAAGACCCTCCATGAACAGGGCTTGCTCGCCGGCTGCTCTTCTCTTTCTGAGGAGGACTCGTGTTTCTGCTGCCAGATAAAGCCTCTCAAAAACATGCAATCAGTCAGTGCCAGACATTTGCAGGGTTCTTTGGCTGAAGAGCCCACTGGCAGCCGTTGCTATGGTTGTGCAAATGTGCTCCTGCAAGAGGAGAAAGGGGCAGCTGGGGCATGCAGAGCAAGGGGCTCATTCATTCTCCGCGGGGCGCTGGATGAATGCAGAAGCTTGACCTTGCCTGTCTCTCTCAGCAGGCAGGCGTTATCCACGCTGCCGGTTTTCTCAAGGATGCCCCTGGCAAGGGCACCGGTGAAAAGGGATGAAACAAAAGGTGCCATTTACTTCAGATGCCAACAGCGGTTGGAAGAGCGCACAGTGCAAGGATGAGCGTGCAAGCAATGGGGCAGCAACCCCATGGCCTTCCCCACCTGCTGTGGAGAATCTCAGGACTGACCAGTGYCCTCGTGTAATGCGATGGGGCTGGGCTGCTGCAGGCACCAAAATCAGCACGCTGGTGCCCATGCCTGCTCCACTGCTTCCCTCAACCTTCTCTCACCCCCTGGCTCTACGTGCTCATGCTTAGGGGTGAATCTAGTTGCATCTGGGCAGAGAACATGCTTACAAGCCCTTTGGAGAGGCAGGGGATRCATGCACGCTCTCTTTGCAGACCCAATTTATCCAGCGCAAGTGACACCCACTCTTTGAACTCTTTCAGTCGCCAGGGCTGGCTCAAAGGGCAYGTGGTGCCCACATGGGTCAGTCCACCTTGGCAGTGGAGTGTAGTCCACAGCGTGTGGTAGCCAGGCCTTGATGCTGGACTTGGTTGTGCTGGGTTGCACGGGACCTGGCTCTAGGCTGGCATATGCAGCTTCAGCAGCCTGCAGCTCACAAACCCTCCTGACAAGTGCGGTGTGAATCTGCCCTGCTTTGATGCTGCTGCAAAAGCAAAAACCTCTTTTCAAAGGCTATTTTCCCTTCTTCARGTTGAATGAGCAAATGCTGGGTTATCAGCAATGTTGGGGCCCAGCACCTCTTTGACGGGGACATGTTCCCTGTTTTGACTTGGACAGAAGACTCTTSCATGTGCTAATAGCCCCTGGCTCACTTAGAGTCCCTGGCATAGGTAGTATGTGAAGTGCCCATGGTATTGGGCAACCGTACTGCAGGGCTGATCTCTCTGCAAAAAAAAGCCACCAGCAGCTGCCAAGATGAATGGTCTCCTCTATCTATGAAACTCTTCCTCTCTCTGGCCCATGCATCCCAAAGCTGCTGTGCCTAACCATTCAACAGACACATCCTGGAGAGCATCCTCCACCACTTGGATTGTTTTCATTCAGGGAAGAAAATGCAGCTTGAAAAGAAACTACTCAGTGCAGGAATCTCTCACAAAATACTTCTCTTTTCCTCCCAGGAAATGACCTGTCTTGCGAAGGACTCCATTGCATCCAGACAGATGTGTCTTGTCTTTGCTGACTCCCTTACAGCTATGGAGACACAAGATGCCAGGTTCTGAAGCACAATGAGATGCTTCAGGAGCATCCTTAGTCAATGGGCTGGTTGGCCTCACAGACAACAGCTGGGTGTGAATCTTGGTGGCCCAGCAATCCAGGAAYATCCTATGACTGCTTCATCACATAGTCTTACCATGGATCTCCTCAGAGAAAGTTCTTGGCGTCTTGCCTGAACAGAAAGTGTAAGATTTAGTGTCTGTATGGAGCTTTCCTTCTTGTTAAGAGCCATTTCGTTGATGGGATCTCTTTCCACTTCCCATGGTAGTGTGGATAATACACCAGATAATCCCAGCCCAGCCTATGACTATCTGGCCATTTTCAGCCAGCTGAACTGATGTGATTGCAAAGGCACACCTGATGCCCTCAGACTCTCTCTTAAGGCTCATAGTGATGCCCTCTGCCTTGAAAGGACTGACTCTAAGAGTTTAAGCCTCCTCTGTACTTTATTAGTTCTGGGCTTCCCTGGGACATGGACAGAGATTGTATTCTAACACTAAATCATCTGACTGAGCACCAGGCAATATTTGTGCAGACCGTTGTTTTTTAAAAAAATTCAGTTTGCCTGGATGGGCTCCCCCACAGGGGTCCAGACCTCTGCAGCGAGAAGATGAGGATCACGTCTGCTTGCTCCAGCTTGCATCTGCATGCCCCTGCACCCTCAAACCTGGTTGTTCCTCCTCAACATGCAATCTCACTCTGAAAGATCTCAGGCTGGGACTGGAAACGAGGGATTACAGGGACCCAAAGGTGGAAGGTAGATAAGGTAGCAATGCTACTACTGAATACCGAAGGTACTTCTCCCCTCCTGCGCCCTTAAAGAGCAAAGGTAGCAAGACAAGCAGTATTATAACCACATCACACTGCCATTTGTGTGTCTGATAAGCCTGCAGTCCCCATCTGTGCCATAGAGCCTGTCAAGTGACAATTCAGTTGTCCCTACATTTCCTACCACTGCAGCAACCTGTCAGCCAATTGGGTTCAAAGACTAGTTTCTAATGAACCGTAGGCTTGGCAGATTTCTCCCCCCATGACTCAGACTGTCCTCTATTCCAGCGGCATTTCCGAGACCCAATAACCCTTCATGAATTGTTTCATGGGCACAGTGGGTTGTACATAATCTGCAGTTTGGCCCCAGAAGGGAGAGATCTACTTAGCTTCCCCAGCCAAGGGCATAATGCCATGTTCTTTATATTCTTTAAAGTGCTTGTCTGGCAGGTAGCCCAGAAAATGACAGTTGTTTGTAGGAAGGAAGATGCTGAGGGAAACGTGGCTCTCATCTGGGCAGCTCTGTTCCAAAGCCTGTTCCAAAGAGGGGCAGAGAAGAAACTCTCATCTTTCTGCATTGGGCTTACCCGACTCCCAAGCATGGGACCAGATTCCTGTACCACCTCACTGCTGTATCGCCTATGGCTTTGTGAGCAGCTCACTTTGATCTCAGCAGATGCGTTGRCAGAAGGTGATGTGTTCAAGCCTCTAGGAGAAGACCACTTCATCTGAAGGAGTMCCACCTTCTTGTTTGCTCTACACCCTTTCTCTCTGCAGCTTACAGGAGGAACAGMCCAAACCACCTTCAGCTTGGTCTCTACCTCCATGCCTCTCAGGCTCTCTAAGTCTTCACAAGACCTAGATGTGGCAGTTTCTTCTACTGAGACTCCAGAATGACCCKTCCAAACATGCCCATGGGTTTGCTATTTGGGGTCCCATCATTTTCCCATTTCCTCCGCAGAAGMTTTATTCCATTAAGGCCTTTGAGAYATAGATGATTACATCTTTGGTCAGAGACCCATGTTGCTCCGTGTCTCTTCCTTAAAGCAGAGCTGCCCACAGGGTCTCTTGTAAAGGGAACAAGAAGCAAGAAAAGAAAGAATAAAGCAAAGATTTTTGGAAATAACCTCACAACACAGAACATTTCTCTACTTGTCAGCAATCCACTCTTCTTTGTCCTGCGGAAAATAAGCAGAAGAGGTAAGGACATGGCTTTAGGCTGTCTTTGCTRTTCTATCTTTGGGAACACAAGACAAACCATGGAGGAAAGGGAGTGTATGTCTCCCATTAGCTACTGATGTTGTTTACACTGGTTGAGGAAGGATTGGGATTTATGTGTATACAAACAGATTTTAGCTACTGAAGCTTCTGAATCCATCCCTCTAGCCCTTAACTTAAATGGATGTAAGATTTGGCAATTTCTCAGGTGAGAGGATTATTTTCGGTGGCTTGGAAAACAGAGAGACTCAGGACTTAAGAAGTCATCTGTGCAACCTAAAAGAGGCCAAGGTGGCACTGGTGAAGGGAACCCTGCATGAAGAAGTCGAAGGTAGCATAACTGATGCCAGAGCTCAGCCTRGGGACTGGACACAGCTCCGAGGAAGCAGTGATACAGCTCTGTGACAAATGTGCTTGGACTGGTAAACCAGAAATCTTGGTATCTAACCCACGGCATCATACTACATTTGTTATGCTTTCATCTAAGAGTTTGAGAATAGGACTCATAGAGGTCTGCAGGGAAACTGGGACTGGGTTTGGCTTGGGTGCAGGTAGTAGGATTTAACTGTACATTTTCTGAAACTCTCCCATCTTTTTGATCCCATCCACAGTACCTTTCAGACTTATAATCTGTACAGTGATAGGAATGGCYTCCTGTCCCATAGAAGCCAGGGCACTATGAGATTTTGAAAGCACAGTATTAAGATTGAGTGAAGGTCGTTATGTGCAAATTCTGCCCTGCATGAAGTTGAACTACAAATGAGTCCAAAAAAAAGAAATAATAATTATATAATCACAAGATAAAGCCTCACTTGGAGKACGAGTACATGGATTTGAACCAGAGCAACTCTTTTTTCTTGCAGAGTGTACTTTGGGCTTTGCATGGTGTAATAAAAAAAGAATTAGATATTGCATAATTTTGCAGCAGGCTCAGTGACCTGGCTCACAGGTGAAGTAAAGGCTCAACCTATGGAGAGTTCCTTAAGCAGCATTTATTTTTTTTTCTGGCCCATGGAGCCTTTTTAAATGTTGGATGCTATTTTCCTCGAGCGTTACAAAGACTAAGTTTGTGGCACGCCAGAGGAGTGGTGCCAGGTTGGGTGCAGCAGTTCTTTGTGACCTGGAGGTTTGCAGAGGAGAGCACTGGCACGTTGGACCTGTTGCTATGTGGGGAGCTGCTGTGGTTTTCGATACACTGTTTTTAGTGCTGCCTTGTCTTTCTGTTAAAATGCTGCTTGACCCAGTGTGTTTATCTGCATGAGGACATGAGATCCTATTTCAGCTTTAGGGATCTGCTAGGTTATTGCTTTTTCTGCAGGAGTTCCTAGCGCTGTCATAACAACATTTTAAAAGGGGACAGGGATTTGTTTTCACACATAAACCTTTAGGATCAGGGTGACATATCACAGATGGGCATGTTTAGCACACAAAAAAGACTGTGGACTAGGTAATGCTTTCTGTTAAATAAAAGCAAGTAGGAGGTTCAAGGAAGCTCTCAGATGAGAGCACTATGTGCCTCTTCCCTAATGGGCCTTGGATGAGATGAACGGGAGATGGCAGATGCCACACGATGCCTGCAAATATGAAAATCCAGGTCTCAGATAACTGCATTGGTATGTCTATCCCTCAACTGGAGCTGAGTCTGAACAAAAGCATCTCCACCCCATGTTTCTGTGCCCTTGGTCCTGGATCTGTGATGAGGACCCCAAGAAGAGCAAAGTACGTAACCTGCCACATGATACAGCCATGAGCTGGGGAAGGTGAAGGGCTTGGATGAACATGGTTTTTGGTCAGTCTCACCCCTTCCCAGACAACACCTTGAGGACTAGGGCCAGCCACGGCTTCCAGAGGGACAAATGGAGAAGACGCAGCTCTGACTGCTATTTCCAAGTCGCCTTCTAAGGCGTCTGCTTTGCCATGTGGCAGCTTGTTGGTCATCAGTGCTTCCCAGTTTCTGTGCAGACAGACGATGCTGGGCTTAGGTGGGATGCAACATGCCAAGTGATGTGAGTTTTCATGCAGACATTTCTTCTCTTCTTCCCCCTGCAAAGACACAGTCTATGAGGGAGAAGGGAGGTAGAGGACAAAGTTGAGCCTTGACCGGAAGCCTTGACTTGGGAATGTCCCAAGTCATTAATGACTTAGGGAATGAAATAGAACATACTAATAAAATCTGTGATGACATCAAGTTGAAAGTATTGAAAATCCTCTAGAGGCTAGGACTAAAATTTAGAGTGAACCTGGGAAAGTGAGGAAATGGTCCAAAATCAATAAGATAAAAATTGATAAAAAGCAAAATCTTATACATGGGAAGAGAAAAAAAATCAAAGACAGTAATTCAAAACAGATAGTGGGCAGCTAGGGACAAAGCAATCAGGAGACTCTGCARACAGAACACAGTTTGCAGTTGCTGCAAAAAGGCAGATACCATTGGGGGCATGAACAGGAGTATCGGGGTAAAACATGGCAACATGACATAACCTTTACAGAGGTCAGAGTGACTCCGGAGAAGAGCAAGACAAGGAAAGGAGGAAYCTCCACAGAGATCAAGTCTTGAGGGAAGAGGGGGATGCACCAGCTTTGGGGAAAGTAGATGTTTGCTACAAGGAAGAAGGTGCTCAGCTGAGCTCTAGGTTCCTGGGGCAGAAATCACCTCTTTGCAGCAAGGGTGCTTTGCATTAATAATATAATTAAGCAGTGAGCCCAGTGAAGGCTTGGGCTCCATCCAAGGGCAAAAAAGATCTTTCCTCTCCCAACACCTGTGTAATCCACGCTGCCCACTGACTGCCTCGCTCTTTTTCTCAGGACTGTGCTGCATAGCTCTCTTCATCTGCCTCTTCTTCACACGTTTTTGGCTGGTCAGTGTCCTCTACGCAGCATGGTGGCTAATAGACAGGGAAACACCCCACAAAGGTGGGAGGCGGATTCATGTCATCCGGAACAGTGTCGTCTGGAGATACATGAGGGACTATTTCCCCATCACGGTAAGTGTCACCAACCTCTCTTATCTCTTACGAGATCCAGGGCTCTGTTTTTGCCCTTAGTGTTTTGGAAGTGGGTCTGGCACTCTCATGAAGAGGAGGCCAGGATGTCTGGACAGAAGGCAAGAGGCAGGATTGTCTGCTCAGCTCTCAAGATTACTGCATGACCCAGCAAAAATGTAGTTCAGCACTTTCGCAACCACATCCTTTAATACACACTCATTTAACTTTGCTGCATTCCAGGAATTAGGGAAGTCTCCCCTTGCCCATTTCCTATGTGTATATTGCAATGTGCAATGTTCTCCACATTGCCTGGCATTTACCCAGAGCTGAATTTTGACCAAAATCTGAGAGTTCCTGGCTCCCTGCAAGGTCAGCATCTCCTTCTGTTGAGGAAAAGGCCAGATGGGTAAAGTTGACTGTGCACTGGGCAGACTCACAGATACTGCTGTTCCCCAGTAAGTGTCCTGTGACATTGCCTGGCATACTCTTAATGCATGTAGCCAGTCTTCACCCTTTAATTAGTACTCCCTTGGTGTGGCATTAGTGCGTGGGCTGGTATGAAGTTCTGCCTCAGAGTCAATGCAAATTTGAGCAATGCAGCAAAACCTAATGTTTCAGGCAAAATGAGAACTTTGCCAACTCACAACCTTGTTACACAGGCAGTATGTCCCACCAGATGTTACTCCTTTTCATCAGAGTGGGAGTGACACTTGTTACACGGTAAACTGTGTCAGTCCAGAAGAGCAACGCCATAGATGTACTTAGATTTGCCTGTGAAGGTAGTACCTCTAAGATCCCCCCAAAAGCAAGTGTTGCACCAAGAATATTAGAGCTTTCCATGGGGAGAACTGATTTTCCCTCTCCTCTTTATAATATTCATCTTGTCCTTATACTCCTCTCTGGCTTGGTTATGGACCACTTCATCCAAGATATGTTTTTATCAGGGCCAAAAATGGTCCAAAAACAGCCACAGCGTGACCGGTACAGAGACTGGGACACAAAKAGATGCTCCCCCAGGGCATGGCTCGGAGCTCAGCACAACCTTAGCATTGCTAATAGCAGCTATAGTCTCTTGAGCGCCCCTTGGTATATCCACTCCATATATATCCCTGCATGCCATGTTCMTGTACATCAGCCTGTACTTCACCAGGATGCCATAAAATAATGAGTCRCTTGCAAATTTTGCTCTTACAGTACCCACTGTGATTTACTTTTCCCCAGAGATGCACAGAACTGCCAATGTCTTTGAATCCCTGCGCTTTTCGGCATTGCGTATTGGAGAGCCCTCTGTGAAAAACTGAGTGCGGGTTGCAAGGGGGATCCTACCTTCATTTCAGACCAGTGCTGCAGAGCCCTGGCTGAGGATGACTGTGGCCATGTCTTGTTAGTGGTGGYGTAAATTCTGGTCTCACCAGACCTGGGTGCAACTGGTAGAGGAGATAAATGTGCTTTGTTAGATCGAACTAGACCATTGCCCTACCCCTCCACTGCTAGAGATGATTTAAATAAATATTTAATTTTGTGCTGGCAAATACTCTCACAGCTTCCCATGTCTCARCTGGTAAACTGCATCTTCCTTAACCTCTACAAAGGCATCTTCCAGAGCAAGASTGCCTGTCCTCTGTGTATCCTAGTGCCTCACTATGTTTCTTTGGTAGTAGAGGGAGGCTGAAGTCCTACAGTGAGTAATATCATGATGTATCTCATTGCTGGAGATCTAATCCAGAGCCTTCACAGTGATTTAAAGGGTTTCTGGCAGGCTTTCAAAGCAAGGCTCCCAAAAGGTATGTCATGTTTTCTGGGCAGGAATGGGAATACATTCTAGCAAAGTTAGTGGTGACTGTTACTGTAAGGGACAGGTAAAATTTTACGAGGTTTTACAGGAAGCATCAAGTAGGTTCCCAGGAAAATATTCTCCAGTCTCAAGATTCCCATAGAAAAATCTAATACTGCTATAAGCTGCTTGTATGGATATAATGGTTTTATATTATATATATWCTATAAATTATCAGTGGCCAGAAGTCTCAGCCTGAGCAGTGTTGGACCAGCCTCTCTCCTAAAACACATCTAAAAGTCCAGTGACACTTCTTTGCCTATCCCTCCAGCAGGCCATGACCCCTCCTCAAATGCCACAGCAGCATCAGGACCAGGTTAGGAGCAGGTCTCCACACCTCTGGCCACGCTGGTTTGTCCATCTGTCCTTCCTTCATAGGATGTCACTGCCAGGCAGGGACGCAAGGAACCAGTAAGACCAGCAGAGGGAGCATTGCTACTGGTTTTGGCTGCAGCTCACTGGTGCTGAGGGAGGGTTTTGGAGGAGCTCTTCTCGGCTGCTGGTCTGAGAGAAGTTGGAGGGAGCTCCACAAAAGAACCGCGGAAAGTAAAAATAATAAAAAGGATTTAAGAACTGARTAATCATGTAGCGTAAAAATTTCCCTAGAATAATTTCTCCGTCTTTGATACTTTGTTTGCTCACGGACTTCCTGAGCCAGAATAAGCGTCTTCAGATTTAACAGCCCTTGATCAATGTGTCTCCTAAGTTTTATCACAACAGGAGCCCAGGCAAACTTTTAGCATCCACAGCCTCCTGCAGCAAGGAGTCCCTCAGATGAGCTACAGGCTGCATGGAGAGCTCCCTGCCTTGATTTGACCTGCTAGTTTCACTGAARCCTCCCCAGGCAGCTCAGCTAAATCCTGTCCCTCTTACCMAYGCYATGCATGATTTTATACCCTGCTATRTCCTCCATCAGTCATCTTTCTTTCCCAAATGAAGAACCSAGTTCTGCTTGGCTCCTTGGATGGAATGCATTTCCTATCAGACCTCAGCACCAGCCAACTTCTTTCTAGCAGCTTGGAAGCTAAACTTTCTAAATACTACTTTTGCCACACTATTTACTGCCCTGCAGAGCTGAGCCAGGCTTGTGGTCGGACCACGAGGGGATTTGCCCAAAGCTCCAGCTAGGAAAGGGTTTGTGCCTATTAGGAGGCACAAATCTGGCAATGTAAGCAATTGGTGGATGCTAATTGTAGTCTGGGAGCTCGGTGAGACCCAGCCATGGCATCACCCTGTCATGCCAGGCACCATCCCACTGCCCAGTGAAAGCAGTCACTGCTCCACGTGTTACTGAAGGGAGCTGGGATGAGTCTGTGGAGGTGGGACTGAGGGGACACATGGGGTGGGAAAAGTGGCACAGCAGCTGCTGTGGGCACTGCATTTGTGTATTTACTGAATTTGTTTAGCCTGGGAGGATTAGTCATTCTGGGAAGATTAAATGTGGCTTCTAATCCTCCCAGATCCCACAGCAAACAGCGTGGTCAAGCACCAGTGCTTCGAGGTGAGCAGGCAGAAGGAGCTGCCTGCTCCACTCTGCCCTCTGTTATTTTAGGAAGTGGCTTTCAAATGCTGCCTGTAAAGGTTCCCTGGGCATGTTTGGGGCTGTGGAAGTAGCAAGAGGTYGGGATGAGCATCTGCTATCTGGTGATCTGGTCAGGGCGAATTTACTGTGCTGCTTGTTGCAGCAAATGTCTGTCAGGTTTTCACAGCCTCTGAGCATTGCCTTCATAGTATGTGCAAGGAGCACCCTCTGCTGATGCGGCCCTTGCAGAGATGCCACTTCATCACTTGTTTTGTTTTCCCCCTCCTTGGGCTTAAGCCTATTTTAATTGAGGGTTTGGGTCAAACAGGTCCTAGGAATGTTGCAATGAGTTTGAGTGATGAGTTTGAGTGACTTTAAAAGAGAAAAGAAAGCAGGGAGAATCCAAGAGGAGTCCATCAAGTTGCCCAGGAAAGTTACCTTTGCTTCTTCTCCCTTCATTTTAACCTTTTTCGAGTCTTCTTTTGCATGCGCTCATGATAGGCCTGCAATATATGGGTGAATGAGCTGGATATTAGAAGTGGGGACAATATCCCAAAAGATGTAGAATGAATTTGTTTGGGATAGACCATGGCTGAACAATGATRTCTGCTGTGGGTGGATGGTGCCTCCAGAGAGATATTTGGATACTTTGGACTGTTCTCCCTATGCTGTATTCAAAAAGCAGTTAATGCATCTGCCACTAACAGATCTCTGCTCAAACCCTCATCTTCATTCGCACAGCTCCTTCCCCTCTGGAAGGCATATCACTTATCACCATGGCATGYAAAGCAACATACCCCACATCACAGTAAGAGACTGTTTCTGATCATGAATTCATGCATCAAACGGCCAGGTGATTGCACATCTCCACAGTGTCTTCTCCCYTATCCCTATCCTCTCCTGTCAGCATAAGACTGCCGTCACTGACCTTCTTCATACAACCCAGGTGCTTTGGGGACCTCAGCTGAGAAGCACCATAGAAATGTAGAAGGTGAGGCCTGGAGCAAAATGGAGAAGGTGTAAGTTTGACAAGAGTCATCCCTACTTTTACCTCAAACAGAAGTTAATGTCTCTCTCACTGACTACAGATGGAGGCTGGATGCTTAGCTTAGCCTGGATGGAGTGAAGGTGGAAAGTGGAAGGTGAGAACCTTCAGATCTCTCAGACTAGGTTACAGCTTAAATCTAGCAACAAGAAGCTAAAACTGAAGTYGTAGAAGGACAAATCTTGTCTTCAGGTGCTGTGATCATCAACAGCCTCAAAAAAGTACAGTAGGCACTGCCTTACCAGTTTCATCCAAGGCAACCTGAAAAGTGCCTACTGTTTAGAAAAGGTCCCTGTGGTCTTTATCACACTATTCTTCCCTTGTCAAGAGTCACAGGACATTTCTCACCAACCTTGGGGGTTATCTAAGTGCCAGCTGGACCTTACTATCTATAACAACTGGCAGAGTCTCAGTCTCTGGCATTGTGCTTAGGGACTTGCTGTTTTTCTTTCTTTCTTTTTTTTTTCTTTTTTTTTGTTAGCGTAAATAGAATGTGTCATTGGAGAATTAGTTGAACCCTAGAAATTTGGGATGGCTCCATCCTATATCTCATTCATTCTCAAAATTGCATAAACCATGACTGAGATTATTTGAGTGTTTTGCAGTTCTGGGGGAGTRTCTGACGTCGTACAGCTGGGATAATTCAAGTGCACGTGAACCAAGCCATCAGGGATATTTTTTTTGTTTTCAYAGAAAAATGGTATTGTTTGTAACTTGGGACCTTGTGCTGTGGCCCATGACGTTAAATATGATTTTAATTTCTGATACTCTTAGTTTACTCTTTTATTGGCTGGAGGAGAGAAGAGGGWTTATCAGGACAACAGCAGCACATAGCCAAATGGCCCAAAGCCACTTTCCTCCCCCTGAGGAGATTCTCATCCCATGACCTTGCTTCTCTGCACTTGGGTAACTTTACCATTTGCTTTGACTAAGAGGTAGGCCAGAGCTGAGGGCAGACCCACCAGAGGCCTAAAGAGCCGTGTCTTACCATCAATGCTGCCAAGCGCTGTCCTAAGCCCCTCAATAAGGGAGAGCTTCCAAGACCCCAAAAGCAGCATTACACAAGACTGGGGAGGACTCAAGTGGCTTGAGGCTGCCGTCTTTCTCCTGCTTGGGGAGTGAAGGGGATGAAGTGCCACCCTGTCCCAATTTAAACCCACCTGCCTGGTCAGACACCCCTATAATTGCTGATTATAGCTGCTGATAGTGCTGCAATGTGCTGCAAACACAGCCSTAACCTGGCATTTTGGCACCTGGAGAAAACCCCGGTGCCCAGAGCTCTCTTTTTCTCGGACTGTCCTTCTTAGAGTCTCTCCACTGTTGAGACCTACAGCCCATTTCCTTGGGCAGCTGCTGGTAGTGCTCAGAGATTTGCCCTTCCTTTGGTTTCCGGGCCAGATAAGCCTTTGAATGGATTGTCCACTTCCCTTCTCCTTGGCAAAGCCCTTTACTGCAAGGGGCAATTKCTCCTTCCTTGGACTGAGCTCATTCGGTGAGCTCTTTCACGGAGAAGCTGAYTGGGTATTTCATCCTGCATGAGATGCTTTTTGGAGATGTCTGTGTGGATGACAAGGGATCTGAGAGATTTGTTTAGGACATAACTGAATGGACATCTACCCTGCCTTCAGCGAGCAGTGCAGCCTGGTGCTTAAGCCATCACTTAAGAACGGATTTAAGGAAAAGGAGTTTGAGGCCAGAATGAGAAATACAATAACAGTTTAATTTTGGAGATTCTAAATGAGGAAGCAACTGGCCCACTAACCAGCCGTCCTGACCACATCCTCCTCTGCTCAGTGAATGACTGCTGGGGCAACTCCATGCAGCCCCTGTGTCCTATCACAACATGGTCACACATCCCTGTGGATGTGATGCCATGGCATGTCAGTGCCCTCCCTGGCTGTGGGTCACCATGGTAAGTAGGAACCATGAGCTGCTCATAGCATCTCAACCTGATGCTCTAGTTCCTTGCTTAACCACTTTTAAATCCCTCCAGCCCCACAGACAAGGCTGGCTGGGGCCTGGCCATTGCTTCATCTCCTGGGCCTGCTGGCATAGAGCRTCCAGCCTTCCAACCCTTCAGACTCGGGGATAATTAACTTTCCTCAAGTGTCTGTGCACCAGCCTTAYGCAGAGAATGACCCTTCCTCCTTTCTCCCAGGGTCTGAGGCAGGACAGACCAGTGCACAAGGGACAATCAAGAAATCTCAGCCATCTCAAGGGGTGAAATAAAGCAGCCTTGTTAAATTGGTGTTGAATTCCTGTTCTGATATATTCACTCAGAACTGACAAAGCCTTAATTCCAATTAGCTTAATTCCATTCCAAAAAGAATTAAAAACCAAAACAAACACCAAACGAAGGCCAGTTTAATTCCAGCTAAGAGCATCTACTTGGGATGATAATGCGGTTTAACTAATCCAGTTTAAAATTAATTTGGATTAATTTGCTTGAAAGCCTCACCAGTGCATGGGCTTTTATCAGAGCTCCTGAAAGCAGGCGTATGCATTTTGCTGACATGACTGAGGAGCACACRGAGCAGGCTTCACCCGCGTCTCTGKGGGCAGCAGCCAGGGGAACTGGGCAGAGTTTCACCATGTCTTGGACCTACACTTTGAGCAGACAGAGCGAAAGGGAGTTTCAGCTACCGAGAAGTTATTGGGAGTGCTGAACAACTATAAACATCAAACCAACTCTGCTTGAAGGAACAGCTTTCTACACGTACATTTAGACATCTAAGAAAGGCACTGAAGGCTGAAGTGTACTCCTGTTTCTGGTCTATTCTGCTGGTGGCTCAAGCAGTGGCTTCCGTCTTGTTCTCTTCAGAGTCTGTGTTGCTTTTTTTCATATGCATCACAAGCTGGAAAATCTTTCCGGCTCTCCCCCACATCACAGCTGTGCCTAGCCCTGAGGGTATCCCAGTCCTTCCCACCTGCAGGAGTGGACAGCCTTTTGGTGTCCCAGGAGACTGTCATGCCTTCCAGCCTTTACCCTTGCTGTGCAAACACCAGTATTCAAGTTAGTTACCCTCTGCTCCCTCTATCCTCTGTGGAGACATACGGAGACCTTTTGGGCAGGATTTCTCCGTCCCATTGCAGACACCCTTTGTAAACCCTGAGTTACACTTTAAATCATGCACTGAGATCCAAGCAAAGAGTAGACGTCCTTTAAAATACAAGGTTAAATTTATTTGTTAGGAGGGCCAAGATCACCCAACYGGAAGGCTTTGCACTCTGTAGCCAGGCCTCACAACACTCTTGATGAGGGGCTACTACTGTTGTCAGCAGCCATCTCATCCCCTCTCCGGGAGGCCCTTGCTAAAGGGCATAGAAAGCAGGAGCAGATCCCAGACTATCCATGACTCACACCACCCCCTCTGCCCTCCCATTCCCTCCACCGCTGCTTTTTGTTCAATGTGAACTGAAGGGCTGCCAGCTGCCTCCAGGACACAAACCTTCATCCAAGGGAAAGCTTGGGGAAGCCAGTAAACCCACAGCTCCACTTGGAAAGCACAGCCCTACCCTGATCAGACAACAGCTCTTTGCCTTCAGGCCACAGGTCATTCGTGTTAATTCGCCATCCTTCAGACCCCTCTGAGATGAGAGGCTGGTCTTRTCTTAACAGGAAAACCTTAGGTTAAGAACTTGTCCTCCTTAGATGTTTATGCACAGATTTGCTTGGCTGGACCCCTAAATCCTTTGACAATTATTAAAAGTTCAACTCACCCGGAAAGAATAGAGCAGCAAATGACACCCCACAGATGAGGAAGTAACAGCCTGCCAACCCAAGAGGGAGGAGAGTCCTTCCCCGCTGTACCTCAACCCYGGGTCTGCAGCCTTCGGAGTAGCCAAGTTACGTAGTTCAAGGCTGGATTGTATAAAACCTGGGCTGTGCAGTGTCAGATATTAACTTTCCTCATGGTTTGGGAACACTGCACTCACAGCCCTTCATAGACCAACTGACCTCTGACAAGAGGATGGAAAGGAGTGACTAAACAGCAGGAACAAGCTACATCAGGGGATCGAGTTACTGCGTTAAACAGTTTCCACAAGAAAGGTGGTTTAGTGACCAGGGGCCTGACCCAGGGTTTAAGAAATTTTTTCAAGCCTTGTTCTCTGCTACAGATTTCCTTCCTGGTCTTGTTCAAGTTCCTTGATTTCTCTGCATGTTGGTCTCATGCCTACCACACGAGGAAAACACCACTGCCTTATCTCCTTGGTTGGCTGTGACAGTAAGCCTGTGAAGGACTCTCAGCCTTTGATCTCATAACAGAGTCATTGCAGAGAGACGAAAGTGCAAACCAAACAGGAAGCTCTGTGCATGCTGCAAGCTCTACCCACAGTTAAAGCTAGCTGAGAAAATGTGGCTCCAACCTGAACTTCTGAGGAATATCCTCAGCCAGAACATATTGCCCAAAAATGAGTCATAGAATCATAGAATTGGCAGGGTTGGAAGGGGCCTCTAGACAGTGTGGCAGAGACTGGGACCTTTCCTCCCCTCTTTAGCTTATGCCYGGGAATTGGCCAGTTCACGACACTGAGAGAGGCAAAGAATTTACCGTGTTGATAGGATTGTCAGCATTACTGCAGGGACAACCCTTGCAGAAGCATCAGCCAAAGCCACCAACTGTTGGGTGACCAGACTCCAAACTTGTAGTTGCCCGTGGATTAGAGCAGGGAGTTGGGTGCACAGATCATCCTTAGGCTCCAAAATGCATTTGTGAGTCTGATTCAAAAGGCCCAAATGAGGATTCCAATCCAGGATCATTTTAGACTGGTAGAAATCAAGATTTCAATGGCATCAAGGCTACTAGGGATACAGGGAATCATTTATCAGAAGAGATATGCCATCTGGGGGYGTCATAAAACATCTAGGGTTGCATTTAGTTTTATCTGTGGCCAAAATTAGCCTGGGAGAAACAAAATAAAACAAACACACACAAAACAAGTCCCATAAATAATATAGTATTGCAGTGCAAGACAAAAAAATGCAGTATCTGGAAAGAGGTGTGCGTTGCAACAAACAAAATACATCACAGGGTGATCTCAATGGAAAATGTCAAGAGAAAATGATGAGCAACCAGAAATAGAACAAGAAAGGAACAGTTTGGTTATATGTAGCCCGAGCAAGGGCTGCTCATTTCTCCTGAAAGCACCTCTAGAAGCTCATTTGAAAAATGATTTTAAAAGCTAGTTTGCTACTGCCAACATAAATCAGAGCATGGCTACAAAGCAGCCAGTTTGATAGCAGCATAATGAAAGGACTACCAAGAAGACAAGAACTCTTAATATCAATGGATGGAGAAGATTTGTGGTCCACTGGCATCCAGCCKTTCCTAAGGGAAAATAATCTCTCTCCTCTCTTCCTGCAGTTCTGCATTGTCCCTCTCCTTTCATTCAGGTGAGCACCAAGCCAACAGCTCCCTTGGCTGTGATCTGACAGAAGAAGGTGGGATTAGCCACAGTAGGTTTTACGTTATTTTTTACCCAGAATTGTGCAAATGGCAGAATTAATCAGAATAGAACATTTTTTTTCAGGACTCTTTTGCCATTCAGCTTAGTCATCATCCTCACAGCTTTTCCTAATACGCCCTCCAGCCATATTTTCTTTCCCCTTCCAGTTTGCCTCAAGTCAGCATGCCCATAACGGTGAAAATGCAAATACAGAAACAATCTGAGATCCACATTCACCCAATATAACCCAGAGCCCGTTCTCAGTCCTGCTCTGACAGTCCATCTAGGCTCTCAGACTTAGTGACGTCYGACACCTCTGAGCATCTCGCCTGCCTGGCTATAAATCACATGGAGATGAAAGGCTTCTTGGAAGCAGAAGATGAATGCAGGAAACATTGATGTCAACTGAGATTATTGCAGAATGARCAAATCGTGGCAGGGGCCCTGGATACTTCGTAATTCAGCCATCTGCCCCTCTTTCTAGCCATGCATCTGGGCATCCAGGTTGGGCCTTTCTGTCAATTCTCCTCATTAGGAACAGGCGCTTGAATGGGCACATGTGTAGAGTCAACAGTGTCTTAGGACAGATGAGATAGTAACCCCAATGTTAGAAAGTAAAATACATCCTCGTGATTAACCTGCTGCTCTAGCAGCTTCTGGGAAAGCACACGCACCATTAGCTGCTCCCTGAATACAGCAGGAATACAACAGTGGAAGGAACAACTCGTTAAAATGCACAAGGCTTCATTTCTTTATGCACACAAGGTTGCTCAGAGAGGCTGTGGAGTGTCTGTCTTTGGAGATACTCAAAAGCCATCTGGATAGGGTCCTGGGCAACRAACTTTAGGTGRGACCAAGCTTTATGGTAAACAAGCTTTATGTGGCAGAAGGGTTGGACTAGATGATCTCCAGAGGTTCCTTCTAACTTCAACTGCTCTGTTCAACTGTTCTGTGATTCTGTGAAGTCCCTTTTGAGTTTGGCTCCRTAACAGCTAGTCTTGGAGAAGACCTGACTTCCCCAGTGCAGTGAGTGCCCATGGCACCCAGAGGATAGGTGTAAAGGCACTTGCGCCAGCCCAGGTTCAACTTCTGACTGCTTATGCTCGGGTCGCATGCTTRCTGGCCACTATTTGCATGCTAAGGTCTACTCAGTGGTGCAGGGCAAGACTGGATTTGTCACACCAACTGCTCTGAGGGTTGTCAGGCTGGTTCTTCATTGTCTCCTCCAAAAGATGATCTCAGGGGGGATCACAGCATGTTTCACATAAGAGACAGATCTAAAAGGACCAGGAAGATAGTTTTTCACATATCAGACAGCGATCCATGAGACCCTTTGCCAAATGATGCTRTTAAAAATTTTGGGGAGCTCTCGAGGAGACTGGCTGAGTGCTTGAATGRTAGAGCTGCTGAGAGCTGTTAAACTGACAGAAATACATCTGGTTGAGCAAATCTGCAGAGCTGGAACTGTGTGGGTCTTGAGACAGTCACAGGGAAATCTCTTTTTTTGTGTTTCTCTGGGCCCATTTATGGCTACTAGGAGAAGCAGGCTGAGCAGGTCTGAGTCAATATTATACAAATCCAGGCTTTTGGAGGACGGGTTACATCCAGACACTTTCTCTCTTTCCCTTCCCTTTATCCTCCCCAAAAGCCATCACTGCTGGTGGGGACTGAATGGCTGACAAGTGTGTAGTTTTCTTACTAGAAAATGTACTGGAGGAGGCTTTTTAAAGTTCCCAACAGCATCTAGGCTGGCTCAAAACAAAATGAAGAATTGTGCCATTGGGAATGACATTTTTTTTTTGGGGGGGGGGGGAAATGAGGCAAAGAAATGCATTTCAGTAAAAAACACTCGAGYTGGTCTAGACCTCCCTTTGAGGGAACTGTGGTGCCCCTGGGGAAGCCCTCCTTGGCCAGTGCTCCTGTGCCAGCACTAAACCATGGCTCTGTGCACGTGTCCAGCTGGTGAAGACAGCGGAGCTGGACCCCCGGAAGAACTACCTGCTGGGCTTCCACCCCCACGGCGTCCTGGCAGCGGGAGCCTTCCTCAATTTCTGCACGGAGGCGTCGGGGTTCTCCATGCTCTTCCCAGGCATCACTCCCCACCTGATGATGCTCTCCCTGTGGTTTCGCATCCCCTTCTTCAGGGAATACTTGATGAGYGGAGGTAAGAGGGGTGGCTGCATGGGGGGACACCTCCAGTGAGACATGGGAAGGGCAGGTGAGTGGGATACCTTTTGGGAGCAGAGATTGAACACCGCAGGGGAGGCTGGGGAAGAGCAGCCAGGGTCTGGTAGCCTCCATCTGTAGCCAATCTGATTCAATGCATGGAAACAACTGCTGGAGGTGGCACAGATGCTGAAGGTGCTCAGTTTGATGCTAAAATTGCCTTCCTAGCTCTTTTTCTCTGCCATTTGATGTACCAGACCCCATGGAGCTGAGGGCAGCACTGGGCGAGACATCATATAATGGCGTTGTCTATGTAGCCCACTGTGACCCCGTATATTTATTTTTTTTCCACCTAAATAACATTTGGGTTAGAGCAAGGTTGCATGCTGGAGGACAAAAACACAACTTTCTGAAGGAAATGGCAGAAAAGGAAGAAGAAATGCAAACAAATAGGTAAAAATTAGAGAGAGAGGGGAAAGAGACATCAGAGAGATCAGAAGTGCCTTCCTCCCACCATCGATCATCTCTCCTTTGGAAATGCTGCTCCTTTATTCATTTCTTTGTGACCAGTAAAAGAAATCTTCAGACCTAAAGCAGCCAAGCCTGCACCTAACTACACTGTGGGGCTATTTGTATGCTAGAGATAAACTGTGGTGAGCTCTGTTTTAGCCTAAAATGAATGGGGATCTCGTTAAGGCGCATGGTGGAGATGGAGGCAGGAATCAAGAGACTAAACTTCAGCATCCAGCTCCATCGGATATACCCTCAGGCATTCATTGCACAGCTTTCCATCTAAACCCTGGCTCCTGCTGCTGGAAAAAATATTTACATGGATGGTGAAGAATCAAAACAGTGAGATACGAGACAGTTACTACAGTTACTGACCAAGGTTTAATCCCTAATGTGAGAGCTGGGTGCATACCTCATTTGCAGGTTGATTGGATCCATTTGACACAGAGGTGTTACTTACAAAATTATTAGAGCTGCCCAAACAGGGATTTTTTCTTTTTAAATCAAAACCACTTTGCTTTGCAGTTTCTGAATTAAAGATTTCAAATCTTTGTGAGTAAATAACACCAAAGGGCCAAATCTATATTAAGTTTCATTTTAAAATAGTAATATCACCTGAAATCCCTGCATATTTTAACCTAACAAAATGCTTCATTCTGGACTGATTCAGGGTTGGACATGGCTTCATCTGACAACAAACAGAAACACGTTTCCCCCGGGGCCCGACTGCAAGCAGTTTTCGGTTTACTTTTTTTCCTGTGCTTTTCCCATTTCTTGCTTCTGGGCCAGGCAGCAAAGCATAGATGGGACGGTCACACAATATGGTTGAACATGAAGCCAGCATCTCTTGGAGGAGCTAGGCTGAGCTTGCACAGGAGAACCGTGAAAACGAGRTGTCGAGCACCTCTCCAGAACTAGAGAAATAGGGAAAAAGCTACCGAGAGAACTGTCGTYTTGTTTGGTTTCACAGATCCCCGTTTTCCTTCCTCTCTGCCGTCCAGGCCTGGTGTCCTCTGACAAGGAGAGCGCATCCCACGTGCTGCGGCGGCCCGAGGGGGGCAACGCGCTGACCATCATTGTCGGCGGGGCGCAGGAGGCGCTGGACGCCCGGCCGGGATCCTTCGTCCTGCTGCTGAGGAAGAGGAAGGGCTTCGTCCGCCTGGCCATCGAGCACGGGTGATGCAGGGGAGGGAGCTGGGGAGGCAGCGCGAGGCTTGTCAAGGAGGGGGTCACTGCACCGATTTGGGGAGGGGGAAGGTGTTTGCACCCCTTCTCGAGCCCTGGGGCTGAGCTCTTGTGCCTTGGCCCCCCCCATTCCCTGCAGCACCCCACTGGTCCCCATCTTCTCCTTCGGCGAGAACGAGCTCTTCAAACAGGTCAGCAACCCCAAGGGCTCCCGTCTGCGGCAGCTCCAGCACCGGCTCCAGCAGATCATGGGCATCTCCCTTCCTCTCTTCCACGCACGAGGCATCTTCCAGTACAGCTTCGGGCTCATCCCCTACCGCCGGCCCGTCTACACTGTGGGTAAGTCCCTCCAGGACAGCTTCGGGCTCACCCCCTACCGCGGGCCCGTCTGCACCGTGGGTAAGTCCCTCCTTGGCAGGCTGGCGTGATGCCGACCRTGCAGAGCCTCGAGGGGCTGCTTGAGTGGCCCCACCGTGAAAGCAGAGCTTTTGCATGCTGAAGAGACACGTTTCAGGTCGCTTTGCCTCCTGGCTAGATCACCGCTGCAGCTATGGCCGTGTCAGCAACTTAAAGAAATTGCTCTTGGGGTTCGAGGGTGAGCGGTGCAGCATGGTTTGCATCCATACACTCCTCCTCCTTGCAAAATGCCCGTGTCCCTGCCGTGGCCCTGTTTTGCTCACCAGCCTGGACATACCCTCTGCTTAAAGGCCCCCAGAGCGAGGTCTTGGCTTTCATTAAGATAGCAATATTATCTGGCAGCAGTTGCAAACAAAAACTTAAAAACACGACTGGAAACGGCTTCCCGAGCCTGCAGGTGGCTTGAAACTGTAGCTGTCCGTGCGGTGATTTCACAAGCTCAGCTTAGCACGGGAACTGGACATCAGCTGAAGGGGAGCAGGTTTAAAGCAGAGGGGATAACACGGAGGGTGAACAACGTGTGCCCCCCCCTCCCCATGTGCACAGGGTTGCTCAGCTTAGGACTGAGAAAGCCCAGAGTAAAGGCAGCTGCATTGCCACCCCAGGGGATAAAACCCCCATCTCCCCATAGCAGAGGGGTAGCTGCACTTCTGTGTGCTCACATGCCTGGGGGAGACCAAATTTCACAAAACTCAYTGGTTTTGGAGAAGTTTCTGCAGGTTTCACCACTGCTCTGCTCAGCCCATGAGCACGGGCTGAAGGTCTGAACGAGACTAATTAAAGAGGCTGGTTGGAAAGGTCAGAGCTCACCCCTGTTGATTAGGTTTGACAGCCAGCAATTACTTCTAATTGTTTTACAACCTGTTTGCCTTGTCTCGATGGTTTTACAAGCCGCAGGGTGTCACAAGGGCTCTTCCTTAGTCCAAGGAAGAGCAGCCTTAGGCAGCGAGCGATGAAACTCMTCACCGCTTGACAAACACGATTAAAGCGAGACCCAGAGCAAGAGAGGTAACTTGGGACTCGATGCCTCAGTTTCCCCGTCCACAATGGAGATTCCCAGGGCAATATGGGAACGTCTYGGAAAACCAAGCCCAGATGTTAAGATGATGTTGAAAGGTCACCAACAGCAGAGCTGGGATTTGAGCCTCCACCTCCCTATCTGCTGCCTTCCAACCTCCCAGACAAATATGACTGGTCATATTAATCCCCCCATGGAAAGATGGGCCCAGTCCTGTACTAAGTTGAGAAAAGCACCCAGACGTGCCTGATGCCGAGGAAGTTGTGGCTCCTCCTAATGTCTGTTGTTTTGCAGTTGGGAAGCCGATTCCTGTGCAGAAGAAGCACAACCCCTCCGAGGAAGATGTTGATCGAATACATCAGAAATACTTAGGCGAATTGTCCAAGCTCTTTGAGGAACATAAAGCTAAATACAACATTCCTGAAGACAGACACCTTGAATTTATTTAGAGCTCCTCATGTGAGTTTAAGCCGCAGGCTTCGAGCTCCAGCTTTTCCTCTGTCTCTGGGACTAATTCACAACCTTGCCTTTGCTGCAGTCAACATATGGTTGATGCAGTGTAAGGAGCAAGACTTGATTTTCCCAGCATTTGCGTGGATCTAGAGACTGCTTTCATATTCTCTCTGTAGGACACACAGAAAAAGTGAAAAGAACAACAACAACAAAAATCCCATCCAAACCAACTCAACACTATTAAAACGCCTCTTGAAAATTTAAAATTTGAGTCTGGCTTAACGGCCAGGTTTTCAAGATATTCCCAGATACAAATGAATTATGAAAACTTTCTTTTGCATTTAATTCAATGCCATTTTCTCAGGATAGCTAAGGAAAGGTTCATTTTGGGAAAAGTCCTCAAAGATATCTACCCAGATATCTAGGCCTTTGCTGCTCTCTGAGTTCTCTGACTTCAGAGAAAATTCACAGCTTTTTTTTTTTTTTTTTTTTCTATGTAACAGATGGGAATATCTATCTGACTGCCGAGCCTGGACCAGTTAATGGAAACAGGATGATGAGCCATAATTTCTGCTGAATGTATATATATTTTTAAGTGTTGTTTGTCTGGATTAAATGATCACTGTTCCCTCTGCTTGCTATTCTTTGTGCCTTTAATTAAGCTGGGCTTTTTYTCCCAACAAAAACACAGCTTTTTAGAAAGCTCATATTCCCTGCACCATCTGCAGCGAAACGAAGGGCTTTCAGCTGACTCTGAAGCCCACCAAAATTAAGAAAAACCTCCCTTATCACGAGCAAGGGCTAGGCAGTCCCCATCTTTGCAGCACTTGCAGACTTGCACGTTACCCTCATTTCATCACATCATATTACAGCTGTGCCTGGACTTAAGATTTACTAACCTGCATTTTTCCAGGTCTGGTGAAATATTGAGGATTGCAGAGATCGCTGGGTTAGCCAAGGCACTAGGACTTGGTATTTTAATGTATATGTGCACTAGGCACCCTTGAACTCATTGACACTGCTACCAAAAAAGTACATCCAAGCTTTGCGGTAAAGCATGGTAGGAACCCAGGATTCTTAATTTTGTTAATTTGACCCCGGACAGCCTCCACAGAAATGCCTTGGACCAGCTGCCACCACATYGCCACTGGTGTGTTGTGAAAATACGTCTTCCTAAAGAAGAAAGGAACCTCGCTTTCCTGTGTAGCTTTAGAACAAATCCTGAGAGACCACATTCGTGCTTCTCCTTTCCCTCTCCACCGCCCTATCCTGGTTTTAATCAGTGCAATGGGCTACAGAATATGGTACAAAAGGGGGTAGTGCTATATTGTTTTAAAAACTGGATCATTTCTTAAAAAAATACTGTCAGAAGATGGTAGATGGGAGAAGTGATTTGGGACAGGAAATATGTCTTATAAAGCCCCATTTGGCAGGTGATCAAGGCTTTAAATAGCTGCTTCTTGATATCCAGAACTTTATTAAACTCTGCACTTAATGGGATTTAGCGGCATGGAAGTTTTAGGTGGCTGGGAGCCATCTGCTCAGATCGGCTTTACCTTGTCCCTATGGACTTCTCCTACCATATCTCTTGCATCYGGGGTTTTTACTACTATACTGAAGGAAAACATATAGATCTGCTTCTAAACTGGCAATCCTATTATTGTGCTTTATTTTCTTTTCCTTTTCCTCCCTGTTCAGCCCAGATCAAACTACTCCATAGGCTTCTTAATCTGGATGACCTGCTGCAAACCCCTCCCATTCCCAGAGAACAAGCAACAACAGGGAAAAAAAGGATGGAGCSCTTCTCGACATTTCTAAGCATTCCTCCTGTAATCTCTTGCTTAACCCAGTCAAATAAAGCAGGCTGCCTGCCATCATTCCTTACTTCCTTTCTATTAATAGATTTTTTTGCTTTGGCCTTAATTAAGAGCAGAGGTGCCTAAGTAGAAGGGAGATTTATGGGTCAGGAAAATAGAACTAATTCTCTCCCAGCTTTCCCTCAATGGGAAGGGTAGCCAGGTGCTGCTGTTGGAGTAGGAATTGGCAGTGCAAGAGGGAGAGGATTTGAGGAGCCAAACCATCTATTGCATGGTGGAGACRTAGGAATGGGAGGGAGCATGATTCAAGGTCCTTTCGAGGTCACGAACAAGGATTGCAGACCCTGCGACAGATAAGAGGAGAGAGATTGAATTTGTAGGAGGGTTATGACCCGGCCACAGCCTGGTGGAGGAGCCMCAGTAGAAGATGGCCTACATAACTACTCATGGAGGCCTTAGTCTTCTCCTTTGGGGACCTAAGTGGAGTTGTCTCAGGTGATGGAGAAGGAGCTACCTGGGAGGTGGGATGGCCTATTGCTTTTCCAAAGGGTGATGCCAGGCTGAGAGGGAGATATAGCTGAATGTGGGTGCCAGGAGGAGCATGAAACCCCAAGGCAGAGGAAGACCCTGGTGCTAGCACAGCCCACAGCAACAACGCGGGCTCCCCAGACCACTAGGCCAGGCCCTGCTTGGAGGTAACTCTGTCTACCAGTGTTGATGCCACTGGGCRCTCCCAGTTGCTGGAGCATGAGTAATTTTCCCAGCTTGGTGCAAATCMTCTCTCAAGAACTTTCTCCCAAGCACTATGCCTTGGGTGTTTCAGAGGGCCCTGAGCCATCTGCACTGCCCCATCCCAAAAGCCAGTGTGACCATCAAAGCTTACGATCAGGAAGCAAAGAGTTGCGCAGGCAGACTTTGCCCCRTGCTCCTGAAACACTGATGTTGGCTGATAAACCAGAAGCAGGTGCAGACCCCTCCAGAGCCCCAAACTCATAGCAGAGCCACCTCTCCTCCGAGAAAGTCCTTTTTCTGGAGAAAAGCCACGTTTCCATTGGGTAAACTCCATTTCAGTGTGAGAGCATTGCACTGGCTGACTACATTGCACCGGACAGAGCGAGCGCAGCTTGCAGAAGGAGGGGAGGGATCAGAGGAGGGCACAGGTTATTTATAATTAGCTTCATTAGAGGTCAGTTTTTATCTCAAAGAGTAGAACATGCCCTTGATTCCATAGAGACCTATATAAACTGGGAGAGATTAGTGCTTGGGCTTGGGTTAACTGTGACATTAATAATAATAATTCCTAGGCGCCCTTGCAGCTGGGAGCTATTCAGGGGGCTCAGARCAACACAAAGTCTTGTCTTCTCAAGAGGCTAGAGCTGCCTTCAAATCAAACGCCGTTAGAAGAGTCGTTTTTGTGCTATTTTGGGCTTGTGTGGAGCTTTTTGGAGGATTGAGACTCCTCTGCTAAAACACAAGAGAAGACAAACGCTGAGAGCAAACTGGATGCAAAGGAGGGCCTGCGTCAGGCAGCTCCCTCCCAGACTGCAGCTACATTTTGATTTGAACTCAGCAGCTCAGGACTGTCTCAGTCTGAGGCACAAATACTAGAAATCAGGGGCAATCAAGCTGTAGCCAAAGAAAATAAGGCCTATTTAACACTGGAATGATGGAGCATGTTTCCTTCCAGTACTTCCACTTGCTATTTCTGCTGCTGGCTTTGATCGGAGAAATAGTCCCMGTGAGAATGAATGGATTTGATGCCKCTCTTCCAGAACAGGGAAGGTTGGATGAATAGGTTTAAGCCTTTTTGGTGCTTCTGGAAATTCAAAATTGCAAAGTATTCTAAGAAATACGAGTGTTAGGCTTCAGCATTCCCTGTCTGTTTGTCTGTTCCCGCCTCTGCCTCCCTCATCATCTCTCCAGCAGTTCTGCTACAAGAAGCTTTAATCTGGATTTGCCTTATTTAGCAGGTTCGGATCATGAGGCTCAGAAGAAAACCTCTGACAACTGATGAATACAAAATACTAATTCCMCAGGAGAAGGAAAGCCAAACAAAATGCCTCTTTTTTTTTTTTTTTCCCCTCTTCTGTAGCTCTCCCATGCTAGGGCTGCAAAACGTTTTACTGCCTTGGGAACAGGGTTTAAAGGTTGCTTGGCGTTGTGGCAAACAACTAGAAAAGTTGTGGGCTTGGGCTTGCTGAAAGATTTCTTGCTTTTATTTCAAGATAGTCCCCCCATGCTACTGAGCTTTTTTTCTTTTGAAGAAAAGAAATAAAATTGGTTTCAAAACCAACACTTTGAAAAACACTGGTCTCCCCCAGAATAYGGACACTTCTTTGTAACCAGTTAGTTCAAATCAGTTAGATTTGAACCAAACTAGCTGCTTTTCTGGCTCTCCCACTGTCCAATTCCACCTCTTGACGCAGCCTTTCTGGAGGAACCATCCGATGTAGGATTTCGACAGACTGTGTTATAAAAAAACCACCAGCAGAGACATAACCTGTGGTGACCAATACACCGCATGAGCCAGGGGGCAGGAAGGGGTGGATATATATTGGATTTAAAGAAATACTGGCTATGTCTGACTCACTTTTCACGATCGGCATCCAGAGGTATGGGACATTTTTATGCCTATCCACATCCCGTCCCCAGTTCATGGCCAGCCGGCACGAGATAGCTCAGCGACAGCTAAGCTGTTTAATTCTGCTAAACCACTGCATCTCCTTGCCAGGAGGTATCCTGTGCTTCGGACAGCAGCCTACTTTTTTCAATAAGCACCTCAAGAACAAGCCACGGGCTGAGAATTACACACTGGCAGTGTTAGAGATGAAGTCATTGTGAGAAATGCTTGCAGAAAATGCATGCACGGAAGAAACATGCACGCCCAGTTTGCAGGTYAGACATCGTGCATTATTAGCCTGTTCCGAAACTTAAAATTCCAGRGGAACAAAAGCAGTGCTTTTATCTCCACCACCATCACGGAATTAGCAAGTACAGAACTCTGGCTGCATTTTGCAAACAAATGATTCATGGCCAAGGGTGTGTATGTGCACCCTGGAGGAATTCAACTCCACATCACGGAGTACTTTGAACTCGAAGAACAACTCTGCATTGCCACGAGCACATAAACAAAGCTATAGGGTTCTTCCACTGAGGAGATACCGTAAGGTCAGGATTTGAGACAGAGTTTATAAAGTGCTTAGCTTGTACCGGGGGATCCTTTAAGCTGCCTCGTGGTGGATCTGTCAGTAAGATTCTACCCATTAGTAACCCAAAATCTTGACTCCAGAGACTTGCTATCATCATGTCATCACTTGTTAGGAGTCACTGTTTGTCTCCCAGATGAAGGAGCGAAGGAGATTACGATTTTTTTTATGTTGTGTTTTATATCAGGTCCATGGCAATACCTACAAATCCCACGGTGTATCTTGCTTCCAAGAACCGTCAAGCACTTCACATGCAAATACGATCCATAATCCCTGAAGCAGGGGAGCAGGAGCTCCTTTAACCCCTCTGTTGATGCTGGGCTGCTGTGAACCTGGGACCAGCAGCATTTCAGGGTCAGAGAGCAAGAATAAGCATGACCTTGTGGCCTAAATCCCCCATGAATCTCACCCCCACTGATCTTCTTTGGGTTGCAGGAAGCCTGCAGCAAGACTAAGAACTGAATCCTGCGTCCCCAAGTCTTAACACCAGCATTGACCTTAGCCCTTTTGGCTAAGACTTAAAGCTAAGGTTAGGGACAGGCATCTGGCCCATTTCTGCTACCAAATGCATCTCTTGAGACATCCTCCATTCTGTGCTGCTCCAGCAGGAGATACTGTTTAGCCCCAGATGTGATTTTATGCTCTCATCCTGACAGCAGCTGACCAGCCTAGCTCCTTCCACTGCCAAAGCAAACATCATATTTCGCAGGATCAAGGGTACCCAAATTGCAAAGACACAGTAAAAACCCAACACGTCTAGGAAAGGTACTTTTTGGGTCCTCTGGGGCTCTGGATCCTACCCCCTTACAGGATGGAGCCCTAAGAGAGAGAGAGAGAGAGAGAGGTTTTCTTGGCGAAAAAGTCACTCCAAGGCAGCCAGGACGGAGGTTAATTTATGCTAACAAATTAATTTATATAATTTCCTGTGTAATAAGGTTCTTCTATCTGTATTAGGCTGTCCCCTGAGAAGGAAAAGGCGCACAGCTACTGCATGTTGTGCTTCAGCTATTTTTTACTTCCTGAGGCCAAGAGGAGAGCAAGGGAGAGCAAGATGGAAATCAACCTCGGGGCTGTTCTAAGAGAGGACAGAGGTTAATTTGGCTTGCAAATATATACAAAGAAAGGAAGTGGAAAATGCCACTGGGTCCTGTGTGCCCAGGAACAGACCAATAGCTTAGGTACAGCTATAACAGGTATAAATAGGTATAAATAGAAGAGGTACATACTCCTATGACGGGCCAACTTCCAACATTTCTTCTTTATTAAAAGTACTTTCTGGCTCAAGGCACTCCTGATAACCCCACATTCTCCAATTCCAGACGCTGAAATGATCATCAACATATACATACATACATACATACATACATATATATATACATGTACACACATACACATGTATTAGCACAGATGGTTATGGAGGTTGTGCTGGATCCAGTTTAACAAATTAATATGGTATAGCCTGCAAAAGTGTGGACTGTGAAGAGGCATGGTAATAGAAGACAGCTGTAGAGAAAGGAATAATCTTGTGTTCATGTCCYTGGTGGATGGTTCAAAAAGTAATGGGTCTAATTACATCGAGGAAGATTTGGGTTAGGAATATATTGGCTAGAAAGGTTGTGGCATSTTCATCATCGATGGTCTTTAGGAGCATGTCAACATCATATCCATCACCATGAAACCAAATGGATTTGATCCTCTCAAGAGCTGTGATAAAGGACATGGTCCAGCTGACCTCTTACTATTCCTTCCCAGCTCTATTTTTTTTCTATGATTGCAGTACTGGGAACTGTAATATCATCTGTATTCTCACCTCCATTGCTCTAAGAGGATTTCCCCCAGGATGTTCCTTAGCTAATATGCTTTGGCAGATCTTTTGGAGGCTAGCTTTAGCGTGACCTGCTAGGAAGTGATCAATACCTCTTCGTTCCTACTGATAGCAATGTCCAATGTTTCTGCTTGTCACTGGGTTTTRCGTGCCTTTACTGCTCTGGGCTGGTGAATATGAAAGAGAGGTGGCAGAAGGGCTCCTCACCGAAATAAGGCTTTAAATGAAACTTTAGAGTTTMTTTATGGAGTGAGGGACAGAATCCACACAGCCTCAGTGTGGGAGATAAAGGCAGCTGACTTTGAGGACTTACCGCTCTCTTCATTTCTCTAGCTCCTGCCCTAAGATTTGGCKGATATACACCGTTTGAGGTCTTTGAAAGTTATGCCCCTGGTCCCAGTTCTCTGAAGACTACAGAGAAAGTGGAGTCCAAGTCTCTTTTCTCCACCCACTGTGAGTTGGCACATTGACTCAAAAGCTACTTCTCCAGCACAGGCCAACATTTCCAACTTCTCTCTCCTCCCAAATCCCCTCCCATCCACAGGTTAGGAGCATAGACCAGTTTTATCAGTTCAGAGCAGAAGTCCATCTACACCAGCATCTTTTGRTGACCAATAGTGTGTGCCTGGGAAGAACAAGACAAGCATGGTGTARTGCTCACCCAGAACATTTTCCTAGCATTTTGCAGTCTGCATCTTCCTGGCCMGGTGGTATCTTTGTACTTAACAGTAAATCCCATGATTGCTTTTGTCCAGTTTTCTTAGAAAACATCTTTTAGAAAATATTTCACTTTGATACCTGGTATTATTTCCAAARTTAGAAACTTTCACACATCTGGATTTAAATTTATTCTACCACATGGAAAAGAAATCTTGAGGTTCTTGTGGGTCACTCTYTGAGGATGTCAGCAATCTGTCTAGTGCTAGTTAAAAAGGCAAATAGAATGATATGAATTATTAGGAATGGAATAAAGAATGAAAGAAAAACCATCTCTGAGCTCAGGGCCAGGTGGCCAGCAGAGCCGAGCAGTGCTCATGGACCACCCCAAGGCCCTGACTCCCATGCATCCTGTGCTCCCCTGCCCATTTTTTGCTTTCTGTTACCTCTTTCCTTACACCCCTTCCCATTGCTGGTTTCAAATCACAGGAACCTCCTGCTCTCACTGCTCAGGGCCATGGTCAGARGTCTGCACACAGAGTCCAGGCTGAGCTGTAGAGGTGGCCATGCTCCTCTTTGTCTCAATGTTGCTGCGCCAGCCATGTCCAGCCCTAAAAGYTGGCAAAGGAGGAAGAGGAGCAGGACCTGACACCATCCACATGGTGTGCCAGGGCAGTACAGATGTTCTGAGCAACTCCCATCTCCATCCTTGGACGAAGGATGTGGACAACCCTGATACAAGGAGCTCCGACACAACAGGATTGCAAGCACTTCTGCAAGAGGARCTGATGCTAACAAGACTGGCAGATTAAAAATATGTCAACACAGTCATCACCACTTTATTTTTCATTTTTAAATAAAAACTTAGCAATTGCTTGCTTGTTTTAAAATAAACAGTAATTGCAACTTGTTTGGACTGTTTCTTTCTAGACTGATATTTCTCCCCCCTCTCTCTCCGTGTGTGTGTGAACAGTCTTGCTGAAGTCAGCGGGACTGTGTGGGTGAGGAAAGGGTTGCAGGACTGAGTTTGTCTGGTGCCTACTGGACACATGCATCTGTGTAATGGCTCCTCTGGGACCCGCAGGAGTTATGAAACAAGGCGGGTACCTTTTCCCTGCAGATTTTGTTAATTCTGAGTTGTTCTATATTTGGCTGTGATACAAYCTCCTAAATTTAGCACAATGGGGGACTGAGGCATCTCTGGTGAGAAGTCAGTCCTCCAGGCCATTGGTTTGCCACATGGGAGCTCTACAGAAAGTCCAGAGCACAGCTGGAACTGCAGGACGGTTGGAAGTGTTGTAGACAYTAGGCGCTCCTCATTAGTACATAAGTTGCAAGTTATGGAAAGGTTCAGGTTATCACTCAGATTGGCTGGGCYAGGAGCAATCAAAAGACAGACTCCTGCGTGATGTTCACAACCCCCTTCTGCCCTATGTCTCACTGCAGAGATGGTTTATCTACACAATTCAACCAGCTTCCTGAGGGAAGGAGATGAATTTCTAYTCCAAGGTCTTTATTCATTCATCAGAGGGAGGCATTTCTAGTTAAGCATCAATAGTGATGAGATCCTGGAGATGTGCTTTGAAATTCAAGAGCGAATAGAAAATACCCAAGCACATATGGGAGTCAAAGTCCTAGAGAGAAACATGATTTAGTGGCCCTAGTGCCAAGCGGGGTCCTCTGCTGTCTTAGCTAACAAGTGCCTAAGAAGAAATTCAAGTAGCGTGAAGAGCAAGAGGGGAAATGTCAGACAGGTCTCGGGTCTTTGCTCCAGTGGTTTTATCCTTTGCTCTTAGTAGRTGTGTTTCCAATTTTGAAATGGAGAACTTAACTCTTTCCTTTGCAAAAGCAACCCCAATTTTACTTTGTGCTCACCGTTAACTCATGTAAATCTGGTGGCTGGTGAGTATGCTCATTCTAAGTCAGTAAATTGAAGTGTTGCAAACAACACCCAAAACTTTCCTTCAGATATTTCACCTGTGTAGAGAAGCTAGAACTTCAGCTTTTGACACACAGAGGCACTTAGAGCAAGAGCATTCATGCCTTTTGCTGCACTTCCAACAGTATTTGATGCTCTCCCTGAATTTCATGTGGAAAAACTCTGGCAGAGGATTGAAAGGAGGCAAAACTATGCTTTCAAGATATTATTAACACATACAAGGCTGACTGCAGCTTTTCTCAAAGGTGAGTGGTCCTAAATGAGTATTTGCAGCAGATCTGGCTTCTTTTTGAAGTTCTGGTAAGTTTAAGAYCTGTCTTATGCAAGATCATTATTACTAATTTGTGTAGCAGTCAGTCGGAGAATTTTTTAGGGGAAAAAAATAAGCTGATTCTGACTTGCAGCCAATAATAGAAGTTGTCACCAGTTTTAGTCAAGTGGGAAAACCTCTAATAATATTGAGAAAATAATAGACTTCTGGTAGAAATAGTGAAATTTGCTGTAGAAAAGGAGGCCAAAGCCCTTTGCTGTGTGCCTGGGAGATCTGCCAGCACTGAAGAGCAGGTTTAGCGGCAGTGTGGGCTTGCTGCAAGGACTCACATCAACCACATGCATGCCGGGTTGCCTGCGATGAACAGAGGTGCTGAGCTCTGAGGGGTGTGCAAGATCATCTTACTGATGTTTTCTCATGCCAGTGATGCTTGTGGTCTGAGCTCGAAGCTCCTACACATTTGGTGCTGTGAGCACAGGGTGTCCTTGGAAAGGAGACTCACCTGCTTTGACTTCCTCGTGAGTCAGTTCGGTCAGCTCCCTGTCCCACATCTGCAGAAACCACTTGATTCAAGATCTTCAGATGAGTTTGGGCAGACCAGCTTGGGTCTCTGGGACAAGTACAAGGTACAGGCAGGTGGACAGCAAAGCATCTAGCCATATAACAGGGACAATTGTTTGGCAGACGCCATGTGGATCCTGTTGCAAAGTAGCTCACGCAAGCTCCCACCTCTCTTCCCACAGCCTGAGGATGAGCAGAGCTGGCTCGTGCCCTTCCCAGACCCCCCTGCCAGAGGAAATTCCAGCTGAGACATGTCCAGGCTSGAATCCTTGAGCTCTCAAGAGCGTTGAACATCCCCTTGCATTGCATAGTGAGCATCTACTTTCTAATTCTAAAAAATGCCTTGGATCTTAAAAGATTTTTTTTCCCTTTATATTTAACCATTTTTCCCATGCCTCATTTTCCCACACCCTACTTAGAGGAGAAGGAAAATATAATTGAAAGAAACCCTGAAACCACCTCTTCTTTTTTTCCCACAAAGTCTTGCTTGGAGGAAACTTGCAATTGGATTAAAAGTGYGTCTGGTTAAGCGTCTCTTACTAATTCTCCATTGCTCAGCACAAGGACCAAAGTTCGTTAGCTGCACAGTTAATTTTTAGGTGCTCTAATTTTAGATTGTAGCTAGACAGCTAGACCCAGACTAGCTGCCAACAGCCAAAATCTGGCTTTGCCCAGGGACTTGCATAAATCCTGCTATCTTTCTTGGGGAGGCGGGGGAGGAAAAGGGAGGGTTTTTTTTTTGTTTTTTTTTTGCTTTTGGGTTTTTTTTAATGTCCTCCAACACAATGCTTACTGTAAAGCATTTGCTGCAGTTTTGGACTGAACTTTGCTTCCACTTGTGAAAAAAGAGGTACAAGTGCAGTTTAAAAAGAGAAGAAGTGGCTCCATTTCAAAACCACCATCATGTTTTGTAATTTGTAACTCCGCAAACAAAAAAAACCCAGTACAATGAAAAAAAGCTGATTCCTGCCTTGCACTCGAGTTGTATCGTTAACCAGCAAGTCACACAGGATGTACTTTTTGCTATAATAGTAGCAAAATCAGCAGTGGCATCTATACTGAAAGCTGGACTGGGGATGTCGGCRTTCATGCAGAATCAGAAAGGACCATGGAAAACCTGGGGAATGGCCACAGGGGCCAGGCCAAACCCTGCGAACGCGGCTTGCATTGGACCGAGGGGGYTTCCAGATTTGTCCCAGGTGCATTGCCGCGAGGGCGGCCAGGCTGTGAGCAAAACCTCCGTACTTTGGGCTTTGCCCTCCGCGCTCCCCATCCCTGCCCATATTGGCTGCTCTTTGCTCAAGCTTGCTTTTCACCCGGGCTGAACGAACGCTGTCTATTTGCCAAATGTGTGTTGTTTCCAGGTGTCTTTCTTGGGGGTGGCTAAATAAAAAAAAGTCCTGGAGATGCAATGACGTKGGCCCGCGGTACCCTCACCATCTGCAGAAATGGCTTTCCGAAAYGCTGCGGTTCCCATGCAAACATCCCTTTTCTAAGCACATTCCCTGAACATGGCGAGTACCTTGGGGCTTGGACACACGTCTTTGGATATCTACGCTCCGTAGTGGTAGCCCATGCAATGAGGGACRGGCCGTGAAAAGTTTGCTGACAGGTTCAAAGATACCCTGGTCCTTGTTTATTCTGCTTGTCCGAACAGTGGCTGGTTTCAGCCCASAGGAAAAAAGATTCCTCTGGGGATGGAGCATTGGAAAGGACTGGACGAGTCTCCTAAATTCAATTAACTCAAAAGCACGTACAGAACATGYAACCCAGGCACCAAACACTCTCTAATGTGCATTATAAATGGATCTAYATGTTCACACCAAAAGCCGCAAACAGCAAGCGGGAAGGATGAAGGGGATCTTTGAAGATGATGGGTCCAAGGGAAAAGGGTGAAGGATGCATATGAGATTCCAGCATCCCCCTGAATCTAGTGCAATATTTTTCCAAAGGAATATGAAGGAGATGGCTGGGTGCCACAGGAAGTGCCCACCCTTGTGCCTCAGTTTCCYTCTCTACACCCCAGGCAACTCTTGGTTTCATCTGGAGCTCTGAGGAGGAGTGGGAGATACATGTGAGTGTGGAAATGCATCCTTTCTCCCCAACATGGGTGTCTCTCTTGGCTCAAAGTCCAGGTCCATCAGCTGGACAACGCATGAGCCAGCGACACCGCTTCCAGAGGCGTTACGCGGGCTGCGAGCTTTTGCCAAGGAAAAAGCATCAAGGCGATGAAGGGGCTGAAAGGCAGGTGAATCCTCCTGTGCCTTTCCACTATCTCTACATAAAATGCTAAAAATACACTTGGGGCAGTGATGGATGGACCTTCGTCAAGGAACGTGCAGACGACCTCCGACACTTGGCACCTGGTGGCTCCAGTTACATCCATGCACATGTGGCTCCTGCACTATTGGGGCTAAATCAGCTTGAGAGGGAGGAGGACACAAGGCCCTAGAAGGAGGATAGAAAGGCCCYGGCTGCAGGCACCACAGGTAGATGGTGATACGCTGTGCAAAGTACAAGTCCCATGCRTGGCACGTAGAAAACCAGCCCCTGCCTTATTTGGAGCAGGTCTTTTCCCTTTTTCGCCTGCTTAGCAATTTGACAAAGCAAATCTTGCTGGCTGGCTGACTCAGGTCCAAACTCCTCATTAAATCCCCACTCTTATCATCCGTTTTGCCTCTTGCATCATTGATGATAAGCCTTGCAGTATTCCAGGTATGGGGATGATTACGGCTCAGGAAAAGATGCAGGGATGAAAGCAGCAGTGATCTGGAGGTTCCCATGGGCTGGTGGGAGCTCGGCGGGGATTTGGCAGCGCGAGCTTGGCAGAGACCTCTTGCCGAGTGTTCCCGTTGGGTGCGAGGCTTTGCCTTTCCACCAGGATGCTCCTCTCTCCCCACGCACGTGGTCTTCTGCAGCGGGACCGGGTGAAGCCTTTTATTTCCAACCTGAATTCACTGCAGTGCAGATGTCAGAATAAAAACACGCTGAGCTGGACCTAGATGTGATGCCTGGCCAGCTCAAAGAGAGACAAACTGAGCTACAGGCTCATGGTCACCACAGCAGTGGTCCCAGTATGTTCTTGTTGGTGGAGCCAGGAGGAGAAATTGGGGTAAAAAAGCACTTTTCATGTGCTATGATTGTAGTATGGGCAGAGAGAGATGGCCTGGATTAACACAAACAGCCCTGGCAGCTGTAAGTCTTCTGTCTTTAAGGTTTGCAACTGTCCTGGAATCAAAAGTCTACTAAAAATTATATTGTCTAGAAAGAGAAAACTTAAAAATCCACAAATAGATGGTTAACCACAAGCAGGGAAATGACTCTATGTTTTTAAAATGGAGAAGGAAAATTATAAAAGCAAAAAGGCTCAATCTGAGCTCACGCCTCTCAATACACAAAATATTGGCAGATGCATAAATGCGTCCAAACACCTGATCCCTGGGTGAAGGCGCTGAACGCTGCCCCTTGCCAGGCTTTGAAAACACGGCATTTTCCGCTGCTGAATACTACCGTAGGGAAACAAATTGCAAGAGCTGTACGCCAGCTGCCGACTCAAAGCCCCGCGTACCAGCCCCACGCCTTCCAAATACTTCTGAAGTCACTGAAAGGAACTGGGACAAGGGGCAGAAAAATAAGCAGTGTCCTCCAAAGCGATAGACATTTATCGTTTACCAGGTATCGTCCTAAAAATTCAGTAGGCGCGCTGAGGAACGGGATGGCCTCGGAGGGTGTTGTGGGTTTCTTGGGTGGTAGCAGTGAAGGTAAGAAAAAGAGCAACGAGGGAAGCTAAACTATTGCAAGTAGCTGTTGGGTTCGCAGAGCTGGAAGGCTGCCGCCTGCCCGTGTTATTCGGCACACAACACGTGGTCTTCAGGCTTCGCCGAAGTAATAGTAGGTTCGAAGGGATGTTGTTGTTCAAGGATAACCGTGCCAGACAGGCAGGTTAATAATAGACAGGGTCGTATTTCTGCCGCGCCAAGGGAAGAGYGTAAGCGCCGAGCAAAACAAGCCGTGGCAATTTGGAGAAACATTTATCGAAGCAGCACTGTGGAGGGGAAAAAATCCCGCGGGGAGCAGAGCCAAGATTATTTCCCACCCATCATCCCGTTCTGCCTTCTGCCTTTTGCTGAGCTGAAGGGGAGAGGACAAAGTTGCAGGACGAGTCYGGGTAACGCGAGCGAGACTGGCTCTGGCTTGCAGCCAGTTCCCTGCCAACGTGCAGACTGCGTGAACGCAGACGCCGTCCCAGGGCTCGGGCTGGATCCGGGGCTGGATTTTTCTTTCCTTCCCGAGGAATGTGGCGTCACAGTYTGCACCTGCAAAGCGCAGGTTCGGGCCACTGCACGGCCCAGGGCTACGGCAGTAGCGTTTCTATTCCTACAAGTTGTGATCCTCCATTAAACACCAGGGCTTTCGTTATTATTCTTTATTAATGCKTACCAAGGCACTTGTAAGGCTTCCTCCCAGTTTGGGACCCTGCTGTGGCACGCACATAGAGCAAGAAGAATATCAGGATCCCCAAAAATTGCACCCAAAGGGTATAGTGAGTCGTAAGAGATGGGTAAAGCTCAGGAGAAGGACCCTGGAGTTGCACCCATGGGTGTAAATCCCTTGGCTCTGTCACAGCGCCTCGTTGTCCTTCAAGGACCACAGATCTCCTCTGACCTCCCTCCACCAGCTCATCTAGCACTGACCAATCTTTCCCTATCACAAAGACCTGGCAGGATAATTTTACATGTTATTATCCCAGTGACCATAAGAAAAGCTGCCACAGTCCTTATTTCCCTTCTGGGTAACTCATTTTAAGCCAACAGAGGACACACATGGTTCCCTTTTCACTCACTAGTATTTTAGTGGTGATTTATTTCTATCCTGAGCTCCCCTTTGGAGTTTACATCCAAGAGCTGTTGGGCAAGACACATTCCTGAGACAAACTCTTGCAATTTTCCATTTTTATATGTATTTCAACAGGCCACTACAACTGTTGGAAGACAGCCCTTTGGCCAGAGGTGAAGTGAATAAGCCCTGATGCCAACGTGACTCTGAAAGACTGGTACAATAATACTGTAGGGAATTGAGAAAGAAAAAAGAAAAGAAAAACTCTTGCACTACTCTTGCACCTCTGGAGCGCTGATTTAAGCTCTGCACAGCTGACAGTGAACTGAAAGCAGCATCTTTTGCGAAACATGTTGTGGGCTGAGCCTAGCAGACGTGTCTCTCAGGCCAGAAAATGGATGTTGCAGCGGCATCCTCAGGAGCAAAAGGACAAACTGCTGCCTCAGCAAGGCCTGAACATCCTCCCACCCAGAAGGTCAGGCAAGAGTTGAAGCATTTTTGCTTAGGTGGTGATTGCTACTTGTCCTCCACGTGTGGGGAACCCCAAATGCTCATTGCTTTCAAAGGGCTTCTCCACGCTGGATCTCAAAGTGCTCATCAAAGGCACGTTCTTTGTATCTTCTCCAAATTACACAAGATGAAATTGGTATTGGAGAGGTTTGCAGGCCTGATCCTTTGCCCAGTAGTATGGTCAAATCTCCCCTCTAAGCACAGGGCCTGGCAAACATCCTTGCAAAGAATGTGGTTTACCTCCATGGGAGCTGGGACAAACCCATCTGGCTTATCTATAAAAACACAGAGAAATCTCTTGGCAAGTGTAGCTGCCTTAATACCTTGATGCGTAAGCAGCAAACCTAATGACACCTGGTTTGTTACAGATTTTTCTCTCTAGAACTTGACTATCCAAGTCAGGAGAACCAAAYGAAGCTCTGCTGGCAGCTGGCTACCTCCCACCTAACGGCTGTTAGGTTTTCTGATAATAAAATCTCTTAGGATTTTCTCTTTTCCACATTCCGTCTTAATTTTGTGACTCTTCCAGGAACGTGACCACTTCACGACCGCTGCCTTGCTGTCAAGCTGGGATGAAACGAGCCAGCAGGTTAAAAGTTACCGGACGGACACACTGACACAYGGGGATTAAAACAAACCTGTGTTTGTGTTGGAAGCGTGACTAAAATTCACTTGGGGGGCTCGGTTGGCTCCCCAGTCCTTCCTAGGCTGTGGGATGCTGCAAGACCGTGCGAGRGAAGGTCTAAATACAGCCTCAAATCCGGGCCGGAT
>NW_028185761.1:1383595-1454147 GCF_003343005.1 Rhea americana | reverse complement strand
GCGAGCCGCATCCAAGGGAGGGGGGAACTTGCCAAGGGCCGCGGAGGGAGGGGAGGGGGGCGGCGGGGCCCAGGCGTCCTGCCCGCCCTCCTCCTCCTCCTCCTCCTCCCTCTTCYTCCTCCTCCTTCTCCACCTCCCGGCGCTATATAGGGCCGCGCGGCCGGTACCTGCCCCACTCGCCGGAGCGGGGCTGCGGAGCCGGGCTCTGCCCCATGGCCCGGCCCGGGCGCTAGGTGCCCCGCCGCGATGAAGACCATCATCGCCGCCTACTCGGGGGTGCTGCGAGGTACCTGGGGGTGGGGGGACGCGAAGTGGCAGCTTCAGCGCCTGCTTTGCAAGGCGCAGGAGAGCGGCAAGAGCCTTCCTCTAAAAAAGCTCTGCTTCATTTATTTTTATTTCCTCTTCCCACCCCGGTTTGCTTCTGTTTGCATGTGCAGGGTTGCGATGTGGCGAGCATTTTCTTTTTTCCGGCATGTTTTGGGAAGTCGGGCTGGTTCGCTGGGGCTGGGGGGGCTGCTTGACCTAAGGGTGCCTGCAGGCTGGCGAAATGCAGCGGTGCATCCTGCGCTTCGCGGCAGSGGGAAGGAAAGCGTCATGGCTTTTTATCGGCACAGCGTGCACTGTTCGCAGCAGCGAGTCCTGCCTGGTTTTATAATGCTGTGGTCCTTATGCTGACATCAAAACCAGGAAAAAAAAGGGGGGGGGGAGGGGGAAAAGTATCTTGTTTCCTTCATAAAGGGAAGCTGAGGATTCACTTTGAAAAATGTGGGTTTTGTGCTGGAAAGTACAGCTGAAGCTCTGCTTTTTAGACCTTCTGCCTGGTGAGGCACTTCCCTGGTGAGAGGAGCAGGTTGGCTTTTAGCTGCCGACACCCTGTTATGGGCAGAGCTATTGAACGCTTCCTCCTACAGGCTGAAACATGCAGGTTAGGGCTGTAGTCCCCGGAGAGACAGTATGGGAAACCCCGAGCTGCAGCTGCTTTGCATGTTTGTAAATGCAGCGCTGGCAATTTAGCAGAAATAAATTCAGCAAGTGTAAATATTTTGYTTGCTAGAGCCTTGTATTCTTCCAGCAAGGATGCTCGTCTAGAGATGTGTCAGGAGGACTTGCAAACAGTGGAGGCTTTGCGTGAAAATGCACTTGGGCAACTACTTACCCTCTACCTCACAGAGGTCCTTGAGTGAGTGCTATGCCTGTGGTGCAAAAGACTTTGTGCCCCAAAAGAGCAAACAGGTAGTTCTTTGTCAGATGAAGAAACCTGTAAAATGGTTTGTTAATAAGCAAATCGTTATCAGAGCTAAGAGGACCTGAACCTGGTTAATGTATCCCCTGAGCTGCTGCTTTCTCCAGTCCTGCAGGTAGAGCTGCTGGTGGGTATCTCTGTTAGGAAAAGGTGGCATTTGCCAGTACTAGGGATCTTTGCCAGCTGGCCTGATTGTARGATCAGTCATGAACTTTTTGAAAGAGGTCCACAAGTTTCCTAYACTGAGCTCTGGCCCTTAGAGCAGTTTAGCATGTTCATACAATGTTTGAATTAGCAGCGTGCAAACTGTTCAGTCGAGAGTGAACTACAGACCAAGGATAGGCTAAATCATTCATGGGCCTATAAAATATGTAGGGCTGACCTGAGACCTCTGGCCACCCAGTCTGAGCTAGCATGTTAATGATGGATCTAGGACACGTGCATAATTCAAAATAGAGTGTGGTTTAGGGACAGTGATTGGCCTCATCTCTAGCTAATCCCGCTTAGCGCAAGCTATCTTAATTMTCTTCAGGTCAGTTTTCCTTTGAGGCACCTCATGGGGGTCCTCCAGTGATATTTGTGTTTYCTTATTCATTTCTGCGTGCCTTCTGCCTGCAGAGACAGAGGCATTGCCTTGGTAACTGCAGCATCTACCAACTGCATAGCTGAGCAGTGTGACCCCTCTTGAGGGGGCAAACTGCTCACAGCTCTGCAACCTGTCATGGGTAACAAAATGCAGGAACACCTTCAAAGCCTACCAGGAGTGAGGTGCTGGGCAGAGGACCTTTGAGTCATCCTGGCCTTTAGGGACAGATAAGTGGAACTTGCAGCTCAAAAGAAGAGGTGATGTGGTGCAGTAGTTAGCACACAGGACCTCAGGTTCTGCTTGGTTGCATCTCAGTTGGGTTGCAGATTTGTTGCAGCTGATCCAAACAGCTCTTTCTCAGCTGAGTTTACTGCCCTGCTGCTGTAGTTTTAGGGGATGGAACTACTAGATTGATGAAATGCCTTATAGTAATGTGGGGGTGGTGGTGAGAGGAACAGGACTACAAGCTGGACCTCTGAATAGATAACTTCCMTCAGAGTCTAGTGTTAGAATAAAGTCTAGTGGTTTTGCTCTGCCTCCATGAYAGTCTCTTCTGTGCATGCTGCCTTTGCAAAGGCCTGACTTCTGAGGGAGAAGACTTTGAATAGTCCATTTCATCATTCARTCTCCTTGCTTGCCTGCCATGTGGCTTTGTTGCAGTGTTTGTGCATAGGACAGTGTTCTGCATGTGGCCAAGCACAAAAGTCAGGTGATTCTTTCAAAAACCTGGGCTCTGGTGTCTGCCTCTCCACCCATCRCTGTGTGTATGCTGGAAAACTCTCTTGACCTCTTTGCTGTGGCTGGACTATAGCTACAAGCTCTAGAGCAATACCGAACATCAGCAGTGTGGAACAAAACTATAGAGTACTTTGGGACGAGGAAGGAAGTGGATGAGCAAACTAGGCAACTTCATTCAGCTTCACCTTGGATTCAGTCTTATATGTAGCACCTAGAATTCAGCCTCCTGCCTTGGGGGGGGGGGGGGAAGAGGATGGCTGACCTGTTGCMCTCTTGAGTATGGCATCACTGCTACCCATGTTGCAGGGTGCCCTCTTGACAAAACTGTTCAGGACATGAGATATGGACTTCCTTTGGACTGAGCTCTTCCACTTCTTCCCCTAGGCACAGGTGTAGTAGAATGGTCCTTGCCTATATTGGCACTCTGTGCCAATATGAGACCTTGCCGTTGTGTTTAGGATCTCCAGGAACAGCTGGAACTGGTTATTAGGCTCAGAGCTGCCTGAACCACAGTGAATGAATCTAAAATTGCTGGCTGGTCTGGGATGTCTGGGTGGGTGAGTTAATGCTCATGGGTTACCTAACTGTACTCTGCATACAGCTGTGACTGTGAAGACAGAAGGTTTGAGTTCAGCGCTGCTAGTAGACAGACTTGCAATGGGCTAAACATCACAGAGGATGAACTTGTGCAAAATCCCACTTCTTTCTAATGGGGCTGCTATCACATACCCCTGTTAACTACGCTGTTGACCTCCAGTCAGAGATATTCTTTACTGCAGATAATACAGGATTATTATGCAGTCTCCTGGGGCATAAGCAGAATGTCATACTGCTGTACACAGGGCAGTATAACTATATGCCCACCATCACTGCTAATTTGCTCTTTTGTAGCTAATGGTTCACTATCTAATACCCAAACAAAGCTGAAAATGGAGTGAGCTTGTGTACTGGAGTTGGAGCATCTGAGGAAGCCTAGACATAGAATAACTTACTTGTTTTACAGATATCACACATTTAATATAGTAGTTTGTTCTGCAGAMTCCTTCTCTTGAATAGGTTGCTGAGTCCTCAGAACTATATTAGTAGAACTAGTATTGGTCTGTTTATCTAATATAGTTTGGCTGTCATATCAAAAATCATCTTCGCTTTCAAAGATGTGGCTTGGCACATTCATCTGCACTTTGTACTCTAGAGGGGCTCAGCTGTATTAAAGAATCAAATTTGTTTTTCATCTAAATAAGCTGTGCAATGCAATGTAATTCTTGGCTAAGAGTAAATGTGCTAATTGTCATGGTAAGGTAGCAGATGAAGTTTGGCTTTAACAAGCTTTAACAAGCTTTCAGTGTATTTTAATTACCTCTAGCACTTRCACTTCCTCACAGCAAACTCTTTGGCTGTTGCTTAATTAGATGCTGTGACCTGAGCCTTTTGTTGCCCAATCTGAAGTCCTGTTTATTTCCTCTCTTAGGATGTTTAGGTCTGCCTCCCTGCCTAGATAAATCATGGTGTCTAATCACTTCATCTGAAATAAATTGTGCTGGTTGTGCACCATGACCTGTTCCTAGCTGTGTCCATACTGCATGCATGAGTCAGATAATTTGATCAATTATTTCAGTGACTTAGGACCTCCATAAGAATCTCCTGCACCTGATTCTCATGGAATGCTGGTATTAAATGGCAAAAGTACACTAAGCTCATCACCAGGTGGGAGGCAGCTGGCTAAGATCACTGAGCTTCCCTGGAAGGCTGAGTATGGCTGCTACACCTGGGCAGCAGTGAGGTCTACTCTGGAGTGTCACTTTTTGGCCATCTAACCAAGTAGCATCATTGGAGCCATCCATGGTGTGCTGCAGGGAGCATCTTAACTGCTGTGTTTAGACCTGCAGCAGAGCCTGTTGCTTCACAGCTGGTCTGAAGAAGCCTTTAGGAAGCATTTGGTCCTACAAGTGCTGCTYTTCACCCTTGGCACTATCAGAAGCTCTGCTGGTTGCAGGCTTGGTATGAGAGACCTTACCACAAGGTAAGGAGAAGGGGATATTAGTATGACATTATCCTTGCCATAGTGCATTTGAGTGCTAGGTGAATAATGGTTCTCCCATTTTGGCTAGCTCTAGTTCAGCACTCAAGAACATAAGCCATCATGTGAGTTGAGGAGTTCAGTGTCTCCTATTAGACTACAAAAACTGTTGCTAGGATCTCTATTGCATAGATGTGTGATGCTAAGAATGTGACTCCAGATGGCTAGGTTGTCCCATTCTGGAACATGTGACCATAACAGCAGCTGGCAAACACTCCAGAGCTTGGGCAGGGTGGGCCAGGACACAAGCAACTGTTGCCATCACCAGTAGAAGATGGGTGATTGTGTTTCTCCAGGATTAAACGTCAGCCCTTGGGAAGAGTCTGATAAAAATGGACACCAAAGGCCTGGGTAGTCGGTATCCTTCTGCCTTGACAAGTTGATTATGGGTATGTCTAACAGGCCTTATTTAAACTTGGCTATTAGGCTAATAGGTTTTCCCCAGAATTAGACGTTGACTCTCCTATGCTTAACTCTGAGGTTTTTAACAGATGACTAACGCTTAGTGTAGACCAAAAGTTGAACTCTGAAAAGGAAGGGGGTTCCTTTAATAACAAGAACTCAAATACTAGTGTTGAATTATTCTACTGTGGCTAAGTCCTGGAAACACAAGTCTACTAACCTGCAAGCTCTTCTACCTCATGTTACCAGTAACCAGCCAAGTTCTCCACAGCATAGTGTCTTTCCCAAGTTCATCTTGGCTGCCACAGCTGAAGGGGAAACAGGTGGCAAGGCCTTCATGAGGGCTGAATACACAGGATGTTAATTGTCTGATATAGCGAAAAGCAAACTCAGAACAGGCTGGGAACCTCTTAATTCCTTACTAAGGCATAAATGTTAATGTTAGCCTATGGTATCTACTGGCTTTTTTGGTATTGGCACTACTTGACTAAGGCCAGATGTCAGGCAACCTGTCCAGCCACCATTTCAAACTATGAATTAGAGATGTAGACTTCAGTTTACCAATTAAGATTGGTCACTGTAATGAAATGTTGTATCCTTCACCAAAACCTGGTCTGTCTGGGGTACTTAATGAACTCCTGCCTACCCAGCTCCTTGTTGGAAAAGTTCACTTTGCCTTCTTGGAAGCAGGCTGGCCAAACCTCATCAGACTTACAAAGCTACAAATCATAGAATCTGTAAGGCTGGAAGGAACCTCTGGAGATCAGCTAGTTCAACCCCTGTGCTCAGCAGGGGCACCTAGAGCATGGTAGACAGGGCTGCATCCAGGCAGGCCTTGAAGATCTCCACAGAAGAAGACTCCACCACCTCTCTGGGCAACCTGGTCCAGGGCTCTGTCACTCTCACAGGGAAGAAATTCCYCCTCACGGTCAGGCAGAACTTCCCGTGCTTCAATTTCTGCCCATTGCCTCTTGTCCTGTTACATGGGACAACTGAAAAGAAGTTGTCCCCGTCCCCTTGATACCCTCCCTTCAGGTACTTGTACACATTGAGAAGATCCCCCCTCACTCTTCTCTTCCCCAGGCTRAACAGGCCCAGMTCTCGCAGCYGTTCCTCACAGGGCAGGTGCTCCAGCCCGCGGATCATCTTTGTAGCCCTACGCTGGACTCTCTCCAGTAGCTCCATGTCTCTGTTGTCCTGGGGAGCCCAGAACTGGACACAGGACTYGAGATGAGGCCTCACCAGGGCTGAGTAGAGGGGCAGGATCACCTCCCTCCACCTGCTGGCAACACTCTTCCTAATGCACCCCAGGAGACCATTGGCTTTCTTGGCCACAAGGGCACATTGGTGGCTTGTAGTCAACTTGTCATCCAGCAGCACTCCCAGGTGCACTTTAAAGAGAAAGGTGTTGGTGGCAGTGTCCCTCACCTAATCCGGAGAAGAAAACAGTTTTCCCAGTTCCTGAGATGGAACTCTAGAGATGCAGCAGTGAAGCTTGCTTGATGCTGAGGTCAGTGGAAGCATAAGTTAACATAGGGCTCTGGCTGTGCTTGGGTGAGCTGGCTCTAAAACTGAGCTGAAGCTTGCTGTGTATCTCACTTCTGATTCCCTTTACTAGCAGAAATGACTGGGAAGGCATGTAGTTGTCAGCCCTAGCTTGAAACCATGTAACTTGTGCTCAAAAGGCACTGTACTTCCATCTGACTTTCCAGTTGATACTGTAGCTAGTACTGCTAGAGGAAATTCCTCATTTTGCTAGAAGTCTAGACTAACAGAGATCTCTATGCACAGTGACAAGGAAGGGGCTGGCTAGGTTGTCATCACTTCTCTGGCTGAACATCACCCAAGAAAGACAGAGAAGTCACTGCAGGAGACAGTTGGCTCCCTCAAATGTGAGGGTGCTGTATTGGTTACAAAGCTTTCAAGGTTGCTTTCCTGAAGACTTGATGCACTAATGTGCTTTTTCATCAAGATGCATGAAGGACATCATCTGAGTAGGAAGAGCAACTTCAAACCTGTCAATGACAGGGCTACATGATTGGATCAGAAAAATTGTCCTGTGCTAATGCAGTTGTTGCCCTGATTGTATATGTGGGAAGTTGTGAGAGGAAGCAGGATGAATTTCTTGCTGTTTGGTTGAGTAAGGCTGTGCATTGCAGCTGTAGGGACTGAGAATTAGCAGGAGCCTTGACCTGGAGGGAGAAGGGCAGCTCTGCAGACCAGCATGAAGTGGGACTTGGACCTGCGCAGTACAACTCTGCCACATGACCTTGGCCACTAACTGCCACCTTGCACTGCCCTGTCTAATCTAACTGTCCCCCTCAAAAACTATCTGGTAAAAAAAAAAAAAAATCAGTCCTGACCTCAATTCTCACCCTTATCCTAAGAAGAGGTGCTGTATCTCCTCAGTTCATGGAGGTACCATGTGTAGGCTTAAGTATGTTGTTAGTGTTGACAAGATGTGCCATCACTAGCGAGGACTGAACCCATTCATCAAATAGCTCTATAGCAAGATCATGTCCCTTCTAATAACAGGCTAACCCTTAAACAGAAAGGGAAATATGTAAATACACCTTCTGGCTCTTCATAGGCCAGCAGCTTGATTTGCATTTTAGCCAGAAATTATAGTACTCATGAAACAAAGTAATGAAGAGAAACGAAATAAAACCTACTCGCAAATGCTTCTTCCTGTAGGTTGTCTGGCATATTGGCAAATGCTACGGTGGGTGGTTACTCATATAGAAATCTAGTCTTTCAGTTCAGTTTGTTACTCAGGTTTTCCCATTTGAATAGCTTTAGCCTTCTAAAATAGTGGCTTTCAACTACTTCCACTCTATGTACTGCTTTAGAAATATCGTGCTTTCCTTACCCTTTGAACTGTGCATCCCAGGGGTCTTAAGACGTTGCTCAATCTGCCTTTGAGATGTTCTGTGCAATCTGGAGTACAACACTTCCCTTGAACACATAYATAGGAGTTGTGCAACAAGCTTAGTGAAGGGCAGATGAGTAAGCTTAGACCACAGCCTGGTGCATGTTTGCTGGTCGCTTGGGACCTTGTCTATTCATGGTGAAACCATGGGTTTTCCTCTTATCAAAGACTATTTCCAGGAAGTGACAGTTTGAAACAGGAGTATGTGTTAGGACTGGCTCTACTGTGCAAGAGTGACTGGCTTTTACGGGAGCTACAGGGTGTCCTCAGTGCTCAGTTAAAAGAAGTCTTAGTTGTGTGACCTGAACAATGTTCCCTGCACTTCTTTGGTAACGTGAATCAGAGGGTGGCTTAGCCGTGAACTCAGGTTACTCAGTACCCCTAATGCAACTGGATGTTTGCAGACTGAAGTGCTTCTCCTTCCAGGATGCTTGAACTCCCTAGCTAGCTTTGGATAAGTCTTGCTCTAAAAGCAAGCTGCATGCACATTGATTTAAAAATCCTGTTTGAAAGTCTATTGTGCAAGCTTAATTCACCTGTAAAGGCAGCATCTGCACTCACTCCCTAAGTGTAACTTGACTATTTTGTCCTTAGGTACAGGTTCAAGCATTCTCTCTGCTCTGCAGGATTTGTTCTGGCTATCGAAATCTAAAGTAGAGAAACAACTCCAGATCATCTCTGTGCTGCAATGGGTTCTCACTTTCCTCATCATGGGTAAGTAAAACTTTGGTTTGAAAGAAAGCTTTCCTGCCTTAAAATTCCCCTAGAATTTTAATGCAAAAATGTTAACTCTGGAAAACAGCACCTATGTAAAAGCTAATTATTGTACATGAATGGCAATAGGGTATCTCCTCAAGGGTATGGATATTGTAAAGCACACTTACATGACTTACATGGTTTGATATCTTAGTAAGAAATTATTTTACTTGGATCTGGACAATCATAGAAGTTATGGGATGACCTACTGCTGTTCACTTTCTGTCTGTGTTGTGTTCCAYCATACTGCCAAGTCTGACTGAAGCATTGGGAAGTCTCTGATCTGACTCTTTAATATGAATGTTCAGGGAAGAAATTTCTTGGAAGCAGCTAGTAACTAATGCAACTTACCTCAACAGTAGGGCCTTCTTGACTTGGTGTCCTTCCCCCCCCCCCCCCCCCCCCCCCCCCCCCCGCCAAGAGGCACCAGAGACAGGCATATGAAGTRTTTTGGTGTAAACCTAGTAAAACAGCAGATATTGTTCATCTCCAGGCACTGCYTTCATATGAAGCTTCATGCTTTTCTGTTCAATGGTATCATAATTAAAAATTTAAAAATCATAATTAAACAGGACAAGCATGCTGAYTGCAGTCAAAATCAAGCAAGTCTTTTCCTTTCCAATTTATTTTGTGCTAAAACAGAAATATCACTTGTGGGTGGGATCTCTAGCAAMTTGATAGGACTGCTGGTGTGATGCCGCAGATGCATGTTATTGAGGAAGAAACCCCCATGGTGCTAGTCACTGCAAGTCTTGGTGCTGATGAAGTGTTACTTGCCTGGTGAGACAGCTCTCCTACCTGGAGAAACCACAGAGAGGGGGTACAGGTACTGGGAAGATTTGGAGGAAGCTGTCTCAGTTCTACATAAGAACTCTTAGCTAAATCCAGTTTAATTGAAGATTAATGACATCACGTTGAGATGATGACTTAAGTATGGAAGGGTCAAAAGGCAAAGGGTTCTTAATGCCAGTGTAAATGTCCTCTGCAGATCAAAATCTGATACCATCGTGTTTTTCTTGGACTTATCCAGGTGTTGCTTGCACTTTAATCCTCATGTACATACTGTGCACAGACTGCTGGGTGATTGCTGCTCTATATTTAGCCTGGCTGGTATTTGACTGGAATACACCAAAGAAAGGTAAATGTTCTGGACCAGATCATTGCTTTTTAAGTGTCCCTACATTTGGATAAAGAGGTACTTACTTGTAATGGGAAACTTCCCATCTCAGTGGGACTCCTTGGCTGAATCGAGAGCATCATTCAGTGAAGCAGACAAATGTCAGCCCTAGGCACAAGGAGTGCCTGCAGATCCTACTGAAACTGAGGGCAAGGCAAGATGACATTTATGGTATCTTGCCATTGCTGGTCTGTAGCAATGGATTTGTACAGCCTAGGGTCTGTCTTGACCATCCTTCMCCTAAGGACAAATCTAGTGTTAACATTGAGCTGTTGCTAGCTTGAACTGTACCCTACCACAACAGGACACTGAGCCTGACTCCCAGCCTGAATTTGTAGTCAGGCCTTGCACAGTTGGTCCAAGTACTTTGAAGTGCTGAGCACTGAAAGCTTAACCTGATCTCAGCARAAGATGTAGGTGCCCCATTCCCTTGGAGTGGAATTGTTGACTTCTCTCGAGTAGTAAGATGGCAGCCTATCTGATCTGAAGTCCTCTGGGCTCCTTGGCAAGCACCTGTGTGGAAATAGCTTTTAGAATGTGATTTTTTTTCCTCTCTTCAGGTGGTAGAAGATCCCAGTGGGTCAGAAACTGGGCTATATGGAGATATTTCAGAGACTATTTTCCAATAAGGGTAAGTAACAGTTTATGTAGTGGGACTAACTGTTTTGGAAACTGATCTGTAATAGCTCCTGTGGACATGATTTTGGACTATTCTGCCCACAGTACTGAACTGTAAGCAAGACAGTTATTTAGCATTAGCAACTACCCCTGTTTGGAGTCATCGTGGTTGTGAAACCTGAAATGCATCATTGACGATGGTAGTATTGTCACTAGCAAAAAAATGCTGCTTTTGAGCAAAAAATGCTGTTTCCTCAGACTTCCTGAGGCAATCTGCCCTGTTGACATCTCCAGCTAGAACATGCTGAAGCAGTCTAGCCCTGCCTCTGTTCTGCTCCTGTAAATGTAGCTCAACTTTGGCCAGGCTTCTAGCTATTCCCACAGGACAGCAAGGTAATGGGATAGTAGGAACCTAGTGCACTGAAAGCCCCATGACTTCCTAGGGAATGGTGAAATAACTATTAAGTTTAACTACATGAGGGAGTTTCCAGCACTGGCAATAGGACTGGTTTTAATTATTTAGTTGAATAAGCTAAATTTCCCCCTTTAATTATAATGTGTTGAGGACAAGACTCCCATGGCACGTGGCTACCAGGCTGCACGAGGGAATGCAGAACTAGCTGAAGGACTTGGAAGGGAGCAGAGGGCAAATTCAGCTGGGAGGGAGCTCAAATCCTCTTTGGAAGGACACCCAGATGAAGGGACCATTATATAAGACATGAGAGCTGGTGGCAGTTTTTCCTTCCTAAGGGGAGAGTAGGACCTCAGAATAGCTTTTAATAGGCTACCTTAGGACAGACTAGTTTAATTTCAGAAGGAAGCCAAGAATCCAGTTTCAGAAGGAAGCCAGAACAGTACAAGCAAGGCTCTTCCTTTCCAAGGTTGTTTACCCTCTCAGGGTGAAGGTGGTGAACAAATCTTGTCACATGCTTGCTGCTGTTAATGATGCTGGCAATTCTTGGTAAGTGTAGGCATATGTGGAAAAATATTACAGCTACACAGGCTACCAAAGGCTGGTCAGTTCAGGTCTCGAAGCTAACGGAGAGAAGAGCGTGCTCTGGGGTTAAGGATAGGCCTTAAATGATTTGTTTGCTAGCATCAAGTCCTCAGTACTGGAACAAATTCTGTCTTCCTGATACTGCTGAAGGTTAAAATGGAACGATTTCACTTAGACTTGATACAGAAGGGTCACCGGTATCAATGCTCCTTTGATGGCATATTTAACACATCTATGGAAACATGCTCTTCACCAGCCATGCAGGTCAGATCCGTTCCAGGTGTTACAGAACTCTGCCAAGCAATTGGTTGTTTAAAGTAGGTTTAGAAATGAGGCTGGGGTAGATAAACTGAACTTCTGTTATTTTAAGTAAATACTTACTAGTACATGTGATGCATTTGCAAGAGCTGCTTTTGCTTGTAATTGCTTTGTCACTACGGGATAGAGTTGCCCAAAGTTTGTAGAGCCCACTGGTAAATGGGATGCAAAGGATATGACGGCTGACCACTGGAGCACCACTCCTGTATCTATGGAGAGATAGCCAGCTGGCTGCATGTTTGTTAAAACCTGCAACGGGGAGCAGAAGGCTGGGAGGTGCCAGAAGCTGTCTGTAATCACGGAGCTGCTCTTGCTGGATGAAGCATGAGGATGTGGGGAGTGGTACCAATATCCAGAACTACATGAACTTGTGAAGGGTGGTGGAATCCCTTGGGTGAGAAACTACTAACGTGATCAGGCTTGGGAGGCACTGGTCTAGAGACAACTGTTTGTTAAATCTTCTGTCTGCAAAATTCACCTTGCCTGCATTCTGAACAGTCTTGTGTAAGAGCTCGTAAGGGCTTGGTGCCTCATCCTGGCTAATGGTTTGCTAGCAGGGTTATCTGCAGCACCTTGTCCTGTGCCATTTGTAATACTGAACTTCAAAGTAACGCTAAACTTGGCTTTCGCAAACTGCATGTACAGCTATGTTAGCGGCAAACATATCAACAGAGGTACCGTTTGCATTGGGACTATTAGCCCAGATCTTATTCCTGTTCCAGGAAATAAGTGGGAAGCAGCTTTGCAGAATGCAGGAGTAGGAAGCCCATGTCCAGTGAGGGGCAGAAGCACTGGCACTGCAAGCTGTATTTAGGAGGGGATGCTTCTTGGCACGTTCTTCAGTGGCTGACTTACTCTGAAGGCCAAGGCTTACTCCCAGCAAGCTGGAGAGCTCAGAACTTGGATGTAGCCAGGACCTGGCAGAACTGAAATATCACCAGTATCAGCCTCCTGATAGGTTGATGTTACCTCCAGTAAGGTCTAACCTCTCACTGGCACGAGCACAGGGCTGTATTGATTCCACCCCACTGCTGTGGAGGCAGGCCAAGTCTTGGCCAGCCTCCTAGGCATAGCCTCTTAATCTGAGGATGTAATGTGGGGAGTGCTGCAATCTAAAGGTCTTCAGGTGAAGAAATCAGCATCTGAGCATGTGAACACTGCTACTGCTTATCTCCAGCAGGCAACAGCACTTCAGATAGCAATGACTACAGACCTTTGGTTAACTGGTGATGTAAGGCAGTGTGCATGTGTCAGATGTATGCAGTGAGGTTTTTTTATTATTATTTCTTCTCCTGCTGAAGATTGGTTGCTGGCTCTCCAGAGTAGAAACAGTTGCAAGAAAGTGACTGCATTACAATATTTGTCTTGCACTCTGGCTTGGCTGGCTTCCTGGAAAAGCCTTTCCTTAAGCTATTGTTATAGATGATTTACAGAATAAAAATGGAGGTTTCTGCTTACAATGTGGTAATGCGGTGGACTGCTAACACAGAGCCTGAAGGAGTTTCCAGGTGCTGGTGTGCATTGCTGGAAGAAGGTGAGAGTAGATTTTCCCTAGTGCAGCTGGATGTGATGTAGCTGGCTGCACTTGTTCAGTTGTTCTACAGGCTTGTACGCAGGCTACTGTAGCCTTGATCCTGCATGTTTCTGCAGTCACTGGTTTGTTCAGCATGTACATAGGCCAAAAAGATCATGAACACTTTTAGACACTTTATTTTGATCCTGTTCTTTGGTGGCTCCTGGTGATGAAAAGCAGYGTCTTCACAGTTCCTCCTCTTCACACTTGAATGTGCTGTTTACTCCTCCTGTGTATACAAACAAAGCTGGCAATTCCTGTTTGCTGGGTGTGCTTGGCACTCAAATATTAACTCTAGCTGTTTTACATTAATTGACCTGCTTTATTGCTTCTGCAGCCAGTTTGCATCTGTTTAAAGAAATCTGCCTGTTTTTATGACTAGAATAGATGGATGGACCTTTGCACCTGCTACTGAAATGGGTTCCATCTCAGACAGCTCAYGGGAGCTGGGAAAAGGTATGTTAGTGCAGTGAGGTCCAGGTTCAGTTTCAGCACTATTATCTGGTTGTGTGCAAGAAGGACTTGCTGCTGCTGTATCTCTTCATGGGAGCATCAGGATTTCAGGGAGCTGATGTCTGTGGGTCTGGAGAAAACTTTGAAGGAGGAAGAAAAAACCTGTTGGAGGAAGAAAAAACCTGTTGAAAGTTTAGAACAGTTACAGTCATCAAATGATAGCTATAGCAACTCTTTAGCCCAACCTGATAAGGCAACCTCTTCTGCTCCTGGAGACACAGCAGCTCAGTGTTGCTTGCCAAGTGGCAACCTCTATTCACTTGAAAGCAAGGTGCAAGAAAACTATTAATGGGTGATCAACCTCCTAAGGCAAACTTCAGTCTTGTGTGTTGGGCTTGAGCCTAGGAGTAGGTACTTAAGGCCCTTAATTCCTAGCTCTTGTAGAATAAACTTGGAACTGTTAAGGCAGCCTGTCTCCAGTGATGGCAGCTTGGACCCTGAGTTTATGGATTAGTGGACCTGAGCACCATTTGCAGATACTGCACAGCAAACTTGTCTGGTGCCTAGAAATCCYTGGTTGCCCTGGCTTGAATTAGGTGGAGGAAGACTTGCTTCCCAGAATATGGGCTGTCTATAGTACAGGTGATGGGTTCGCAGAAGGTGACTGTCATGGCATAATCTGCCGAGAGCATTGTCAAGGGACAAACTGCTGGGAGTGGGAGAGAAGCATCTGTCTAAATGCTAGACTGACTCTCAGGCCTATGAATCCCTGTTGTGAGTTGTGGTTGCTTAGAAAAGGCTTTCAAGAAGTTAAATCTGCTTGAAGCTACTTTCAAGAAGTTAAATCTGCTTGAAGCTACTTTCACATCTCAGAGGGAAAAACAGATACGGCCTCTTTTGTATCAGCTGAGTCTCACTGAGTGTCTGGTGCTTGCTAATGTTGTTCTGATGGCTTCCTTCGGAGGTAGTCCTGTTTGTGATGTTCTGGGTGGGCTATGCAGGTCCTGGCTCCCTGTGCACCCCTGACTGCTTGGGCAGTTGGGATGGGTGGGTATCAGCATGTAGGGGAAGTGTAACCTTACATCTCTGCAGCAGGAGGTCTTGGAAGGTGACCACGGAAAATAAGGCTGTAGCTTGGCCCGGGTTCATACAAGGCATTCAAGCAATGGGCTCCACATAGGAAGTGGGTGACCTTGCATGTGATTGAGGGGCTGGAGCTGGATGCTTGCCATGGCTGGCAACAGGAGAACAGCATGTCTTCTGTACAGCTGCTCTTGGAGCAGAAATGCATGGTTTTGAGCTCAGCTCACAAGAACCTGGTGCTCCAGAGCAGCAAGGACAAACACCTTATTTCAGCCAGCTTCTTTTTAAAGCAACAGAGCTTGGTGTAGGTGAAGGATCAGGCTCAAAGCCCATAAGCCTCCACCCTGCTCTGAGAGCTGCTCTAAAGAAAAATCTCTGCCAGGCGCAACACTGATTCAACTGAGCCATATGTCTGTAGCCACTGAGGCTGCAGTTTCTCCTACCACTAAACAAGAGCTGMCAGACTGAGGGGAAAATTACTTATTGTACCATTGCTCTCTTTCCACTTGGTCTTTCCTGCAGAATGGTTTACAGTTGTCATCCGGGAGCTGTTTGTCCTAACTGGTCAACCAGAGCAAGAGCTTTTTCACCCTGGGGCTGGAAGGCAAAGTCATCTGCTGTTAACTGGGCAAAACAGGGAAGAGGGAGAAAGGATGGCTCAGTGCTGTGATACAGGCCATGGGGCTCTGCAGAGAGCTGCTGTGGCAGCTGCAGTCACAAGCATCTTCACACACTTCCTGAAGCCCCATGTGACTTCAAAGCTGCAGGAAAATACAGGGAGGAGCAGTCAGCTTGTTTAATGTGCTGCTGTGTCATGCCTATACTGCAGCCGGTCTCTGAAATAAATACAGCTGCTGCAGTCTGGCCTACGGGCAGTGGTGGGAGGGCAGAGARGGGAGAAGCAAATTCCTGGGTGCTCTGCTTCAGCATGTTGCAATTGGTTTTATTAAACCATGCTACAAGTAGCTGAAACCAGAGTTGCTTGCTACTGCCAAAGTATTCTTTGGCCAAGATGGTGGGGTATGTAATACTGATGTGACATCTTGGAAAGCTGCATGTCTTCCTATGTGAGCTGACACAGATCACGACCTCTTAATAAGCACTTTAGGGGCTGGGGGGTACAGCTATTTTGCATCTAATGATGGTGCAGCTGTTGATCTGATAACTGCTGGAGTATTACATCTATTGGCAAGAACTGGTATTAATGACATGTCATTTAAAAAAACAGATCTTTGCTTCTGCATTGACTGAAGAAATGCTGCTGTGAGGCTAGTCGGTGGTTTATTTCTCTGCTGGGCTTTAAAGTGCAAGATGAGGCATCAGYCCTGTTGTAGACTTACTGAGGGACTGAACTTCCCTGCTGCCTGGGCAAGATGCTGTGATGCGTGGGATACTGCTGTTACAATGTTGTTTTAAAAAGAGCTGGCCCTGGTAAAAGCAGGGCATGTGGAAAAAATGGGTGAGCTGGCTAGGAACTGCACAGCCTCCCATCAGTATGGTCACTGCTCCTGAAGCAAGGCCTGCAGAAATCCAAGCACTGCTATGGATGGCTTGAGGCATTCTGCTGGTCTTCTGAGAGAGGCCAGGCAGAGCAAAACGTTCTGGAAGGCAGGCCAGTTTCTGATGGTGAGAACTGTATCTGGCAAATTTGTTGCCAAAGCCAGCCCTCAGTTCCCCCCCTTGGATGGTGGCCTGCAGGTAGCCAGTTAGCTGTTGGGTCTGTTTTCAGGTATTAAGCTTGATCCTGTTACAGGACACTGAATTCCTCTCCTGCWAGAGTTTGAGCTACTAATATACTGAGACAGGCATTGCTGTGGTTAGAGAACCATGAAGAACTTGGTCTGGGCAAGAGGYTTGCAGGAAAACCCTTGAGAGCAGAATAGGGAAACAAAAGACAGACTGCTGAAACCCAAAACCTGTTCCTGCTTGGCTGTCACAGTCATCTTGACATCTAAGATCAGTCTGTGTTCTATTCCCCCTTGTTTTTAGGAGCTAAAACCTAAGTGGTAGCTTTTACTGCAACTTCTGAAATCTAAGGTAGCCCATACTCGTAGCCCTTCTCTTGTTTTTCCTCCCTGGTGGGAAGAGAGACCACAGCAGTAGAATTGTCCTGGGGACTTGAGGATTTGCTCTGCTCTCCTCTGGTTCTAGTCATTACCTGAAAATGTCTGCCTGCCTGTGAGCTCACTCCATCTTTCTTTCCTAGCTGGTTAAGACTCACAACCTGCTGACCACCAGGAATTACATTTTTGGGTACCATCCACATGGAATCATGGGCTTGGGTGCCTTCTGCAACTTTAGCACAGAGGCCACAGGAGTCAGCCAGAAATTCCCTGGGATCCGACCATACCTTGCTACACTGGCTGGGAACTTCAGGATGCCCATTTTGAGGGACTATTTAATGTCTGGCGGTAAGTGCAAAGGCACTTTGCTTCTCCTCTCCATGCCCTTTTTTCTGAGCTGTCTCCCCTCTTTGAAGTCAAAAATTGGCAGAAGCCCTCAAAACCACTTCTCCCCGGTAACATCTGGCAAATATTGCTCTCAACACTTATTCATTTCCTGTGACAACTGCGGTTTACTTGAGCTGCAGAGACCACTGCTCTTCTGCATTCGTCCTTTACTCGAGGACACTCTTATCCAAAGACATATTAAGGATATCTGGCTAGTGTGGTAGCAGATGAAGATGCAGATGCAAAGCAAGTCCTAATTCACATTGGGAGGTGCTGGTAAGCAAAGAAGTCTCCCTAGATGAAGGGGTAAGGTTCTTTAGCCTCTGAAACTTTAATAGCATGGCTACCTCTGCTCCTGGGTCTTGTTATTCTGATTTGCCATATAGCTAGGCTTTATCCTAGTGGCAGGAGATGGAGTGAGCCTGTCCCTTCCCTCCAGCACAATGGTTATGTSCTCCTTTATCTGGCAAACATATGAGGACTTTTTTTTTCCTCTGGGACAATCTGGACAGCTGCAGCCTCACAGTGATGATGCTGACCGTGGTTTGGCTCCTGGCTGTGCTTGCCCACCTTGCACTGCTTGCCCTCCCTTAGCTGGCCGCAGTTTGCCACTTGCCAGAAGCGAAGAGCTTAGGATATTGCAGGGTTTCGGCGTGACCGCTGTGTAGCACTGTGCTTGCTGCTCCCAGAGCAGACTCGCCACCAAATGACTTTAAAGCAGGCATTTTATTACAGCCTTATGGCTGAATCTAAATGCCTAGCTGGGGAGAGGACAGGAGYAGCTGTACTTGGCTCTGACTTACCTGGGAAACAGTGAAATCCAGACTACTGCTGAAATTTAATTGGAGGAGTGAGGAAAACTACCTAGATCAGATGCAGAAAAGGTCTGTCTCTGCCCAAGAACCCCACAAGAGTAGGGCTAGTGTCTGAAATGAGCTGTTATCCTTCTGCATCAGACAAAAATTGCTATTTAAAGTCTGGTTTCCTACCAGTCTGAGAATCCTGCAGGACAGCAGTGCACAAGAAGTTGAAATCTGCTGTCCAGGCAGCAGTGCTTCTCMACTTGGTTCGTGTGTTGCTGAAGTCAAAGCAGCATCAGCTTTTTTTTATTAAGATAGCAGGGGAAGTCACACTTAATCTGTACAAAATCGCTGGTAGAAAAATCATGTGGCTGTCTAAAAYGAGCTCTCCTTTTTTGAAGGAAGGTGAGTGTAGACATCAGCAACATCACTGCTAACAGGCCTAGCTTGGCTGTCCCAGACACATACAGTTAAATCAGCAGGAAATTCTGCYTCCTCTGTACTTGTAAGCAAGCAAGACTGGGTGTGATCTCCTGGGCAAAGCTAACTTTATGAAAGGATCGTTCCTCTTCRCTTTTCTTATACCAGAGCCTAAGAGTGCCACTGCAATGATTTTTAACATCACTTTGGAAGTGCTAATAGCTCCCYGAATCCTTGAGACTTGTGGATGAATCATTCAAGTGAAACTCTAGTAAATACTACATCTGATGCATGTACTGAATCTGCATGTGGCAAACTTGTTTTCTTATAGCCTACTAGAGATGTAAGCTACAACTGGGATCCTCTGAGGATCAGGGAGATGACCAGAAAAATCCTGTATACTGTAAATGTGCTCAAAAGCCCCAACAGCCACTTGTCTGCCTGCCTTGTTGCATTTTCTGGAGGAGAGATTTTGAAGCTCACTGTCATGAGCAGCAGTAATCTTGCCCAGCTAACAAGTGTGAAATAGCTGGGAACAAATCCGTGGGTCTGTTGGCAAGGGCCGCATAGTTGAAATGCGCTTTGGGGAGAATGTAGGAGGAGAACTACTGAGGAGCAAGCAAGCCTTTTGAAGGAAATGTGGTCGGGGAGAATTGTAGCTGTGTTCAAAGGAATGGGTTTKGGATTTATTTTCCTTCAAAAGCTTAACTCTAGAATTAAAGCTGCTCCCCTGTGGCTCAGAACTGGGACTAGGTGTGACTTCAGTGTCTAGTGTTTCAAGGTATGTGTGAAGGGCTTATACTTGTACTGTGCAATTCCATGTGGCCCATTCATCATTCAGTTCTTGGTTCAAGTGATGACTACCATGAGACCTGCAGAATCAGCTTCTAAAATTAAGCTGGGTAGTGTTGCCCCTCCTGGTGCTCTGATTTCAAGTATTCAACACAGCTCAGACACGTTATGTGGATGGGAATATAAATGGTGGCATCTTATCTTCTGCCTGGCTTATCCTGGTCAAAAAACTTAAACATGCACAAGCTCTAGCAATAACTGTAGGATAAAACAATGAGTTTCAGAAGTAGAGAATCACTTGTTTGCATCTTTAGAGCAACAGAGCTCAAATTAAGAGGTGTCTCTTTCATTTGGCCGAATGAGATCCCTGGAGAGGGGCGCAATAGTTTTGCAATGCACTGCCTGCCCTGAAGTGCTGTGACTGGTAGTACAGTTCCCAAACAGTATGGGATAGATGGTGAGAGACCTTCCCAGGTACTCATCCCAGAGCAGGGACTTAGCACGGTGCCCTGTCCCACACATCTCTCCCTCTCTTGAAAGCAAAGCAGATGGTCATGTTCTAACTATGTAAGAGCTTGAGACACTATTTCAGAAAAAYTAATGATTTTTGAAGCTGACCATAAGAGATCTATCAGGAGGGCTTGTCCATTTATTCTTTTTGCCTCACTAAAGCATTCTTATGAGAACAGGAGGCCTATTCCACCACTTGGTTTTGATGGGGGACTGTTCATCTGGTTTTCACATCCCTCAAAATGTGCACAGTGCTTTCACCCTAAGGCTAATCCAGCACCTACTGCAAAGTTTATTTTTAGAGAGGATCTTTCTTAAACAATTGCCTTTGGCATTATTAAATGTGGAAGAAAAAATTTGCTTAATCTAATTACTTTATCAGTGTTAAGTTACCAGCAATTCTAATGTATTAAGGAAACTGCTTAAGAGCTGGTGGAGTTTATGGCTTAGTCTAGCACTGTCCAGCTATAAATCTCTGCTTAAGAGAACAGATTACCGGACAATATTCCTCCCTGTCCTCCACAGTCACAAGGTATTTTGGCAGCTCTACTCAATCAAGCCATGAACTTTCTGCACCAAAGGTGGCTGGTGTCTTCAGGATTATCCAGGCAGCTCAGTCTTGTAGCTTGACCCTTGTGTGTCTCTCCTAACGTATACAGGTATATGTCCTGTGAACCGTGACAGCATAGACTACATCTTGTCCAAGAATGGCAGTGGCAATGCTATCATCATCGTGGTGGGAGGTGCAGCAGAGTCCCTGAACTGTACTCCAGGGAAGAACTCCGTGACACTGAAAAACCGGAAAGGATTTGTGAAACTGGCTCTACAGCATGGGTAAGAGGCAATCTCTAAGCTAGGGCAGCACTTCTAGCACATGAAAGGTGCTCTTGTCCCTGAAGCAACTTATTCCTTGGATGGATGCTCCCCTCTGCAGTCTTGTGTTGTATGGGTTTGTGCCCAAAGTCTTGAGCACAAGAACCTGTCTGTTTTCTGCTCATGGACAGCAGACAGTGGCAGGAAGCTGCTGAGGACAGCTGGACCCAAGTGGAAAGTCAGGTGTGACTCATCTCTTTAGTGATATCACTAATATAGCCTCTGTGATCCGAAGAAACGTAGCTGAAACAAGACCTCCTTCAAATGATCAGATGCGGTAACTTACGGGAGGCATGTGCAATTCCTAAATAGTCTCATGAGTTCGTTGTCAGTACAATGCTTGTGTATCTACTGTATCTTGCCAGGTCTGRCTGACTTGCTGTCAGTGCCTCATGCTGCAAACAAAGCTCTAGCTGATAAAAACTGCAAATGTGCAGTCTGAAAGTGTGCAGCAGTGAGTTTGGTGCTGTAGTGTTGACTGCAGCCCAGTGGTATGGGGTCCTAACATCTTCCCATCTTTTTAGTGCGGATTTGGTTCCTGTCTATTCATTTGGGGAGAATGAAGTGTACAAGCAGGTGATCTTCGAGGAGGGCTCTTGGGGAAGATGGGTTCAAAAGAAGTTTCAGAAACATATTGGCTTTGCTCCATGCATCTTTCACGGCCGTGGCCTCTTCTCCTCCAACACGTGGGGATTACTACCTTACTCCAAGCCCATCACTACTGTTGGTAAGTTCTTGGTATAAACATATGTACCCTGTGCTKCTTTAGGCTTTTCCAGCTAGTAGCATACCTGAGTCCAGGCCATATCTACACTTTAGCTTGGTCTTGGACTCTTGCCTAGAACTCAGTTTTCTCCCGTCCATATAAAACCTCGGAGCATAGCTGAGAGCAAGCTAGAATAGTTTTTCAGAGTTGCAAGCTTCTAGTCTTATTCTGCAGAGTTCTGCAGGACAGCAGTGTGAGCTCTTTTGGGACAAAATGCTGTGGCTACTAGCTTCTCTGATCTCAGACAACTTAAATTAGAAGCAGCCTGACCCCACCAACCCCCTAGGACTGGCTGTGTGGTGCTGCCTGACACYTGAGCCTTGGAGCCAACCCTAAAATGTGTCTTAAATTTTCTATCCTCAAGCAGCAAGTCTTTTGGGGAGGGAGAGGTACTTTGCCATGCYTTTGCAGTGTGCATAGAAGACTGTGTGAGAACAGCAGCTCTTAGTCTCCACTCCTGTTACTAAGCAGGGATTTATTGCTAGCTCTAAGCAAATGAGACTTCCCTACCCTCCTACACAGTGGGGCTACCTGTGCTAGCAAAACCCTCCTGCCATTTGTGTAGCTRAAGTGGCACATCTGCTCTGGGAATTGCTATTGCTGGCAAGACAGTTCTGGTTCAGGCCTGATCAGAGCCTAGCAAAACTTTGGGGAATCAAACAAACCTCTGCTATAACTGTAAGCTRTCCTATGCCAGAGCAGATGTGCTAAGCTCACACAACCATGGCCCTAGAGGACGGACCTCCAAGATGTACAGGAACAAACAACCTAACATGTAGATCTTTCCCTTTTGCCAGTTGGAGAGCCCATCACCATCCCAAAGACTGATAATCCATCCCAGAGGGAAGTAGACTTCTATCACAGCATGTAYGTGAACTCTCTGATCAAACTCTTTGACAAGTACAAGAGTAAGTTTGGCCTGCCAGAGACTGAGGTCTTGGAAGTCAACTGAAGGGACTGGCTTAGCAGCATCTTCTCTCAGAATCAACACATCCTCTCCAAGAGTCCAAGCTGTCATCATATATTTGAAAGCATATGTGGATGTATGTGTCCTTCAAAGGAAGTGTTTAAAACATTGTTACACCACTTGTAAAAATAAAAATGGCTTTGCTTTGGATAAATCCCATTACAAACTTCTTACTATCCAAAAGAACACAACCCTATTGCTGTGAGGATTTGGATGTGAGAAACGATTGCCTTTAATCTGCTATATAATGCTGTCRGATTGCCAGCAATGGATTAGAAACATATCTACGGCTACAGTATTGTACCCCTTAGCACAAGCTATTCTGGGAAAGTGGGATCCATYTGTTTTTTTAATTTAGTCAAAAAGCAGCTGGCTGATTTGACCAGAACAGCAGTATTACAGGCATATTGCAGAAGAGCCATGTTGATAAATGCTTACACAGCACAAGGGCATTTCTGGTCTGGAAAAGCCCCTTCTGAAAGCACAGGCAATGCAAGCAGGTTGCTGAGCCTCCAGGTGTGGCACCTACTGTGCCCAGTGCAGAAAACCAAAGGACTTCTGAGTCCAATGGACCTTGATTTGTACAGTGTATTGGACACTTTGGTGGCTGTGTAACCCCACTTTTTGTTTTTAATGTCACTTTATAAGCAGGTCTGTCCCTAGATGCTGCTTGCTCGGGGTTGTGTAGCAGGAGGTGGTGGGCTCATTCAGAGCCAGAGTACTCAAACAAGCTCGAGGAGTACAGAGATGTGCAATTGGGTGGCCCCAGTGTTGCAGACCCTTAGGCTACCTGTAGGCGTAAATGCAGTGGGACTGTTCATGTCAATCCACTGGATCCCAAAAGCATTTGGGGAAAGCCAGGAGCAACTCCTGCCTGAAGAAGGCTTTTAAATATTCCATCCAGTGAATGTAAAGGAATAGCCTTTTTATGCGTAGGTCCTAAAATGAGTGACTTTTTAAAGTGTTTAAAAAGATGTTTACGTGGCTGTGAACATTGCTTATAGTGAGATTTCTTCAGAGTACAGTGTGTTTATGCATTAACCTGAAACATTGCACTACTTGCATGTCTGACCTGCCTTTTCAACAGTTCAGTTGAGTGTTTCAAGCTCTAAAATGTGCCTTTGTTCCATGCAAGAGGATGGTACTTCACATTCCTGAGATCTTGCCTCTAATGACAAATGTTCATCTGTCAGATTTGATAGAATATTGTATTACAGATTACCATTTTTTTGTACAAATTTCTAGAAATAAACTGGAGCAAAAAYGAGTGGGCTGGTTTGCTCTCTTCAGTGGTATGTAGCTAGGGTCATGTTGCTACAGTTGTTTGTGTAATAGCAGCTGTGTCCTGGCTTTCAAAGGGAGGAAACTGCTCTGCACTTCCCCTGCATGGGACACCCTGGACGAGTTAAGTAAATCTGTGTGATTTAAGGGGCTTCTTTGCCTGCAAGCTTGTAAGGAGCTAAGGAAGCCTGCATTTCTGGGCCTCCTCTACTGGGCCAATACCAGAAGTTCATGCYCTATTGCTCCTTTTGGCAAATAACTTTATTTTTGCAGATGAGGAGCTGGGATTGCATCCTTAGCCCCTCAGCTGAGGAGATGCAGTTCAGCTCCTGCGTAAGCCTCCAGCCTCTGTTTTGCTGGAGGTGTGAAACACTCCAGAAATAGCACATGCAGCCCTGAAGTTCATGCAGGCTCTTAGTAACAAGTGAGCATTTAACCTGTTCCCTACAGGGTTGGCCTGGGGGGTGGCTACAGCTTACATAAGCAGTCCAGCAATGTTGGCTGACTTTCACAGGCTTAAACTTGCTAGGCTGACATGTCCATTTTTCAAAGTGAAAGCCAAACTTGCCCATAAGCCTTTCTGGGCTTGGCAAAGGGTGTTTCAAAGCCTCCTGCTTGTAACCTCATGTGTTACTCTTCCCCTCTTCTTTCCTCTCACTTCCCCCCCTCCCCCACAAAAAAAAAATTTTTTTTTGATTTGATCTTCTATTTTCTGCTAGCAGATATCAAGTTTCTAGTGACTTGGCTGGAAGCATGTAGCAAGGAAAGCCATAGCTCTGGGAGCAAAGCCCTTGAGTGCTCTGCTTTAAGTCCTCCCCACAAAGCTGGAAGGTCAGTCCCAGCAGAGCTTTCCCCAAGCAGTGTGTTCAATTATCAAACAAAATCCCCTAAAGCAGGGGAGGAAGGGAGATCTTCTAAATAAGGATCCATGCCTCCAAAGGGCTGTGCTAAAGAAAGTCCTATAATCATCCCTTCTGCTGATGGGGTCAGAGCTGCTCAGATCTCCTGGAGCAGGGGACCCTAGCCCCATTAGCTATGGTCTAATATCAGGTTGGCACTGAACTTTTTTTCCCTACTACTGACTTACTGCCAGCTTGTAAAGGGTGCTTTTCCTTTGATCTTATCTTTTACCCAAGAGGCCAATCCAGGACATACTAGTTGCAAAAGCAAACACCCCTCTGAGCTGATCTTGTGAGACAAATGGCTCCCTCCAAGCTGTTCGTCCAGCAACAATTTTTCCTCCTTTTGTCAGTCTCAGAAGCGTAAAGATCAGAAACTTTTTTAAATTTCTTTTTGGACTTGTGGTATGTCTCATTGCATATTGAATCCACCACTGCTGCTTTTGTCACAAAGCCAAAAATGCCTATGCAGAAGACAGTTCCCAGGATAAAGAAGTAACTAGCCACCAAGGTGGACACATAGTAGCCAACGTTTCCACTCCACAAAGCCCACAGGTCTGTATTTCCTGCTCATACCCTTGGCTGTGTAATATATAGACTTCTTGGGAGGGGACTTCCGTGGAGGTACACAGCATCCAGGATAAGTGAAGGCATAAATAAGCAAAATGTTAATAGGAGTTACTGTTGCCTCCGTCYTGGAAGGTGTCTGAGCCACAGGTTGCATGGGCTGCAGAGATGGCATCAGGATGGCACAGTTTCAGCATATGGCTGAAACCAGAAGTGAGCTCCTGACCATGCTAGACCAGYCCTCGTAAAACTGCTCTGACAGTTGTTTTTTTTGAGAAGTTGGCATCTTTGCTTTCTGATGCACCTTCGGCAGAGCAACATTTCCTTCCTCTGCTTTTGGATCGAGGAGTAGCAATTAATCTGATACTAAAGTGCACCGGTACTTCTCCAGTCCTCTAAGACCTCACCTKGTCCAGTGTCACCCCTTCCTCCTCACGCAATTACACAGTTTCTGTCCTATTTTATCCACTTTGTCTCAAATCAGAGCTCTCTGGTGAACAAAGCTAGAGCAACAAATGACAGATTTAGTGGAAAAAAGCGTGGCAATAGGATGCAGGCCACCTGCATTGATTCCTGCCTTGGTTGTGTCCTGAGTGTGTCACYTGGGCCTGCTGAGCTACAGCTTCCCTATCTCCAAAGCAGGGTGGCAATATTTTATGAGGTAGTAGTACGTCATGCGGCTGCCACCAGATTTCTTTGAGACCCACRTTAATTCAAACAGTAAAAGTGGAAGAGTGTCATCTGTACTGCTGAGTAATCTGGGTTTAAATAGCCCTTTTGATTCAGTCTGAAAGTGGAGTAGTGTCTAATGAAAGAGGTGGAAAARAGAGGACATGCTGCCCTCAAGAGGTGTCTGTCTGTAACACCATGATTAAAAAAAAAAAAAAAAAAGGCATTTTGGCATTTTGGGGAAATGCCAGGTAGCAATGTGAGAAACCACTAACTCAGCCAGGAATGCCCTTGTGCTAGGAGGGGGGCAGAACAGAAATGGATGCATTACGCTCTGCATAAATATTTTGTCAGTTTAGCACAAGGAGCAACACCACATGGAATAACAAATGAATTTCTACAGAGCAAAGCCTTTTAAGCTTCATGCTGTAAGATGATCCTCAGGAAAATTGTGCTAGTTGGCAACAGCTAGGTTAAATGAGGACTTTTTCCCTCCAAGGGAAAATCCTGATCATCAAAAAAATGGGTAATTTTCTACTTCTGCCACGGGTTCAAGCAATCACCTTCTACAGCTGAAAGGAAAGGAAGCAAAAGGCTGATGCAGAGTTTGCTCTGCTCTGCTTTGTGGTTATTTTTTCTTGTTCTGGGCTTCCCCCGATTTTGTGCTATAAAAGAAGCTATTTGCACTCCATCCATGGCCTCATCACTGACTAGTCCTCAAGTTTCTCTCAGATCTGATCCACTCTTGCTAGCTGATCATATATAGGGAATTTTTCCTGAAATAGGTCCCAGATTTGCTCCAAGATTTCTATCTTATTCTCTTTAAATGGATGAACAGATTTGCTTTGGTGAAGTGTCAGTCAGCGTGCTATGTTCTACAAACAATACCTAATAAATCAAAGATCTCAAGAAAGTCTTGTTGGTTTGGCACAATTGGATGAAATTGTCCTGGAGAAGCTTACAGCTGCTGGGAACACAAGGTTTCAGTAAACATATTGTCTTGTGGAGACCTTCCCAGCCAGTGGGCTCCCAGCCAATGAGAATAGTAACTTTTTTCTCCCTTGTTTGCTTAGCTTTCATACTTATTTATTGATTATTCTTCGGGAGCTTTCCGCTCAAAGGGCCTCAAAGAGCTCTATAAATGTTCTACAGAAGGATTTGCTTTGGCCATTGGTCAAAAGCAACCATGTCTGGGGTGGCAAGCACCATTACACAACAGGTTAAATCAGGAGATTGAAATACACCTATGCAAGATGAAAATGCAGTTGTAGTGAAGGGAAGGAGGCTTTAATGCGAGCCAAATTCAGAGATAAATTTCCTTCRGGGGCTCTTGCGAATGTGTCTGAGGCTGTTTAATGACCCTATTTAGGCAGAAGATTACTTTTTTTACCTCTCACTTGGAAGACCGTCCTTACAGGAACTCAGAGAGCCCGTATGTGGTAAACAACTAGCATTCACTCTCATGTAAGATCTACTGAAAGCAGCARCAGGCAAAATATGGAAATAAGCTGTGTTAGTGTATGGACTTTCAGAGAAGGTGGCCCACTTTTACCAGCACAACACTAGGATGGTCACCAGGAAGATCAACATCATAGTATGTCAAGTAAAACCTGTAATGCCTCTATCTGCTATAGAATCACAGAATTGCACAGAATCGATAAAGTAGGAAGGGACCTCTGGAGATCATCTAGTCCAACCTCCCTGCTCAAGCACGGTCACCTAGAGCATGCTAGACGGGGTTGCATCCAGGCGGGTTTTGAAGATCTCCAGAGAAGGAGACTCCACAACCTCTCTGGGCAACTTGTGCCAGTGCTCCATCACTCTCAGGGAAGAAATTCCCCCTCACGGTCAGGCGGAACTTCTGTGCTTCAATTTCTGCCCAGTGCCTCTTGTCCTGTCACATGGGACAAATGAGAAGAGTTTGTCCCCGTCCCCTTGACACCCTCCCTTCAGGTACTTGTACACATTGATCAGATCCCCCCTCAGGCTTCTCTTCCCCAGGCTAAAGAGGCCCAACTCTCGCAGCCGTTCCTCATAGGGCAGGTGCTCCAGCCCTCGGATCATCTTTGTAGCCCTACGCTGGACTCTCTCCAGTAGCTCCATGTGTGTCTTGTCCTGGGGAGCCCAGAACTGGACACAGGACTCGAGATGAGGCCTCCCCAGGGCTGAGGAGAGGGGCAGGATCACCTCCCTCCACCTGCTGGCAACACTCTTCCTAAKGCACCCCAGGAGACCATTGGCCTTCCTGATCACAAGGACACATTGCTGGCTTGTAGTCAACTCGTCATCCACCAGCACTCCCAGGTCTTTCTCTGCAGAGCTGCTTTCCTGTAGGTCAGACCCCAGTCTGTACTGATGCATGGAGTTATTTTTCCCTAGTGCAGGACCCTGCACTTGCCCTTGTTGAACCTCAGGAGGTTCCTCTCCACCCATCTCTCCTGCCTGTCCAGGTCTCTCTGAATGGCAGCACAGCCCTCAGGTGTGTCAGCCGCTCCTCCCAGCTTGGGATCATCAGCAAACTTCCAGGGGGGGGCACTCTGTCCTCTCATCCAGGTCATTGATGAAGAAGTTGAACAGGATGGGAGCCAGTCCTGAGCCCTGGGGGACGCCACTAGCCACAGGCCTCCAACTGGAGTCCAGGCCACTGATGACGACCCTCTGAGCTCTGCCTTTCAGCCAGTTCTCAATCCACTTCCCTGCCATTCGTCTAACCCACACTTCCTGAGCTTATGTAGCAGGATGTTATGGGAGACAATGTCAAAAGTCTTGCTGAAGTCAAGGTACACATTGCCCACTGCTCTCCCCTCGTCTACTCAACCAGTCATCCCATCATAGAAGGCTATCAGGTTGGTTAAGCAGGATTTCCCCTTGGTAAATCCATGCTGACTACTCCTGATCACCTTAACCCCAGCACACACACTTTAGTGAGTMTTGATGCAGCCTTTTCATATAACCCCCTTTGAAACTCTGAGGAAAAAATCTGTGAAAATACTATTCCTTATCCGAGGATGATTAATCCTCCTCCTTTCTTCTTTTTTTTTTCTTTTCTTTACTTTCCTTTTTTTTTTGGTCTACCTTCTGTCTATTTTTCTGGTTAAATTTATCTGTTTAAGTATCTCTGCTCACTTAATCATCTCCAGTAATAATGTATATTGCATAATGCGTAATGCAATATATATGATGTGAAAATGATAAAAATAAAATAATAAACCAAATAGAAAATAAAATGCAATAAGAATGTATAATGTACATAGCCTCTTTCATTCCAGAGTGTATTTAATAACTTTTCCTGGGGTCTTTGTTTTACACCTGATCCAAAGCAGCACATCATTTTGCCAGCTGTGATGTGGTGGTGYGTAGAGGGCAAAGTGATACCTTGACAAGCTCTGAGCAAGCAGAATGCAAGTAGTCCCTCAGTTTATGCTTACATGCAGTCCTTGCAAAGCCAAAAGCTCMGGTGCTTAATAGGGATGTGTCCCCGTGTAAAACACACTCGAGCCTCACAACCTTAGTCTCAAATGCCATTTCCAGCAGGCCTTTTGAAAGAGCCTCATCCCAAACTGTCTTGGCTGGATTCTGTCTCACTTGGGAAACCTGGTAAGATCACGGCCTGACTTCATGTGACAGCAATTCTCTTTTACCCCATTAAAATACATAATACATCAAGAAGTGGCTCTTGTTCGTTCCCAGMCGAGCGTGTTTTGTGAGGTTCTTTCAACATTTATTGAACCTGTTAAACTTTTCCTGGTTAAATTATTTCTTTCATGACAGCAGTGATGAGGTAATATGTCCTTTGGAGGGCAGGTTTTATAACCTCTTGCCACTTGACCCCTCCAACTCTTTTACATAGTAAGCTTTTGTTAGGATTCTTCAACAAGCTAATTCAAACAAATCCAAAACTAACTGGCAGCTCTCTCACAAGAATAAACATGACGAAATACCTCTTCCAGAGGAAAAAAAATCAGGTTCATATACTCACATTACACTATTAACCTGTGGGTGATTCCCTGAAGCAAAACTGAATGCTATATCCCTAARGTTTGTCAATCTGAGACTCAGAGGTTTGGGATTCTCTGAAAATAAGGAGAAAAGCAACAGATTTAAAACGCAGCGCACACACAAAAAAATCAAGTTTGCTATTAAAGAAAAACTTTCTAGCAGTGAGGATAGTTAAGGRCATTGGGATAAATTATCGCAGGTTTGTAAGAAACAGCAACCCAGCATTTCGGCATTTTGGCGTTTGTGGTGCAGAATATTCTGGCTGATGAACTGAATTGCACTGTACTCATATTGTAGTGGCCATTCGGCAAATCTCAYCCCAAGGCAGCATGACTTGATGACCCTCAACTCTACATAAGCTTGATCAAAAAAAACCCATTGAAAATTCTGAAAGCTCCTCTGTTGACTTCAGTGGATTTGAGATCAGCCTGTCTTCAGACGAACATTTTTCTCAAGTTACCGAGAAAAAACAATAAAACAAACAACACCCCTTCCCCCAAGCCAGTGTTTTAGTATGTTCCAGGCTTCAAAGAAATAATACACATATGGTTTTACAGCAACATGGTTTAAAGCAATAAGTGTTTTCCCAGAAATGAGGTTTGCTTTATGGGCTGTTACTCTGTATTTTGCAATTGTGCTGTGAAAACTCAGATGGRGGGAGAACCAAGGTGCCAAACACTGAAATGCACACAGTGAAAAGACACTCGCTGCCTAAAGGAATTTACAAAGAAATTCTTCTTGAACAACTTAGTATGGGAATAAGGCCAGTTTGTAAAGGCTGATGCAGGATCATCTTTTTCTGAGACAGTGCTGCTATTCTCRTTCATAAGTCCACTTCATTTAAAAACATGCTTGTGAGCAGGAAAGAGAAGTTTTTCCGTGAAAATAATAGATGTTGTCCAACCTCAAGCACCAGTAATCCTGTTTCCTGTCCTCCATGGAAATGGTCTAATAGTTATGAGCTGCCGAGATTGGAGTTTAATGTGGTTTAAGGTGGTTTATACACCTTCACACAGTTTCATTGTTTTTCTGAACCTCTCYATGTAGACTGCTACTTTTCTAGTACAATCTCCTTCCCTAATGGCTTTTCATTTGATGTTCACTGACATACACTGCTGTTAACTCAAAAGCATGTCAGAACAGAATGATTTGATCTTTACTTTGCCTCTCACCGTGAGCATTTGTGATATGCATAGGGGTGACTAGAAGGTCTTAGGTAGCTGCAAGGGTCTTACAGCAGTTTAAAATAACCACTGGAGAGAGTGCAAAAGTCTTTTCTTCCRTTAAATGAGACGAGATGCTGGAAAGAAACTCATTGCCTTCTAGGAGAGCATGTACTTGCAGGCTCATGGCTTCATACCATGCTCCCATCAGCTTGTCATTGGATCCAACTCCGGCTCCTCACRCCACTCAGCTGAAGCAGTAAGTCTAAGCACCAGCCAGATGTCTCGCTGGATGCTTCTGAAGCAGGTCACTGGTCCTCAGAAGTGAAAGAGAACAATCAGAAACTCTGCAGACACTCTCCCTTTGACCTCCTCTTCGCATAACTGTGTATCTTTCTTCCTCTAGAAATACAAATATTCATAGATACTTTAGGTGCAAGGTATGGTGGGCTGCAGTTCTCTTAACACCTTGGTATATTCTCATTCTTTGCAGCATTCATCTTTTCCTCCTCCTGCAAATGCCCCTTGCATCTTCCAAAGAGTGCCACATGTTAACTAACACTAGATTGCATTTCCGTCAGTAATTTTTTGTCTAGTCCCTAACTATGAGATCAGGACCTGAACGGGCACAGAGAACATTGGCATTAGCAACAATCAGGGCTTGATAAAACTTGCAAATACACTGTTTTATGCTTATGCAAGTAACAGCTGTGAAAAGGAGCTGGTAAATATCTCAATAAATGCTCTTGTCATTATCGCACAGAACTTGAGTGTTTTTCATATTTCCAACCAAACAGGTACTGACAAAGCTGCAGAGGATCTGATTTTCATATATTTTCCATGGGCACACATTTATGTGCTTGTTTCCTTTGCTTAGGTGGACAAGCAGCTGTATGAACAAAACAAGTGTTTGAGAGAATATGGTGTACAAATGGCTAATGAGGTACTTAGCTTCTGCACATGGAAACATTTCATCCATCAGTGAAACGTGTTTGCTCACCTGAGGGGTGTTGCGATGATCTGATTCCCCACAGCAGTGGCAGATGCATACCTGACACAGACCGTGGCTGAAGCAGGAGTTACAGTTAACCACAAGGTCATTCCCTCCTTTCTTATTTCACAAAACTTCTAGCATCACAGCACTTGCAAAAAGGCTATCAAATCTTAATAGTGCCCTGCTGTATCTCTCCTCTACATTACACTTAAAAAGACGCTCTTCCTGGTGTCTCAAATTCAGTGCCACCAAGCAAAAAAGAGCTTTGACATACCAGTGCTTCAAGAAATAACACACAATAATTTCTTTCTAATAAGCACTGCTAACAGTGTTCACAGTGGTGCTCATTCAGTTTTTTGAGATGTAAAATATGCTTTGTTCTGCAAAATGATTTAACCCATTTTGTAAAAAACGCTTCTAAAAATTCTGTTAATACTAATTTTAATTCTTTTCTGGCCTTGTTTTCCAAAAAATGTCAGGAATAAATAGTTTCTGACTCCCGTAAGAATGAAGTGAGTAGCTGATTGTGTGAATTTAGCTCTTATATGACCACAAAGACATGTATGCTCAACATAATTTATTTACATTTTTCCTCAGAAATCAGATGACAATTGTGACTTTCTTTTCTTGGTATCCTACTGGATTCACTTGAACAGCATGGAAGACAGACAAGTAATGGCCCTGGGAGTGCTGCATATATCTCTGTACTTGCTGTAGCTGCAGGAATTTCACCTTTTATGATAGAAACGGACTGAGGAACATCCACAGGAATGTAGTAAAGGTGATTCTGGGATCTTCAAAACTACGCAGATGGATAATGCTGGCCTTTTTATGCAGCTGAAATTTCAAATGGCAACTGCCCAGGGCACTGCACAGGATCTACGTGATGCCAAGTATACAGCTGGGATCTGCAGTACTGCTCCAACATTATTATTGCTGAAAGACTGTTAATATGTGAACCATAAAGGAAGCCATAGCACTCCCCAGGTGACATTTGCAAGCCTTCCAGTTAAAATAATCCAGCAATCTTTAATAATCAGCAAATCAATAATTTTAAGCCCAAAAGGAATGATAGTTTTGTTCAAACTCACACGTATTACAGATTATTTAACTTCCCTCCATTATTTTTCATGTTGAATGGTAACGTAACCCATGCAAGGGTCAGACTTAACTCTTCAAATGTGACGAAATTCGATGAAAATCAAATGTAAAACTGAAACCTTCTCCTTGGTCTGCCCTATGAACAACTCAGTACTAGCAGACACATGGCACTGTGTGTACACAGCATTTTGCAATGCTCTTGCAACATACTCCTTGTCACACTAAGACAACAAAAGAGAAAGTTAAGTCTGAAATCAGGAATATGAGGCCAAAATCTAACATAGTATGAATTGGAAAACTGCATAGGCTTCTTTGTGGGTTACATTAGTTATACTGCTTTAAAATCATTAATAAATTAACCCCGGAATTTCTGATTTTGGGTCGTATTTGAGTTTCCCTCTGGGTAAGATTTGTTCTTTACTACCTGAATTATGGATTAAATGGTTATGTTAAGCAATAAATTAAATTCGATCTCCATATACAGCTCATGCTAACTGCTGTACTCAAATAACCTCATAATTTTACTTTTTTAAACAGCATCAGTATTTCAAGAAAGTTTTGAGATAGTCGTCTATCACTGTGTAACAGGAAAAATGGGAAAGCCCTCTTGTTGCGCCACCGCCTTATAGTTTTTCTAAAGTGCTTACTGCAGTACAGTACGAACTTCGAATTCACAAAATCAGCATAAATTGGTCACAGAACAGTCGCATATTAGTTTACAGAGTAGAGAAAGCACTTAAGTGACTACCATCATACCAAGTGATTAATTTTCTTTGTGCAACATTGATCATGTTTCATTGTTTGTGTAGTGAACCCATTACAGTGCCATAGCATTTACGCTGACACAGAGGGGCATTAGCTTTCTGTTGTGAATCCAATTTTCTGTTCACTTCTATATTAATCAAACTGAAAACAACTATGGTAGATGACACTTCATCCCATGATTGATTTTTTTTCCTTTAATTCTTTGATGTTTTGGGCAAACAAGCAGTGGTATATTCACATTGTTTYGCTGAGTTGCTTTTAGTGACTTGTCTCAGAATAATTCCCTCCTTAGYGATGTTAAATATAATTTTAAGCTAGAATTAGTATTGCTCACTRGAGGAAGCACACCTAAATGGCTTTGAAGCCATAAAGCATTACCAAATCCCTTGATTTTATGATCATTTGGGGGATTCTAAGTGCATTTTTAACTCATCAATTTCTGGAATAAACACTGGGCAAAGAATCCCAAGTTTCACTCTAGAAAGCAAGTTTCCTGTCTCCAGCACGAAGGTGAGAAGTTCAAAATCAAGAATCACGTGCATTCAAATGAATCAGAAACCAGGAGGGGAACCAAACAGATCTACCACAGATGCAAAATTCTTACTTTTATGCCTCTTGTTCTAGGCAACAGAAGTGGCTCAGAAGTGAGACCGCTTGGCAGTAGTGGGCACTTTCCTACTGAAAATACTAAAGAGATTCCTTCCCCCCCATGAAAAAAAAAAAAAAAAACAAGGTTGCACCAGTTCCCAGGAAAAAAACATGAAGAAAAAAAAAGGCTGTTAATTCGAAATAACTTTCACTCCCAATAACTTCGGGCCCCTAACTGGAGACAGGGTGACCACCAAACTGCAAAGAAGCTGGCTTTTCACTCATTTTTTTTTTCGTTATTACTCTGCTTTTTTGTTCAACGCGGTAAACCCAAGGCAGAAAGGCTTCCACGCGGAGCTGCGTGGTGCGGCCCAGGCACGGGGCAGGCTAGCGCGGGGTGAACGCAGGGACGACGGCCTTTTTCAGGGGCCATTCCGTGTCGTGGGGAGGGGGATGCTGCTGCTGCCTGCCGCCGACACGGCGCTGGACCCCCGAGGCGCGGGGGTCACCACAGGGCCGAGGTCCCGCAGGCCGCGCCAGGCCGCGCCAGGCCGCGCCTCGGTTGCCATGGCGACAGCGCCCCCCCCCTTCCCCGCCCCCTTTCCCCGCTCGCACCCGCCAGCACAATATTTTCGTCCCGTCACGTGATAAAAACAGCTCCCCCACGTGACGGGAGGGCAAGGCGCGTCAATCACGGCAGCCGCCATCCAATCATCGGCCGCTGCTTCGGGCGCCGCCCCACCTTCCGGAAGTCGGCGCACCAATCGGCGCCGGGCCCCGTTCCAACGGTTTGACAGAGGCCGCGGAGAGGGAAAGTGATGRGCGTCCCGCGCTGCCAATAGCGACTCAGCGACGCGGCCTGCAGCCCCGCCTTGGCCGGGAGCGAGCCAATGAGCGGGCGCGCGGCGCCGCCGCGGCCCGTGCGCGCCCGCCCCCGCCCCCCCAGCACTGCGGTAATATGGCTCCGTAGCGAGCGGCCTCGCGTCGGTGCTGCTGCCGCCATTAACCCCTGGGTGCCCGGCGGCGGCAGCGGCAGCGGCGGCGGGACGGGGTGCTCCTGCGCAGCCGCTGCCCGGCCGGTGCCCCGCCGCGAGGATGAGCTCGGCCGCCGGCCCCGCCGCTTTGCCTCCGGGCTCCGCCACCCGGGCCTTGCATGTGGAGCTGCCCTCGCAGCAGGTACGGGCGGCCCCGAGGCGGCCCCGGCCTGTGGCCGCGGCTCAGGCCACCGCGGGGGTGAGGGGGGGATTGGAGAGGGGGTCTCGGTGGGGTGTGGGGCCGTGTGAGAGCCCGGGTGTGGGGGTCTCTGTGGGGCCGTGTGGGGGGGCGGGGGGTTTCTCCGGAGTGTGGGGCCCCGTGAGAGTTTGGGGGGGCTCTCTGTGGGGTGTGGGGCCCCGTGAGGGGCCGGGCAGGGGCTCTCTGTGGGGTGTGGGGTCACATGAGGGGGCTGGGGGGCTCTTGCTAAAGTGTGGGGCGGTGTGTGGGGATGGGCAAGGGGGGAGTCTTGTTGGAGGGGCCACATGAGGGGACGAGGAGGGTYTTGCTGGGATGTGGGGCTGTTTGTGAAGGTGTGTGTGGGGGTCCTTGCTGGGATGAGGGGTGAGAGAGGGGGCTCAATGAGGTATGGAGATGGTCGAGGTGAAGGAACGGTCCTTGAGGCCACGCAAGGAAGGTCCCTGATGCAGTGGGGGTTGAGCACCATTCTCTTGGGCTGGTGGAGAAGAGGGGAGGGTGAGGACCCCCTTACGTGGGCAGCAGGCTTGTCCCCTCTYCCTGTCAGAGAGAGTTGGGGGTAATTTTCCTTGAGGATGGCTTTCCTTTCCCAGAGCAGCTGTTGCCATGCCTATAGAGTTACTGTGTGTAAATTCAGTCTGGGAGATGCGACATTTCTCCCTCCTAGGGATAAGTTGACTTTAAGCTTAGGTAACTCTGAGGAGGCTGGAGCAGCTGGGGGCCCCACTTCTCTGCTGTATCTGCTGTTGGGGTCGGGAGAGATGAATTAGGATAAAACCTGCGGTGTATTCTAAAAGGTAGCAAAATGTTCCCTCCCTATCACATCCTTCCTTTGGATAACTCTGTTTTTCCTGTTTACTGATATTTAGCTTCTGGTTTACTGGGCAACTGTTCCGCTTACATGAATGTTTTAATTTTGGAGAGCATTAGGAACAAGGTTAAGTGAGGTAGTCTAGGCTCTGCATAAGGAGTTTAGCAATCTGTATCAGACTTGGTCTGTGCCCTTTCCCCTYTTGAATGCAGTGCCTTTTTACTGTAATGTTCTAGTCAACTTAAACAGTGGTGGGGAATAGTTACTTAGCAAAGACATGCTTTTCTTCTGATATACCATAAGATATGAGTCTGCACCTGAAGTCTTGGTTCATTGCCTCGGTGCAATTGGTGTTGTTACGAAGYAGACAAGTGCTCTGAATTACTTCTACTCACGCCCAGGTGTAAGAATGAAGAACTGACATGGAAAATAGGTGTAAACTTGGAGCAAAGAGATAACTGGTCCTTGGATAAGTTAGTCTTACCAGACAATTACTTAGGGGCAAAAGGGGGAATGGAGATGGCTCCTGGCCATGAGAACAGTGGAAGTATTGACCTGAATTTCAGAGTAAGTGTTCATTCTAAAATGTGAGCCAATTTATGTTAATGAACATAAACGTAAGTAGTAGATTGAATAAACTTTACAGAGATGTGTGGATTGTTCAGGCGATGAAGTATGGCCTTCTCCCTACTGAGCAATTTGATTTTTAGTCCGTTCAAAGCTTGTGCAAGACACAAGTGAATGCTGCAAATAACAGTTGTTGTTAGTCATTRTATTTTATTTGTGAAAGGGGGACCAAAAAACATGACACTTTTTACAGGAGCAGAAACTTTTGTAGGAGTTTATAGGAGCAGAAACTGAATCATTGGTTACAGGATATTCTAGTCAAGTAAATATTTAGAGTTATGTAGGGTGCTTGTATGTTTGCTGCAGAAATGTTAACTGTAGCAAGGGTAAGCCCATGATAGTCTAGATTTGTTTTGCTGTGCGCTCTACAAGTGTAAGGAYTATATGCTGAAGTATCTGCTATGTCAGTGTTTGCAGTTAAGAAGCTCTGAAACTACAGTCCAATATGTTGATTACAAATCATCACATTTTGCTCTATTGCCTGAGCTTTAAGTCTTCTACTGAATTGTGAAAATCTCACCTTCAAGGGGCTGTCATCCTGTAGATGTTTTACTTTCCTCAAAAACTGCAGAGAGTATCAGTAAAAGCATTAAAGCTTAGGAGTCTACTCCTAGATCTTACCTTTCTCAGTTTTGTATACTCTTTCTTATGGAATTGAGAAATAAAATGGAAAAGTCAGTCTGGTTTATATACTACTTGTATAATGCAAGAATCTAGTTGATCTGTGTGTSGTGCTACATCATGCAAGGTAATTGTTTTCTACCTGGTAGCACAAAACTCAGCTCAATGATTTGTTTTAGTAGGCAATTTCCTTTAGAACACCCAGTGCTGCTTTTTTTTTGACTATAAAGATGAAAGTAGTGATCTGAGTCATGGTTATAAATTTCTCAAAAGAACAGATTCTCAAATGTGAATTTAAGGTGAGTGCTTTTAGTGACTGAAGTCCTAAAAGTATAACTTGAGCTTAGTCTAAATTTAATTGTGCCAGTGAAATTCAATGAATAGCAAACAAAGTGCCTGTTACTGACATAGTTGCAACAGTGAAAAGCCATGTGAGAATCCTAAAATAGTTGTGGTTGGAGGGGACTTCTGGAGATCATCTGCTCCATGCTCAAGCAGGATCGGCTACAGCAGATTGGCTAGGACTGTGTCCAGTTGAATTTTAAGCATCTCCAAGGATGGAAACGCCACAGCCTCTTTGGGCAACCTGTTCCAGGTCCAATGTTCAACAGCTCTCAAGGTGAAAGTGTTTTATTATATTCAGGTAGAATTTTCCATGTTTCAGTTTGTGTCTACTGCATCTCTTCCTAAATCTTTTGCTGATATGACCACACTTATTTTGGTCTTTATGACTAACCTATCCCCTAACTTGTTCGTTGTTGGCAGGGTGACCAGGCTTAATGCCTTTTGCGGCTGCATCTTATACTTTAAGGAGAGGAGTTAAGGATATATTTATAAAGAAATGAATCTAGTTAATCCTGATTTATATCACTAAGTAATTGTGGCAGAATGTCATTTTCTTTTGCTACAAGAGTGGGTCTAACAGAACTGAAAATGTCTCTTGAAACAGCTGCATCTTAAAAGCAGATTCTCTAGTATTATCTCTTGTTAGTTGCTGTAGGCAATGAAAGCCAAGTGTGTCATGATAACTTATCTTATTGATATGTAAAAGTTCAAAACAAACTTTTCACTCCTGTCATTATAAGCAACTGAAATGAAGGGTGGTGGTGGAGAATCTTTCCGGCTCTTACATTCTARCTGGAAAGATTTGAACAAAAAATGCATTGAGGGCCAGTCACACTGCAGTCAAATGATCTATTGAATGTTACTGTGCTAACTGCTGTTCAAAATAGGTGTAATATGTGGTTATCTAAAGATAAGGAATCCCTTTTTTATGGATTCCGGCACCAGTGCTTCAAGTATGTAAACTTATTCTTTCTCATGCTGAAATTGATATGCTTTTACTATCAATTTCAACATTAGAGAGGGGTGAAGCTTTTAATGAACTGAGATAGTATTTGAAGACCTACAAGCTTGGACTTGAACTGCATATGCTATTGTGTATGAGCAGCTGTGCTGATGTGCRGTTTGTAGTGAGTGATTAGGGAGTTGTACATTTTTTTCCTTCTTACTTTTTTAACARCTTCCAATAAAGGACAGTTTGGATCAGCATGGATTGACAGTTGACTGGTGGGCAGGATCTGGCCTGCGGGATGCTTTTTGTCTGGATAACTCTTTTCTTGAAAAAGAGGGGACAAGTAGTTTACACAGCAAATGCAGCCTGAACGTCCGAGTTACTACTTGTCCATCTTCAAAGGCTGGTGACCAGTGATGGTGGTGGCAGCAGTTATCACTGATATGGTGTATATACACTGTTWCTGAGAGGAACTGAGAAAAACAGCTGTCTGCTTTTGGGCAATGGCTTGTGGTTTGGGATATCCAGTCAGGTCCAGGCTCTGGACCATATCTCTTGTCTAGGTTGTTAACAAGGACATAAATAAGCTACAGATATTGTTGGAACTTGCTTCTTTTTTGTAGGGGGAGGGGTGAGAAGGTGGATTGGGAAAGGTTCCCTCAGAAGTAAGGGCTGGAACTATTTTAGAAAATGATAGGAATGTCCCCTGCTACTGTAATGTCATAGATCACAGAAGAAAAGCAAGCAGAACCCAATATGAATTCCAGTATAGTAACTGAATGCTAAGTCATGTGTATAACAGCTTAGTGCTTCTGAGACTTAGTTGGATGGTTGTAAAGTGGTATTTTAATAGCTCATGATTTAACTGTGTACCAACAGTAGGAGGAAAGCTCAGCAGCCATTTTAATCTCTGCCATCTGTATGCTAGTTATAAGCTAAAAAGTTAAGTCTGCTCGTGTTCCTGTGTTCCATGTTCCTACTGGCCTGATCAATGATCAGCAGCAAAGAGTTTTCAGAAGAAAGCTATCTATGACTTACAGAATTGCACAGAATYGGTAAGGTTGGAAGGGACCTCTGGAGACCATCTAGTCCAACCTCCCTGCTCAGCAGGGTCACCTAGAGCATGTTAGACAGGGTTGCATCCAGGCGGGCYYTKAARATCTCCAGAGAAGGAGACTCCACAACTTCCCTGGGCAACCTGGTCCAGTGCTCCGTCACTCTCACAGGGAAGAAATTCCCCCTCACAGGGGGGACTCAGGCAGAACTTCCTGTGGTTCAGTTTTTGCCCTTTGCCTCTTTTCACTGGTGCCCAGTGACAGGACAAGAGTCTGGCCCCATCCTCTTGACACTCTCCCTTTGGGTATTTGTAGACACTGATAAGATCCCCCCTGTCTCCTCTTCTCCAGGCCAAAGAGGCCCAGCTCTTGTAGCCGTTTCTTATAGGGCAGGTGCTCCAGCCTTCTGATCACCTCTGTAGCCCTATGCTGGACTCTCTCCAGTAGTTCCATGTCTCTGTTGTCCTGGGGAGCCCAGAACTGGACACAGTACTCAAGATGAGGCCTCGCCAGGGCTGCGTAGAGGGGCAGGATCACCTTCCTCCACCTGCTGGCAACACTCTGCCTAATGCACCCCAGGAGACCATTGGCCTTCCTGATCACAAGGACACATTGGTGGCTTGTAGTCAACTTGTCATCCACCAGCACTCCCAGGTCCTTCTCTGCAGAGCTGCTCTCCACAAGGTCAGCCCCCACCTTGCACTGATGCCTAGGGTTATTTTTCCCTAGGTGCAGGACCCTTCAGTTGCCCTCATTGAACCTCATGATGCTACTCATGAAGTTCAATACTTACTCGCAAGTTATAGGGCAAGATGATATAGATGATGTTTAGACTGTGTAAAAGGYTTAGTCCTAAAATGAGACTGCAGGACTCTTCTATCACTGAGAATATGTATTCTTCATCCAGGAAACAAWTTGGCTTCTAGAGCTATATTATTGATATCCTGGTGTGTGCAACTTTCTGTTCTCTGTTCTGTTCTGTACTGTGGCCTGAGTAATGGCAGGTGTGTGTTGGATGGGAAACCTRGATATTTTAAATACAAGGGGATACTATGGGAGCTGCATGCAGAGCTAGCTCTTTTCTATCAGAGGTTTTATTTTCATCTCAGTGCTGTCAGCCAGATGTCAGCATGTTCTCTGTAGTGATGTCATGGGTTTGTAGGATGTATTAGCTAAACACTAATTGTATATACTGCATAGAAGGGGGGGGGGTAGGAGATAAGCCCTGGTGAATATGGACTCGCTGTTAAGAAGGGGAGGTGTGCAGTGTGTATCTTTACCCAGTATCTTTCAGCTCATTTTGCAGGCATTTTGTCAGTTGGTACAAGCCTCTGCAGTGAGGAGCAGTGATGAGTTCTCAGCCACAAAGGTCGGAAGCAGGTGTTTAAGGCAGCATGTAAGAACAGAGCAAACGTTTTCCCCAAAATATTCTCTATTCTCCATTTGCTTTCAGACTGGATTTTGTAAGAGGCTACTGTGCAGAACCACCTGGAGTTTGGAATTCATTAGCCCAAAAGCAATGCTTTACAAATCTGGTTCCTGTGGCTTCCACAGTAGCTTAACTCTGAGTGTTTTAGCCACCATAGAATGGGAGGCAGGCTTGCAATAAGCACAASGGGCCTCAACTGGCTCCGTAACGAGCCATCTGAGACTTCCTTACACTCGAAACTGCAGCAAAGTGCACAGCATCAGATTCGTTCCTACTYGCTACCGGTGCAGGCTTCTCAGGCCAGATACAGGCTGGTTTCRTGAAAAACCTGGCTACTGGAAATGCCCACATGCAAAACTAGCATGCTCCCAGGATATGTTTGCACCCTTTCCACCATGACTTGAAAGCAGTTGGTTAACCCTATCCTAAGCCTGTTTGACAGGCTAGGGTTCTTGAATTTGTAGTACTGAAGATGAAAATATTATTTAGGAATTGAAAAACTTCTGTCAGATAAAGGAAATTGTGGAGCAGACCCTGAAGTGGTGAGAAGAAAGTCCCCAAAATCTACTTTGAGCATGAAACCACATTGTAATACTTACCATCTGCAAACTTGGATTGCCTATAATAGAAAGACATTGCATTCAGAAACTGCAAAGGTCCTTTCTGGCCCTTTAATTTTCTTCTGTGGTCCTTCCTTTAGAGAATTTGAATGATGATGATGAAGCTATGAATGTCTTATCAATGACTATGGTATTAGAGTGATTGTTCTGTAAAATTTCATGTACAAGAAATCTTTTAGTTGAGCTACATCGAAAGCTTGTGYATGCTAAGAATTCAAGAGTCTTTTGAGCTTTTGAGATTATATTAAACCTGCACAGTTATTAAACACACCTCAGAAAYTTGCTGTTTGAACCCAGGATGCAGAGGAATGGAAATTATGAGTGAATAAACTTTAAAGGAAAAGAAGCTTTTCTTCTGCCTTCTACAAATAAAAGTACTTTTGGATTCCTYGACTAAATTGAGTCACATATTGGATTGTTACTTTCAATTGATGAAATCAATCCAATACCAAATAGGTAAATGTTTTGCTGCTTGACACAACCGAAGTGACAGAAGTGGAGTAATGTGAAAACAGACTGACTCTTAAATATTTTACTTCCTCTTTCCTACTAAATATGTTAGGGGAAATCTGAATAGCAGAAAGTGTCATACTTGAATAATGCTTTCACTTCTCTTTGACATGCATAGTCTTTTAAATACTGAGCTGGGAGGGAAACACTGCTTAGGTAAAACAGCAAGAAAGAAAACTCGTTGTCCATGTCGTGATCACGTAACAGCRGTTTCTGCAGCTGTATCCGTATCCAGCATTTGATATAGATGAATCACAGTTAGGAGGAGATGCAGTTGTTAAAGTTACTGTAAAACTCTAATGGTAGCCCAGAATGTCTGCTCTTATCTGAGGCTGGGTTTTTCTCCTCTGCAGTGCATTTTCCTTTTTATCTAAGAAATGCAAGCATATTTTGCAAACTCAATCATCTGTAGAGGTATTATGTAGAGGCTGTTTTGTTAGAAAATTGTGGCAATTCATTTTTTTTTGATGCTTTTGTCAAGGGGTATATCAAGAGTTCAGGCAATATTCTCAGTTGGGTGGTGGTAATGTCWTGATACTTGGTAGCTAAAGACTCATGTTGTCTATGAAGAGAAGCTTGCAAATCTGCCCTTGATTTGTTGTCCAAGGGAATGATTAACTTTCATATGTTTCAGGTTATTAATCAGCATATGCTTGCTGTATGTGTAACGTGGTGTGTATTTCAAATGAAGCGATTCTTTAAGGTCCAAAGTACCTTTGCTTTAATTTTGTTGATGCTTGATTCCATAAAGCTCTGTTTACTTTTTGGGTTTTTCCTTCTGAGCATCTTGTTTTCCATTACTTAGTGTGCCCAGGTCATTTTTACTGCTAATATGTATAGCTAATGTTCTGTTGTCCGAGGTGACATTAAGAGGTTTAAAACTTTTAAATGAGTTATTAATGAGGTGGGATTTGCACCCATGTTCTCTCTTCTAACCCACRGCATGCTTCCGCTCTTGCATCAGAGAAATGGTTGTACTTTTGTTTGTTCATATGCAGGGGAGTAAATCTTTATTTAGACAAATTAAGAGAAAAATTTTCTTCAGTAGACAGAGGCAGCATTTCTGGCTTCTTAAAGGTTTCCATTAAAGGTAGAAATACCATATATCTAGTTTCTTATTTATAACTTTTTATAAAAATACCTTGCAAGATGGGCTTTGTCTGGCTAATGGTCGTTGCCCGTAGGTTTTTTCTTAATCTGTTTAGAACAGTGTTTTAGGGTGTGCTGACGGGTTTTATTCTTCAGAATTCTGTTGTGTTTGCCAGCTCGCTTGCTCTTGTCACTCTTTGAATGTTACAATGACCATAACTAAACCCAGCTGTTGATGAGTAGACAGAAGGAACTTGATTTGCCTAAGTCTCTACATAGTCTTGTGTTTTTGCTTTTGAATCCTTCCTACTCGCATTACATTTAAGTGAATCATATTCTTTGAGCCTTGTTTTGTCATACCTAACCAGCTTTCTTGTGTTTATATCCTAAGATTGAATGCCTGTGTCTTCTGCACCTGTCCCTACCACATTTCTGTTACAGATTTTCAATCTTTCTGCAGCAATAAGCACAAATTAAGTTTGAAAGGATGAGGATGCAGATTATGGTAGTGAAAAGAAAAGTGTAAACACTGTGGGCTTACCTTAAGTATCAATTTTGATCTTGGTTATCTCATTGGTCTTGAGCTCTAAGGCAGTGTTCTAGTTTTGCTATTTGTGACTATGATTTATTAAGAAAAGTTTTCTTGCTCCTGATGAATAGTTTCTAGCTATTTAGATCATTACTCTGAGGGAGAGCTTCAATTCTGAGCTGCTCTGCAGCATAAAATGATGTATTTAATGAGGAAAGATCTTAGTGGAGTAAGAGGGTGCAAGGGAGGACAGACCAAGCTACTGTTTGAGTAATATGTAACCATTACATACCTAGCTGTTTTGCTTGTTTCTAAACTAGTATTTCTGTTTTCATTAACGTTAGAGGAGTATGTTGTGCCATAGATTTGTCAGACAAAACATAGCGCTGACTTCGCACACTGTTTCTTCAACTCCAGTTTGAGCTGATAAAGGGCTCTTTCACATTTCAAGTATAAATATTCTCTAGCTGCTTCTAAATGGSCAGTGTCAAATACAGAGATGTTCCTTATTCTTTCTCTTTTGTTTTCTCTCTATATGAATTATGGAAGACTTTCTTTGGACAACTTCTTCAGTATGCTGACTGTCTTTTCCTTGTTGAAAGTCTCACTGCAGTACTGAAATGAGAGTAAATGCGTCAAATACGGGTGGATTGGAAACCTTTATCAAGTCTTAATATGTTCAAATGAAAACTTTTTTTTTTTTTTTTTTTTTGGCTAAGGTGAATTTGATCAAACTTCCAAAAGCCTTTCAGGTGCTTTTAAGTGCAGAGGAAAGGAAGCACTCTCAAAGAGATGAATCCTATTTCTAATCAGTGATGTAACTGAAATGTAACTGTAAACAAGCATCCACAGTTAGGCATTCATGGAAATCTCAAGCAGTTGGCCCATGCTGATGAAAGTAGTTTTACTTTTCTTATGGTCATTTAGTTTGAGTTAAATCACACTGCACAGATTCAGTATGTCTCATTCCTTACATCAGATCTTTAGGAATGTAAGAGAAGAAAGTGTGTGTGTGCATGTTGCATTTTTACGGGGGAAAAAAAAGCAGTAAAATTCCTACAGTAAATTTTTGTAACTGTTGTTGGCCTTGAATATGATTCATTACTGGCATCACTTCTTAAAGACTGTTGCCAGAAAGTAGTTAAATGTTAATTTAGCTAATGCATGCAAAATGGAAATAAGTAACTGAACAACTCTTGAATCCCATCACCTGATGTGAGGAAGCCTAGATACAAAGGGAGTACAGTGTGTAAAGAGGTGCGCAAGCTGCTCATTGACCTAATGGTGGGTCAGTAGCTTTGAGGGCCTTACTGTCTTCAGGTGCATGCTCAAAGGGTGTTAAAATAGAATCCCCCCCCTTTTCTTATGGTATGTCCTATAAAACCTCCTGTCAAGTTTCTTCTTTACTTCTGAAGTAGATCTGAGATCATTTCAATGTGCAATTCTCTTCAATCTGAGATATACTGGAGGCTGAACTGTGGAAACTAATGTTTCATTGCAAAACTTCTAAATAAATCTTTCTAGCAAGTATGTAAATCGGTGTACAAACACTTCCTTGTCTTTCTGTAAGTACTGTAAACAGATATTTCAAGTTAGAACACATCTGATTAGTGTCTAAACTCCCCCCTGTATGTTCCTTTGCTATTAAAGGCCTTGTGTACTTCAGCAAACTAGATCTAAGCCTTCTCTGAGGTTCCCTTTTTGACACTCTGTGTATCAGCCTGGAAACTAAGGCAGCTGAAAGTTTATCTAAAATTGCATTGACTATGGCTTCTTTTGTCTAGCACTTGGTTTTCAAGAGCTTGAGTCACCTGATTGCTGCTTAGTACTCTACTACGAGTAGAACACGTGTGAAAGCAGGTAGTATAGTGAAAATCTGAGGAAGCAGGAATTCTTAATATTGAAGTGTAGAGTCATGCTGTTATATGCTCATCTTATTTAAATACAGTTGATGATTTGATGGACTTTCTTAAAAATTATAAATGCTATAGTTAATAATAAAAAATTCATAACTTAAACTGCAAGGTACACATTTTCAGTGACTTAAGTATGGCTAGAGTTCAGAGACCTAAATAGCTGACCTTCTTGCAAGCTTAGTTCCATGAAGTTTGAAGCAACTGCAGGTGCTCTAATAACATATTTGTGATGTTAACTAATCCTTGCACTCTACCTTAGCGCTAAAATAAATGGAAGGATTTTGCTCAAATTCTTCCAGAGGCACAGTGGCTCATAAACCAAGCAAGGAAGCTTTCAGTCCAAAACATAAGAGCTGTGTAAAATGTGAAATATGTACCAGCTTGTATAGGTCAGAGTTGATCTTAACTTTGTTTTCAATATTCTGTAAATACTTTTAATCAGGAGTAAGGAGATAGTCTGAAATCTGAGATGGTCGCTAAAGATGAAAACTACTCAATGATGCTTATGTTAAACTCTGTCCTGTAGGTAGGACACTAAACTATATTGATGGTTAAGTAAGGAGAATTAATACTGGAATTATAGACAATGTTACGAGTCTGGTAGAATGTCTGTTTTGAGGAGAACTGATCTTCAAGTGATCAGACAACTCTGAAAACCCTAAGCAGTGGGTTGCTTTTGGCAAATCTGGGCCTTTCAAGTCACTTCTGTAAATTTATACTTTGCTTGTATAGGAAGGCTTCCCAGCCTTGTTACCCTGGTTTTGCCCTTATATTTACACTTCATACTTTTCATTTACATTTCATACTTTTGTATAGGTTGTGTCCCCTACCTCCCACCTACGCATTGGCCCTTTGAATTGGAGATGCTCTCTTGAGCTCTTCTCTGTCTTGCATTTTGTGTGGGTTATATGGGTCATTACCAGGAATAATTTGATAGCATCACCAAGTACTGGGAGGAGAGAAACTTTCTTCCAATCCAKCCTCTGGTTTTAGCAAAGTAAAACTTCTGCGCTGCCAATTACAATGAATCTCCATTCTGGAAGATGAATTCCACTTCACTAAGTTGTATAAAAATTAGGAGACTGTTCCAACAGAAGTTCTGAAACTTGCTCATATGCTAGGCCCACAACAGCTCTAACTATTCTTTCAATGCAGGGCTGTATGGTAGCGAGCATCTTGAATGGCATTTGCTAGAAGGAACTAACATTTGAGSGGTACACAGGTTTAACTGAGGCTGTAGTAGTACATACAGCCTATGAGTCTTTTATTGTAGTATTTTTGTAGCTTTGCCTTTTAACCTTTAGGTTTGTTTTTTTTTTTTCTCTTACAGAATGGGAGCTTCAGTCCTAACTGGGATGTTGGTTTAATTACTATGAATATTTAGCAGGCTTTCAGAACATCAGCCAGGGATTCCAGTGGTCAAACACTGGGAGAAAACTGCTGCAAGTTCTGACAGGATGAAGCATTACTGACCTTAAGCCTAAAACTTCTGTAGAGAGAAGGATAGCAAAGACTTGCTCAGCTGGACTCCAACCTGAAAGTAGCTCAAGACAGTTTAGTGGCTCTCTGCTACTGAAAGGAGGTGCTGCTTCCCCTTGCCTGCCCTTGGCAACATGGTCTCACTACTTGCCTTACTTTAGCTTAGATGCTTCTTGAATACCTTTGCAAGTTGATTTAACACATCCAAGTGCCAGTGTTTCTGCCAGATGGGCAAAATATATTGAATAGCCTTGCTGAAAGAGCCAGTGCTAGAGAGTGTAAACCACACAGGTAGGAGAGAAGACGCAGGAGGGAGAGGTGGGGCAAAAAGAGAAGCAAGACTGCAGTCTCTTCCCAGAAGACAGCCAGTAGACTATCTCAGATTTTAATAAAATGACAACYTCTATGTGATAAAGAACAGGCTTAGCTGTTGCCTTTGTTAATAGCCTGAGCTTCCAAATTCGTGGTTAGAGTCTGAACTAGTAGTGTGGTGGATCAGTAGTGCAGATAGAAAAATGATGTTTAACTGTGTTCTTAGTCAACTTGGATATACTTAATTGGATATATAAATTTTATACATTTTTCCTCTGGGTCTTTAGATTCTTAGAGAAGAACAAAGTGGTTAAGGTGGAACAGGAGTTGGAACTTTCCATTGTTGTTTTTGCTGCACATTATATGACCTTGAACAAATAATTACGAAATTCCATGAATACTTTAGGCGGTTATAGGTAGTCACCATTCTCTGTCGTATCATGAGACCAGTCCAGAGCTTATACTACAAAAAGGACCTCCTTCACTTCCTCACCTCCTTCCATCTTCTGAGCTATTCCTTACCCTCCCACCCTCCAATCTCCACAATGATTTCATTCAGGGAACTAGATTGCTACAATTAACACAGCACCATAAAATGAATAGCTTGGTCATTTTGGTTTTCCACATCTATCCCCTCAGAGGGGATACTCCTGCCTGTGCTTCCATGCTTTTTTTGGTAGGCAGAAGTGTTTGTGCAGCCCTGTTCAGCAACTGAATGAGGGAAACTTAAGCTGGTTTAAGACTAACTTTAATTTCCTTGTTCTAACTTGGATAAATTCTGACCTTTGTCATGAGACTCCACAAATGCTTATGGTGATGCAAGAAGTTGCGCAGTGATGGGAACAAGTGACTAGATGCAGAAAGTGGTATTTTAGGCAGAGGTAATGAAAGCTATTGGTATCTCAGTGTTTGGAGAACTAAATTGTGAAGGGACTGGGTCCTCCAAACCTCAGAACACTTGGTAGGCTCTGAAGAGTTTTAGGATCATCTGATGAAAATGCAAAGTATTAACAAGAATTTTTGATCGAAATACTTTATTCTGCAGCAGCCTGACTTGTTTATGGCTTGTGATACATCTGGAAAGATTCCCAGAAAGTTATTGAATGGGAACACTAGATACATTAAACAACTGATAATAGTTCTTCAGAATGATGAAAACTGATTTTTTTTTTTTWAAAATGAAAAGATCTCTGACTTTTGAGGGAATCGATCATTACTGTGCATAGGAGGTCTTAGCAGTTCTGTCTAGACACAAGTTTTTTGAATCCGAGGAAGCCAGTTCTGCAGCTCTGTAGAAGTGAGTAGCAAAACTTAATGGTAGGATCACGTCTTTTGATGTGTCCTACAGCTTTCACAATCAGCCTCAGTATATATCTTTAACAGAGGCTTGTTTATAGCTTGCAATATTTTTACCTCAGTGACAGATTGTAAATATTTGTAAATATAAGCTACAGGTCAAGATTTATTTTAAGAAAAGAATGTTTTTTGTTTTGTTTTCCCCCTTGGTGTGCAGTCACTTTAAAAGTAGGAAGAAACATAAATTTCCTTTGTGTAGGCTAATACGGTATTGCTATGCTGTAGTTACCTCTACTTGGTTACAACTCAGACTGGTAGTCTAAGCTCTACCTTACAATTTTGTTGCTCAGTTAGCGTTCTTGGGAGGTGCAGTGGACTAGGACAGTCATGGTAGTCAAAATAACTTGTGTTACACAGCCCATAGAATTAGCTGTTCAACCTGCTCTACTGCTAATCTGTGATTCCAAAGCACCGTCATTCAGGCTGGGTGTACTATATTCAGAGCTCTTGGGAAAGTTAAATACTTCTTAATGCTATCATTTTTTGCGTGTCAGAGTTCACCTAAATCAATGCTCTGCTGCAGTGTAACTTTTTTTGCATTAAGGCATCTTATGAAGTTGTCTTGTGTAGTGTCTGAGATCTTCACTACTACGCTGCTGATAAACTGCCAGCTGTCGGAGGAGATAGTGGGTGAGAATTAGCTATACTCATCTGCATATTTTGCTTATCTTTTTAAGACTGCAGATCCTAAACTCTCAGCTTGTGGATATAGCTGGCCTGTTCTAAATCATGTGACTGAGGCTGCCAAAGCTTTTATCACTTTTTTTTTTTAGCACTCACTGTATTTTGATTTTTTTTTTTTTTTTTTTTAATACTGGGCTCTTTCAAACAGCTGTTCTTTTTGGGGAGCATCATCTGTGAGCGATTCCTGCTTGTGATGGATGTTTTGTTGATGTTGTAATGTAAAGAAAAAAAATCAGATAAACTTGTCTGACTAAAGTGACTAATTTTTCCTCCTTCACCTGGATGAAGGGTGAAATGAAAGAGCTCAGGATTATTTGTAGCTATTATTTACAGAGCTCTCACTTCTCACTTTATTCAATGTCAGGTTCAATAGGTGACTTGAACTKTGAGATATACCGTTTCCTCGTTGCAAACCGCTTTTCAATTTGCCTGTAAAAGTGCAAGGCTGTYGCTTAGCACATGTTTTTATCAGGCAGTTTGGTTTCATTTAAGCAATGCTGGCTGTTTCTGGCTCCTTGTTGCTGTGCTACTGCCGCTTTCATTAGCACAGATGTTTAGGCAGCCGTGCTGCAAAGCACATTGAGGAACTGCTCTGGGGAAACTAACCCAGCACGAAAAAGAGACGGTTAGTTTTCATGCAGATCGGTTCCCTAGTGTGGCTCCCTGAGCAGCTGCACGRATGCTCGTGGTGGTGCAAGCGAGGGGTGCAGTGCAGCTGGGCGGGTGAGCAGCGAGGGTTGGCAGGACGGTGAGATTTGGCTGTGCCAGTGGTAGTTGAACTACAGCAGTGTTTTGGCTTYGTAGTGTATTGCTCGTTCTACCTCATTAAGTGAAAATGATACAAAGCATATAGGAAGTAGCACTTAACAGAGGTTTGAAAATCTCTTTGAAATATTGCTTATTCTTTGTCCCAGAGCAGCCAGAAGCTCTCGATGAAGAATTTTAGAGCCTGTTTGAATTGTCTTTTGAATTTGACTTCATAGCTTTAGCCAGCAGATCATGACCTAATTGTCTTTGGTTGGAGAGAAAGATTAATTAGCACTGAATGGTGCCTTTGTACAGCTCTGAGGTAATCTGAATAATGAAATGTAATGTCAAGGACAGTGTAGTGGGCAAAGTGGACGCTTTCCTTTTGGGGTCCAAGCCCCTCTCTCCTCTGGACTTCATATTAAGGACAAAGAATTTGTCTGCATAATTGGAACTTTGTTCCCTAGCTCTCAGCTAGGCTGAAAGGACAAGTAGTGGGGCAGAAGAGCAGAGGAGAAACATGGCGGGTAAATTGGAGACGTAARTTACGTGTTTGTTACATGCTGTGTGTTGAGATTTGAGGAGTATTATGATCTTACAACCATAAATTTAACATCTTCCTACCGAATTGTAGGAGGGAGACTGTAGACTTAGGAGAAAAATTCCAGACTTTCAAAGGTACAAAGAAGTTGCGAACCACGGAGACAAGGACTTGGCTTTGGTCTCTGATATGTGAGCATAGTTGATAATACTCTAGAATTTTTCTCTAAGTCTCATTCGGTTTCTTAGAAGAGGAGAAACTTGTTTGACATTGCTTGAGGATTACTTCTTTGTAATGTACCATTTAAACCAGTCACGCAATTGGTTTATAACCCTAATAGCATCTGGAGAAAGTTGACCCTCTGTTGCATGCTGTGTGGGCTGTTCTTCTTAAGTTGTAGTTTAAAAATAAAAGGGATAGAGAGGCTGAGGGTGATAGATGTTTGACTCGCATGAATGCTCGTGAAGTTAATTAAATGGGAGATTGCATAAAACCAATGAATCACTTTGATAGGGTGTATATTCAAAACTTTTTCTCGAGTATTTTGGTCAAGTAAAGTTGCTCTTAAAAAACCAGCAAGAGTACACAGCTTTAAATTAGACTTGAAATGGTGTATAAAGTGCATGTAACTTTTCAACTGAAGCTTGATCTTTTTGTTGACATTCTTAATATTCATTTCTAACCAATTAAGACTGTATAATGCTGCAATTAAGCTTTTTAAAATTTATATCTTGCATGTTTGTACTAGTATGTAGCTTCCTTATGATATGTCTGAGCATCCCATCTCAGCCTCTGTTGTTATATAGTCTAGTTTATAAATATCCTTTGTAGGATTGAGATGGAAACTTATATGCAGGTGGTTATGGGAGTCAGTCACATGAATAGAAACTTAATATCCCTCTTGCGTTAGCGTTCCTTTCTGTGAAAAAATAGGTTAAACTAGGATTTCATGACAGTTTCAAAGTGTCATATTATGCTTCTGAATGCAATGAGGGCCTTTCAGCTCTCCCTGAAAACATTTTTTTGGACAAACTGCAAACAGATGAGTTGTCTTTTGATTTTTGAAAGCATTTTAAATCCTCTTTTTATCAATGAGAAAGTGTTTCTGAGGGAAGGAGAGTGAGAGAGATCTAACTTCCATTCAAGATTACAGGTACTGCAGCAATCTAACATAGTGTTGGAGTTGAATGAAGTCACTTAAAGAAACAATTTTAATAGCGTATTCTAGTATGTTCAAATAACAGAGCACTCTAAGGCCAAAATTTTATAAATAAAGTACTATTTCACTGAATAGAACCCCCAAAAGGGTTCATTTATTCAAACTGAAGACAGCTGACAGACTAAGGGAAACTTCCTACTATTTTGGGCAGAGAGGAACTTCAGCAGAAGTTTCAAACTTTGACTCTACCCTTTATTTTTCCTGTACCTCTGGATATACCTTGCATGTGCACCCAAGAGCACGCGTCTTAAAATTTGTTTAATGTAGCAGCAGTTTCCAGGATTACTGTGAATTTAGGAAACTTGGTGTAGCCAGTTACTTATAGGTTTAAATTGGTAACGTTTTATTTTGAAACTTTATCCACTAGTGCTTGTTGAAAATAATTCAGGTGTCCTAGTCTTTCAAACATGATACTGCACGCTCTAGGTGTTCTTATTGTGATTGCATTCTAAAAGCATCACATAATCACTGGGAACTGCTCAGTGGGATGATTTAGACATATGTATGGAATAAAAGTTATGTACAACAAATGAATAAAAATAGCTTGTCTCATATATCAGTGTTGCTTAATCTGAATTTATAGGTGGCAGTTGCTGCTTGTCTGGTCAGTTTATTATAGCTTTGAAGGCCTATTTTTCACACTAGCTTTCTGCCAAAAATTTAAAAACCACAGAAAATYGGTGCTTTAGAAATTGTTAAAATACTTTACTATATATTAAAAAAAACACACACAAAAAACCAAACCCAACAACCTCCCTCCCCCCACTCCCCAAACTGAAAAGGTTTAATTTCAATCTAAAAGATCTTTAAACTATTCAGGTTTTTTCTTATTTCTAGCGCCGGCTTCGTCATTTGCGGAATATTGCTGCACGTAATATCATCAATAAGAATGGTTATCGCCTCTTGGATACTTACTTCACTCTTCACTTGTGTGATAGTGCCAAGATATACAAAGGTAAAACAGGCTTGTTAACTTTTTTTCCCAGATGCATCATAACAATTCAAAAATTTAATTCTGTCCTTTACTGCCTTGATATTCTTCTGCCACTGTTTGCATCAGCTGTTCTAACAGTGGAAAAGAGCTGTTCAGTTTCCTAAAGTTCCTGAACTCTTTCAGTATTCGTGGACACTGTGTTTGAGYGTTATATTTCATTTCTCTCTTCTGCCTTGCTTTCTATTACAATCTATAGCTCTTCATTGTGGATARACGTTATTAAAAATATATTTTTATGTTCTTTTTGAAATTACTAGCTATTAGAGCATTGTGAATGAATTTTGTTGCTTCTGAATTTTATTTTCAGCTAGTGTAACTGAAACTTGCTAATTTAAGGTTACTTGTTTTTGAAGGGTGGGAATGTATAACTTGAGCTAACTACGTGGACTGCCTTGGGGGGGTTAGCTGAACCTGGAATTTACAACTTCTGCAGTGTTTGGTGCAAGGGGATCTTCTGTGCTCTGGAAGAACTTGTCTCATCAAACAATTCCTACTTGTATGTTGTCCCATGCTGAATAGACCTACACAAGAATGTGGATTAAATAACTTCCCAAATAGGGGGAGTTACCATTCCWATGTCTCTTGAGTTAGATTAAGCAGAGCTGCATTAAAGAGGTCATGGTACTGTTTCAATATCATATGTGCTCTGCCAGAATATTTTTCCTGCTTATCTTTTACCTGGCATTCTTATTTTGTTTTTCTGAATGCATTTAAAGCACTGTCGAAGCTTTTTTCCTGAAGTTTAGCACCCTGAGGGATTTTCTCCAAAATCTAATTTCTTGGCTCTAATCCTATCTACCTAAAGACTTCAAAGTTTTATTTTGACTGGAAAAGTGAAGGTCCATGAGTCAGCTGTTGCTTATTTCYATTTAAATACAGGGTTCTTGGCAACTCTGGGAGGTGATTCAGTATTCACTTTCTAAGTATCTGAAACAGGTCACCCTTGCTTTTCAAGAAAGTAGTGCAATTAGTCTGTCCATCATACTGTACTTTTCCAGGAAGCTGTCATGGACAAACTAGTCAYTTTGCAAATGTCAATCAAATATTGTAAAGTAATGGACATTTTTTTCCTCAGCAGTCAAATTCATAGTAATTCATGAGGATCATCTTGGGTAAGAAGATGAAATGCTCAGTTTAAATAATGACTTCTAATTATTAAAGTATCAATGAGTATTTTTAATCAAAAAGGTGACAGCATTTTAAAGTCTTTTTTATGAATCTTATTCCTGACAGAGTAATTCCACTACTGTTAGTCTTCCTTGAATATCACTTATTTTAGCTTTCTGTATTTCAAATATTAAGATTAGTGTCAATATTTATGCTAATCTAAAGGTTTCCTACTCATTTTTTCTTTAGAATTTTATAAGAGTGAAGTGATCAAGAATTCTCTGGTAAGTTATTTTAATACACAATTCTATAAACAATATTTCCAGTTCGTTTCACTGATTTCACAAAGCAGAGGCTCTGGGTGCAGCACTTCAAGTAAAGAGAGTTGAACAGTGATGCAGCACATGCTGCTGATTTCTTTGAACATCATCTTATGTAGCTGAATGCTAAGGAATATTTGCCTGCATATGCAAACATGCGTGTTCTTTGAAGGCATAGTTTGAAGAAACTCTAGTCATTGGAACTTCTTAAAGTTTCTAAATTATCCAGTTCAGATCGCTGAAAGGAGCAGACCAGAAAAAAACAGCTGAGAAAGAGTAGATTCTTTTGTTGTGGTAGTAGGATGTTGTAGGTATTGGGCGAGGGAATCTGAAAATCTGCGAAATAGACATTTTAATGTCTGCACCCACAAGGTAGACCTGCACCATTTATAGTATGTGTTTGTGGGGGGGTGCCAGCAGGTTTTGAAAACCTCTTGAATGGAGGAAAAAACGTCTGCAAGGCTATTACCTTATCTAAACTTGCATTTTTTGAGATGGATTAAGATTTTGAGTTCCTTTTACTGCAGAAGAAAACTTTATATTGGAAAGGGAATATAACAAAGGGAAAATGAGATGGAATGACAAAATCTGTATTTAAAAATGTTGCAGTCTTGTACAAACTCCATTTTAATGTCCTGGCGTTTTTGTGTCCAGATAGTTACCAAATGGCTTTTTCCTTATGAAGATTTAAGTACATGGGGAACAATTCCTTTTGTAAGACTTAATGGATAACTTTTCCCCTCTTTCTTCTTTTTAAAGGCATATTATTCTGAATTGCCTAATACCTTAAAATTGCCTAATATTTGCCTAATACTAGTTCAGGGACGCTTGGCCTGTTCTAAGCTGCTTAAGCAATAGAATGAAAGGCCTGTTCTTTTGAGGTGGTCCAGCTGCGTGGGATTGTGTGTTCCTACTGTTTACTTTCATTTTAGAGGAGTTCTCTTTTCTGTTCCCATATAGAGAAGGGAAGGGTGAGATTAGGTATTTTGCCATATCTACATTTGGATGCCCTGTAGTTTGCAGCCTGTGGAAATCCAGAAATGAATATCAGGTTCTTGCTACTAGTAATGTCAATTCAAATTGACTAGGTTTGGTTGCAGCTTGGGCCAGTTACAACAGTTTCCCTAAATTCTTAGTGGTAATGTTATCAGAGGTGAACCACARTTCTTGGGATGTTTGGCGTGTTACAAATCTGAATTCTAATGGAAAATCTTTTTTTGTAATTTATCTTAATATGTGCTACTTCTATAAAGCTGAGGCAAATCTAATTTCTTAGAATGGAGAAGAGCTCTTAGTGACAGCATTTAAAGATTGTCATCAGTGTCAAGGAAGAGAARAATGTAAACAAATCTGTAAATAAATTATGCAAACTTAAAACTCAATCCCTTCCCTAATATTAAACATCTGCTAGTTTTCAGATGCTAAAGTATAATATGCAAGCAAATGTTATTTCCACTATCTTAATTTAAAAATTCCTGCTTTGGCTAAATTAGAGAAGTAATTCTTCAGCATCTTGTAAAGGAAGGAAGCAGAACTCACTGAGTTTCAGAACTACTTTACAACAGATAGTGTTCAACCCAGGAGTCTTTAGAAAGAGAAATAATGAAGTTGCAGAGCCTGTTGGCTTCGACTCTGTAAATCCTGAAAAGGTTCATGTTCATCGTACTTAAATTCTTCATTCTTTGTTTGACATAGACATCGCTGCTTTCTGTAACCTACTGCTGATTAAGATTCCTTTTGTCTTGTTTGAGTTGTCTTTATCCTCCTTTGAATACCAACAGAATCCAACATGGAGGAGCTTGGACTTCGGAATAATGCCCGATCGTCTCGATACCTCTGTCTCATGTTTTGTTGTGAGGATCTGGGGTGGCAAGAAGGAGCACTATCAACTCTTGATAGAATGGAAAGTTAATCTAGATGGATTAAAATACTTGGGCCAGCAGGTAATGTGAAAACAGGCTTTCTCAGCCCTTGGATAGAGGAAACTAGAAATATGACTGAACAAAAATACAGAATGCTAAGAGGAAGTGACCGCATCTTAAGTCAGTATTTTAAAGGTTGATTGCAGAGATTTGTGCACAGATCTTCAACTCTTGACTCTCTGAATATTTAAAATCAGCATTACTGACTGATCCTCTGAAGTAATATTTTTAAATTGCAGTGCTTTAAGGAAGTAGTGGTATGATTGTGCATATAGCTGGAAGAAAATAAATCATGATATTCATATATAATATAGTTCTAATCCTCCTTTATAGTAAGGACTCCCCATCAAAATTCTTCAGTCCAAGAAGTGGACTTGCAGTAGTAGAGCCAGAAGTTTATTTTAATTCTGTTCTTTCACCTTATCAATAGCCTTCTGAAATAAGTGAAGAGTTTACTGTATTGTGGAGCTTATAGTAAAAGTGAATGCAAAAGAAATCTGTATCACAAATACTAAAAATGCCAAAAAGTACTGTGCCTTTTGAATTAAGTTACAGGTGGTTGTAGTTCCAGTGGGCAGTCTTGGATTGCTACAATGATATGACCTGTTTAGATTAGACCATATTCTAAAAAGCAAATGCATTTTCTATGTGTAAATTCAGTTTTCTCTAGAGTTTCATCTACTTTAAAATCATAGCAACTGAAAAGCTGCATTTGACCATCAAATAGAGCAACTTATGCTTAAATGCAACATATCGACATCATAGTGTTGTCTGAAAATGGTTTRTTTTCTGCTGTTCTTGCAGATACATGCAAGAAATCCCAATGAGATTATTTTTGGTCTCAATGATGGTTATTATGGAGCTTCATTTGAACAGAAGGTAAGGATATTTCATATTTGTTCTGACTTGTTTAGTAGTGATGACAAGCTGAAATTCAACTTCTAAACATAAATTTTCACACTTGCGTGCTCAAACATGTAAATGCTTAGTTTTGAGAAGGAATACTTTTTTGACACAGTAGATAACTCATCCCTGCTGGGTGGACACCTGAGCTATTCATGGAAGATTTAATGTACARCATTTTAAAACCAAAAAGAAACAGATTGAAGAAAATATTCTTTATAAGATTGATCTTTGAGGCAAACTCTTCATTCAAACTTAAAACATCTTGAAAATTGYGTCTATTAATACTCATTTTTATGGCAAATAAAGCACAGTAAGTGGTGGTTATCAATCTTAAAAACAGTGTGTGATTTCTAAATGGGAAGCTATTTACTTGCTCTGTGTTGCAACTGTTTCACCCCGTGTATTTTCCAAGGACTCCACTGTAATTTTTGCTTGTCCAATCAGTATTGTGACTGCAACTAAATTATATAGCAATGCTGTTTAAACTTTAACATCTATGCCTTAATGTGACTGGCACAGCTGACAATCTTTATCCCAAATTGTTATTGGCACTATGGTGCTGTAGACAGCACCTGGCTGGAGAGAAAATGACCCTTGACAAATAGCTGCTCTCTGTGCATAGCTCAGCCAGCAAGTCCAGCCTTAACTGAATTGAAGCGGTGGCTTTACAGTCTACAGTGTAGTTAACTGCATGTATATACACATATACATACATACACACACACATATATATATATATATAGATATACACACACATATATGGGAAGAAGCCCAGCAAGTGACAAGGTGACAGTGTTCGAGAAGCTGGCATACATGCAGTCTAGTAGAACAGCAAGTTAATATGCGAATACATCTCAACATGTGGCAGTGCAAATTATCTCCTGTGTTCTTCAGAGGCTTTTAAGAGCTACATCTTGTTGCCAGACTCTTCTGGCTATGTGCAGACCTCTAAACTGTGTTCAATATTTTGATGGTTGCCTTTCAAATTCTAAAGGTTTTGGTATACAACACAGATGCTGCTTCCTGGTGCTTTTAATTCAGTTATGCTGAAACAGGATACTGTTCCAGGTTGTTATGGTTTCAGAAGTAATAATCTGGGTCTGAATTCAAAGATGGTAATGCTGTCTGCTTCCCTGATCGTTTGTGTTGTCAGGAATTGCTCTCTAGCTGTTAGGATTTAAAAGTACATTGTGGTTCTGCTTGTTGTATGTGCTCTGTAGAAAAGCTGCAAATACAGTCCCAACCTATGATGAGCACAAATCTTTTTTTTTTTTTCCTTCCATTTCCTGTAACTTGTGCATTTTATTAGTGTGGAAACTGAATGTTTATAGTTCTAAAATGTCTTGGTCATTAGCTAAGGTCACTCCATGAGCTAAAATAAGAGAATYGTTGAAAGCTGAGTAAAGTGTTCTGGAGATGTTTCATGGACTCAAAGTGTCAAAACATGTTGTCTGGATATACCTCTGAGTGTTACTTGATTCATCTGGAATTAAATGCAAATTGCCCCTTTTTTCTTTTTTTATCGTACGGGCTTGCCATATTGAGAGGATGGAGTTTGAAAGGAATTGCAGGAGGACAAAGACATTAGACACTCACAAGGGTTTTGTAGTTAAAACTGTAGATTTAGTGGTTAAATGAATGTATTCCTGATCATCAAACAGCAAGAGCAACATGTTCATATATGAATGTTGTAATTGCAAAATTATTTACTTCAAAATYTATACAACTAGTGTGCAGGTGCACTGTATAATGTACTATATTTGCACTTTTACAATCGTGAGGCCCATTTTCATCCAAAGTAATCTCCAGAATGCATTTTTTATGCTAAAAATACTTGTTTTCTAGCAGGCTCCTGTCTTATAAAGGAGCAGTGTGATAAATTCTAGCACCAGCACTGATGGAGAAATTATAGGTAAGCTAGGCAATTTTATTTTAAAAACATTCACGAAATAAAAGAACCATATCCAGAGCCTCTTTACTGTTTTTAATTTCATCACTGACTCTACTTTTTTTTCCCACTGAATGTGGGAATACCTTTTAATTCTATGTCCTTGGCAATATATTTGGTCTTTTGTCTTATTCTTCCATCCCTTCTGTCCAGCTGCAGTTTAGCAGTTCACAGAATCACAGAGTGGTTGAGRTTGGAAGAGACCTCTGGAGATTTAGTCTAACCCTCCTGCTCAAACAAGATCACCAAGAGTTGTTGCCCAGAACAGTGTCTGGAGATTGGTGAATATCTCCAAGAATRGAGACTCCACAACCTCTTTGGGCAATCTGTTCAGTCACCCATTCTGTAAAGTCTTGTATTCAAAGTGAATTTCCTGTATTTCAGTTTGCTCATTAACTTTTGTCTTGCCACTGTGCACCATGGAGAAGAGTCTGACTTTGTCATGTTTACCCCCTTCCTTCAGATATTTGTACACATTGGTAAGATCCCCCTGAGCCTTCTCTTCTCTAGGTTAAACAATCCCAGCTTCCTCATATGAGAGATGCTTTGTCTCAGTGACCCTTCACTGGACTTCTTCCAGTAGGTCTATKTTTCTCTTGTGCTGGGGAGCCCAGCACAGGACACCACACTCCAGATGTGGCCTTATCAGGACTGAGCAGAGAAGAAGGAACACCTYCCTTGACCTTTTGGCAATGCTGATTATCCAAGAAGAAAATGAATATTTTCCTTGGATAATATTTTTACTCAARTTGCTTTTTCCTTGCAGCAATGGATGCTTAGTTGATCATGAGAAAAAAGTTGGGAAAGAAGATTTTAAAATCTTTTGTGTGTGTATTCTGTCCCCTGAAGAGTGTTACTGCTTTACTATAGGTGTCTAATATCTAACTCTAGAAGAGGAGTTAGCAGCTGTTTCTTCTGCCAATGTCCTTGACCACATGCAGCTTTCACATGTTTGTACCTCCAACTTCTGACCTTGTTCAAGATTTTTTTTTTTGCTTGTTCTTGTTTTGTAAAAAAGTATGCAGCTATTTTGTCTGGAGAACTCAGTAGGATTCTGTTCCCTTTATCATAGCCACATTCAACTTGCTTTCCTTTTCCATTTAGTTCTGGYATTGAGGCTGCTGAAACACTTGTCCCTCTATTGGCTTCATCCTCTCTGGTAATCATCTGGAGAAACTCTGTGTTTGGACTTGCTTCAGCTTCGTAGATGTGCATGTGTGTTTCTGTGTTTTTTTTGAAGCTGTCAACCTGGACTTAGTTTTCCAGTTCTTTTAGGACTTGTAGATCTTCTTGGTTTTGTCTGAGATTGCATGCTTTTGTGTAATTCCATTTTCTACCCAGGCTCAACAAAATGAGTTCTGGCTGCTATAAGGGTTTTTCTAAACTGAACTTTCTCCTACTCAGTCTTCCTCAATGGCTTTATCACTTCCATATTTTTCTTCCAACTGTTTTATGCCTGCTACTACTAACCAGTGAGGGTAACTTCTGCAGTGATGTGTTTTCAGAGAGCACGTTTGGGGAGACAACATAGCTTTTGGATAATGACTAGCTTACTGTTATCACCTTAAAAAAATCAGGACTAGTCTCTGCAACTCTGTCACTCGAAACACGTGGCTGTGGTCAGAGGTGAGAGGCTGGAAGAACAAGATATGTTCATCAGCGACACTGAGCTGTAGCTAGATATTTGACCATCGAGCAGAAAAGGCTCCTGTCTTCAAGAAGCTGCATCTTATTTTCCCCTGCATTATGTGACTTTCATCAGTGCAGGTGGAGTCTTTCCCCAGATACTTATTTATTAGCAGCTGGATCCTGACTGCTTTGCAAAAGCAAAGTAAAGCCTCAGTCTATTCCCAGCTGCTTTCAAGAAAGACTTTTCTGTGTGCATTCGCGAATACATGTGCCTGTGTCCAGTATCTGTAATAAATACTGTGGCAGAGAAGTAGATAAACTCTTTCAAAGGGCAAGCTGTTCTCTAGTAAATAAGGTTGGAACCCTTTCTTTATWTGTTCTGGCTGTTTTCTTGCTGGTGGAGTAGTTTGTATAGACTATTTGGTATCTGTCTCTTCRTGCATATCTGTTCAATGCTAGCATTACTGGAGAGTGGCTTCTGGTGTAGTCTGTAGGGAGCCTTGTAGTGCAGTGGGGGGAAAGAAGGCTAAAACATGATACTTCTGTGTACTTTTTTTTCCCCTTTCAGAAAAGTAGTTGTTTTGGGTCACTCCACTTTTTTTCCTCTGAAAAATTAACTTTCTGTCCTTCACTTTCTGAAAACAGTATTTGTCAAAACAAGACCTCCTCATGGTGTACACATTACTAATGATTGTTGGGCATTTTCAATTTTCCACCTTCTTAGTTCATTGGGATTAAGATGTCCGTCTGCTGATATTCTTTTTTTTCAGGGGATGTATGTGTGGGTTTCATCATTTAGAATCCAACATCTTGAGAGTGAGGAGCTGAGACACCTGCTGATATCCTCTGTTGCAATATGCTGCATAATGTAGTATATAGATCTGCTGATAATTTAGATGGAATCTTATTTTTGCTGGATAGGGATGTTAACTGCCTGAGACGTGSTTAATGCAATTTTGTCAATAAGTTGTTGAAATGTGACTGTCCATTTCAACATCATCTGTACGGGAACAACATGTTGAGGCAGGTGAAGAATATGTAAGTAATTTACTTTGGTATGAGTGCAACAATTCCTATGTTGCTGCTAGGAAACTAGCTGATCACATGTGCTGTCTGGAGAAAGTTCTTACACTGAAGTAAATGGCTTTTTTCCTGTGATCCATAAAGTTTCTGATAGTACTGCTGAGTCATTTGACCTGCTTAGGATTCACTTTTTGTCCTATGAAAAAACAGTTATGAGAGTTTGACATTTCTAGGCATTTTTGTGACTGCCTGATATGGAAAAGTTTGATATCTGACATTTGCAGCATAAAGTATTGCCACTGGCCTATTTTTGATGCCTTTTGTTTAGAATGTGCACTTGAGTCCCTTAAGAACACTGAAGGTTTTTGTATGACTTCCTAAAACTCATTCACATCATTCCAACATAACAGATGATTCAAAATGTCTTTCAAAATTTAGATGCCTGTTAGACATGTTAAAACTCAATTCTTTATCCATTTTTTGTCAGCATTGTACATCTTGTACTCTTATCTGTGATCRTGTTACTGAATGTGAAATAGATCTGAAGCTGAAAAAAGTCAACAGTGCAATTGCATTCTTCAGTATTTCTGTGCATAAAATGACTTGTGCAATAATAGTTATTACAGTTCAAGAAAATGCATGCTAGGTATGGAACACAGCTAAATATGCTAATACTGTAACATTTGATAGTTAAGTACTATTGTAGGCCTGACTTGGGCTGCTGCTATTGCCTCTTCTTAAAAACTGCCTCTTCTGTTTACAGCCCATGAGCTTGTATCAAAACAGAGTTAAAATGTACTAAATACAAGATCAGTTAYTCTCCTCCAGAAGGTGCATGCTTTTAGTCAAGATGGAAGAATGTGTTGATTCTTAAATTAACATTCTTTCTTTGCCTTTAGGATCACTCAGGTACCCTGAAGAATAGTCTTCTCCAGGTGGATCAGAACTGTGTTCGTAACTCTTATGATGTCTTCTCTTTGCTTAGGTAAGGTGTTTGAGAATATTCTGTGTAGCTATTTTAATTTCTGTAGTGTATGCTGAGGTAGCCTTTCCAAATACAAAATACTTCTAGACTGGAATTTGCAAGGAAGATTTTTAAGTAGTGTTGACTTATCCCTGGTAGCAAGGAGATGAGGTTTGACATCTCTTCCTTGGTATGCTTTGGACTTCTGCTTGAGTCATTCTGATATAGAACTGGTTGTGGGGCTTACCCCATGGATTAGTTTGTGAATGTTGAAACTGTGAAACTTTATTACTGGGGAAATTCTGTGGAAAGCCCCGCTGCATTCTCCTCAGTGGAACAAAAAGTGGTTTAAACGCATTAGAACAACAACTGAAAATACCTCCCTGCCAAAAACTAACCTGGCTGAAAGTGATATTTTTAAAACGAAGCAGTTATGCAAGTAAGACTTTTTGTTAAACCATTGAATTGAACTTACCTTTTGCACAATCCTCCGTTAGAATCCAGAAAAGCCATGCTCTGTAGTCAGGACCCAGTTATTCCAGTGCCTTTGTGCTGTGAGAGACATAATTGCACCTTTGGATGGACACTTCAGCTGTCTGCCTGTTGGTTATGAAAAACATGAAATGCTAGTAGGGAGGTAAGCAAGAAGGCCTGTTCCAGATCTGCTTTAATTATAATGGTTGGTGATTGTTAGCTGTGGGAAGCACAATAGAGGGTTTAAACACTGTCAGTGGGTTGGGTTTGAGGAATGCGTATTACAAGATGCTTTTAAGTTGCTGCCTTCAGCTATGTAGTAATAACGGTGGACGTTCTACAAAGAAAACTCGTGAAGGAAATGCTTAATATGCTTTCAAGTCATTGGAAAAACACGTTTATCAATTGTATAAATCTAATTCATTTAGTAACCTTAACAGTAGATGTCACTGTTGCCTGTACGAAGTGYTAGCTGTATTTTCTGTACTGACGGCGGGGTGGTAGAAGTTAACTCTAGGTCGCTTAYTCAGAAGCCGTTATTTTATAAGCTCTCCTAAAATTTAAATGTGTTGGTTTTTTATTCTGTAAAACATATTTAAGGTAAAGACTGCCTTCTAAATGTCTGTCTAACTCCAATGGAAAACAACCGGGGGTGTAATATGTGGTTCCGGCTGCTTTCAGATACAGTTCATTAGAAATGAACTTTTATACTATCTAAAATTTAATCTTTGTTAAATGGAACTTAGGAAGTGTTTGTCAGTCATTCTGGCTGCTTTGTTCATGCATTTTATTTTTTCAGTTTCCTTTGTGCTTCTTTGTAGTGTCATACACATTTCAGAAAAATACTCATTATTATATCAGCCGGTCACTAACTTGACTGACTGGTCCCTGTCTAACTCTGTCTGATCTGAACTGTGGCCCTTCTCCTGCCAGTGACTGTCTCTTGTAAAGCTGCCAAATGAAGATGTCAGCTTTGATAGAGCTCCTCTTGCTGGATGCTCTCCATTGCTGTTTTGAAACCTGATTACTGGAGCCGCACACTTTGCTTGGTCTTGGAAAGGTTGGACTCCGGGCATTATCTCTTACGGGTTTTGGGTGCGCTGTTGTGCRGAGATCCTGTTTAATGCTGCCTCTGAGCTGAGGCTTCCTGCTTGCTTTTACTTTGTCCCAGAAGGAGCGAGGTTTTCCCAGCCCTCACCACCAGGATGCTACTGATTGTATTTCAGTTGACTTTACCTGCCCTATTGAGGAACATACACTACATTGTCTGGTTCCTACAGAAGTTAAGTTATAATCTGTGAGCACACCTGTATTTTTTTTTTTTTTTTTTTTTGGCCTGTTTCCATCCAAACTAAGAGTGTTCTCAGGGAGCTGAGGCAAGGTCTTCCATGTGGTTTTGGATCCTTTATCTTTCCTTCCACATCAACTCAACTTTGGACAGATAAACTTTCACTACCACTGCTTACTCTCGGTATCTAGCTCAAAAGACTTGTGATAGCTTTTTTTTTCTTCTTTTTTTTTCTTTCTAATAACTTCTAGTCTCTTCTTGGCAGGTGTTTTTTTCTTCTTAGTAGGCAGTCTGTGGGTTTTGTTGCCTTCTCCTGGAGTCCAGAATTGAGTAATTAGCCTGTGGAAATCTTCCCAGAGATTTTTTATTTTTATGAGGAAGTTTGACTTATAACCAAAAGAGGGGCATAATTTGAGTTGTAATTCATTTGACAGGACATTTACACTGGGAGGAAATGAATTGCTGTCCGCCTGCTTCTGTCCATTGGCTATAAAGAGAATAGGGAAGTGTCTACACTGTAAAGGTTTGCATCTGGTCACATAAATCCCACGTTTTGAAGACCTTTTTTTCAGGATTTGGTATTTGTGTTTGCAGTAAAAATTCACAAGCTGCACATGTGGTTTCCTAGTGTTTTTACGGGATATTACGAATACGAAGAACAGATTGTACTGGTTTAATTTTAAACTTCTCAAAGGAAGCAAGTCTTGGGGATGGTTGTATCTGCATCTGAATTATACCAGTGGTGCCGTACTGCATAGCTACTGTGATTGGCTCTATGGCACAGGGAGTAGAGAGCAGGTTCTGTTTTAACTGTTACCCCTTGAAGTTGCAAAACGAGAATTTCTGTTACTGGCTTCAGTCAGCTGCTGAAACTGCTTTTTGAGGAAGGAAAAATTGTATATAAATATATATATTTTTTTCTCCGATGAAGTGAATAGCTGTAACTTTAAGCTTATGAATAGCCCGTAATGAAAAGCACGTGCTTGACTGCATTTAGTGTTCCTAGTTGATTTTTTTAATAAACATAGTGTGAACAGTAGAATTTTTGTAAGTATTGGATTAAAATGGTGCATGTGTGCTCAGATGCTTAATTACATGGTTTTACAAGTTAGTTAAGTAGGAAGAAAAGCTTATGTAGCCAGACAGCTTAGTTTCACATAAGGAAGTTCTCAGCACCTTGTGAACCTTCTTGTTCTGGGGCAGAGACAAGATCCTCAGGCAAACATTGTTCTGCTAATAAGTTGTTCGTGCCATATGGAAATGACTAATGTTCTTACAGCCATTTGCCTTAAAAAGACTAACTGACAAATTAACCAGCCCAACTGGAAAGCTAAATTTTTTGAGGTTTCTCTCCCCTTGGCCATATGCTCATATTTGCTGAGAATAGGTCACTTCAAGGCTTTCTGTATTTTATGTAGCTGGTAGTAATAGGTTGTACAGTAACACATTTCACCTTTCACATAACACACAGGATGGGCCAAATACATCTGAGGTCATTTTCTGGACATGTCTCCATAATCAGACTCAGCACGTTTGCAGCACTGATGGGAATAGGTTTATATTTAGTATTCTATTAGTTTCCCATTCTTTCTTTTCTTTAAAATTTGAAAAATAGACCTTTCAGTATTGAGTGAAATTGGGATATACTGGCAATCACTAAAGACTTAAAGACCATTATATTAAAACATTATATTTTTGTATTCAGGGACTGAAACAATATACCATGTATTCTACAATGGTTTTATTATAGCACTTAAACTAATTGAGTCTCTGATAACATTTTCACATCTATATATGCAAGTGCAGGAAGTTCTTCTGAATTCTGCCTGGAGACAAACAGTACATAAGAACTAAGAAAACCTGGCTCTTTGCAATTTTGTTTCCTATGTTCTTAATCTCTCCAGTCACAACCTCTTTCTTTGATTTAACTATTGCTTTAGCAGATGGGATGGCATGTTTGTGCTATTTGGGTCAGCCTGTRTAAATTGAAAACACTTTTGGTTGTATTATTGCTAAGATTAAAAAAAAAAGTTGCATTTTCAGCACTGGAGATGTGTAAAAGAGCAGCTCCGAGTAACTACCGTGATATTACTAGTCCTATCTATCCTAGGTGAAGTTRATTTAAGTAATACTGCAAGTTGTTAAAGTGCTTCCAGTGCTGCTACCACATGTGAATCTGATCTAGTGGAATGGTCTTGAAAAAGAGCAGCTGCAGAGAACACACAGGGCATCCCTTTATCAAAAAAAACAGGTCCTTATAGTTCTGGTCACAAGCAAATATGCCTGCAGCGCCCTGAACAGGTAAATGTGACTTTTGTAACCAGATCATAAAGTTAAGTGAACAATTCCCTTGTATTTCATTTCGCAGAAATGACAGCRCAGGCTGCAATTTAGTGATTTTTTTTTTTAATGGCCTAAGGTGGCGAATGACAAAACACTGCTCTGAAGAGGACCAGGGYTGAATTTCTGAACCAGCAAGTAATTATTGCATTCTAAGTTAGGGGCTCGAAAACTTATATCCACTTYTTTTCTTGAAACGAATCAAATGCACATTTAGCAATATTGCAGAATCATGGGGTATTTGGGGTTGAAAAGGACCTCTGGAGATCATCTAGTCCACTTTTCCTGATCAAGCAGGGTMACCTAGAGCAGGTTGTCCAGGACYATGTCCAGATTTTGAGWATCTYCAGGGATGGAGAGTCCACAAGCTTTCTGGGCAACCTGTGGCAATATTCAATATTGTTGAACATGGGCATGCTCGTACGTGATAAGTAGAAATACAGTTTCTACAAATTGTCTTAAGTCTCACTGCTTGAAATACTCCTGTTGTTTTATCTCTTGTAATCTCACGGGCCAGAGACATCCTTGAAGTTAGACTTTTTCAGGATTTATATTTCGTAATAGAGTTTTTCTTTTAAAGAAAAATAAATGTTTATGATTGAGACTAATTTATTTAAGARTACAAATTTAGGTAGTGCTTGTCTGCAATCTGATACTTTTGARTTGTTGTTAGCAACCAACTGTCTTAAGAGGCAAAGTCTGAAATATGGAGACACCATATAAAAATCATTGTTKTGTTTACCTTTGCTTATGCTGAGAAAGAAGCTTTGTAACAACTATTGCCTGTATGTTTAAATTCTTCCATCTTAGGAGCAGTTTACATAAATTTATCTGTAAAATGAATAATAGACAAACTAAGAGGTCAGTAYGAGCAGTTGTAGCATTGAAGAAGTTATTAGCTCAGAGTTGTTTGTCTGAGACTACATAGTGGAAACACGTCAAAATGTAGTAACTGCTTTTGGGCAGCTATTTTTATCACATGAAAATTATGCTAAACTTGAAGCTGGTTTTCATAAGCTTTCTAAGTGAGGAGCAACCGAGTGAGCACAGAAAGACCTTGCTTGTACCACTTTGAGCAAAGGCTTGTTACTGGGGTACATTGGCCTGTTTCCAGCTAGAGAGGCAGTGCAAGACAAGTCAGTCTTTAACCATGCAGGAGTGTCTTGGCAGCCAGCAGCTCAGTAAGATTTTTCTGTTGTAGAATATTTATAAGCAGCAGTTCCTAACTTAAGGCTAAAATTGGTTTAGCTTTATGGAGAATTAGACCACTGAATGATCTARCCTAATTAACTTTTTTTTTCTCCTTCCAATTATTCATTAAGTTGGTAGCTGCATTTTTGTTCTTGTCTAAAAAAACGTTCTCCTAGATGGAGAACAGAATGTGATATGGAAAATAGGAGCGAAGTGATATGAGTGAGGTGTCTAAATGATCTTTTTACAGCTAAAATTGTACTGATGAAATTTAATGTAGCAATGCAAATAATCCAGTATGTCCTGCCTTTTGTTAAGGGAAATGAGGTATTTAAAAATATCCACTAAATCTTTGCTTTCTGGCTTTCCTTTGCTGTTCTTTCCTCAGAGAAGGATCCCAAGTCATGTTCCTGACCAAGATCTCTCAATGTTGTATTTGTGGGTATTTGTGTTCCTGTTGCACCTTGAGAAGGTAGCGTGTGTGTGGCAGGAGATGCTGTCATTCAGCTGGCTTGTCCTAGCTTTTCCTGTGACTAGCTTCCGTAACCAAATTGTTGGCTGATACTGCAGATTTTAATGTTGCTACTGCTGCTGCCATTGCAGTCTCCCAGCAGATCTGGGAGTATAATACCCCAAGCGTGGAAGGTGTAGGGTTCTTCTTGGCCTCACTTGTGTTCCTAGATTAGTAAATTCCTCAACTAAAATTTCCCTTTGCTTGTGATAAGTAAGTGTGGCAGTTCTGTGATGACCAGATTTGATGTTTCTAAATAGGAAAGACTTTTACCTGGAAGATTTGGCTTTCCTTACTGTACAGGCAGCCGAGGCAAGACCATATTGAWTAAAACATTTATGTTGTAGCAGATTTTTAGCACAAGTGCAACAGGGATGTTGTTAAAAACTTGATTAAATTCAATTTCAAAATGCTGTTCAGAGGAGACACTACACAGGTCTTGTGCAGAGCTTCAAAAGCAGCTTTATTCTGCTTCTTTATTTGTCATACCAATCAAAAGACCATACAGATGAATCCATTTTGGATTATGTTAGAAATCATAACCCAATCCTTTCCTCATCTTAATCCTTTCTGTAKCTTGATTACAGTAGAAGGGGAACAGCATGTCACTTAAACTAATTAAACAGATATTTGGAAGTGTTTAAAAAGCAGAATTTGGAGARGAATTACACTGAGAATCACATCTTTGTGATGACTTTGTCCTGGGAATGGTTGTAGTGTTTTTAGATCAGTGCTACCAATTGCTCTATCCTTCGGCCCGGGCAAAGACTTCAGTTGTATCTCAAAAGCACCTAACAGCATCAGGAAAAGTTAACGTTGTGTTTTGACAGAGAATTAATGTAGTGGATTAAAGATCTCATCGGGAGATTGGTCTAATTTTTTTGAAGATTCAAAATGGAGATGTGTATGGGAAGTGGTCTTTCTATAAACTAAAGCTTACAAAAGAATGCATTTATGATTGAGGAGCTGCAGAATACTTGTGTAATAGTTAGGACCAGCTCACAGAATCAGTAAGATTGGGAGGGACCTACGGAGATCATCTAGGCCAACACCCCTGCTCAAGCACGGTCACCTAGAGCGTGTTAGACAGGGTTGCATCCAGGCGGGCCTTGAAGATCTCCAGAGGAGACTCCACGACCTCTCTGGGCAACCTGGTCCAGTGCTCCATCACTCTCGCAGGGAAGAAATTCCCCCTCACGCTCAGGCAGAACTTCCTGTGCTTCAATTCCTCTTGTCCTGTCACACGGGACAACTGAAAAGAGTTTGTCCCTGTCCCCTTGACACTCTCCCTTCAGGTACTTGTACACATTGA